>NC_060182.1:19524321-19881821 GCF_021184085.1 Oncorhynchus gorbuscha
AGAGAGTTAGACAAGCCTACGCCCATGTTCGCCTTAGATGGTAGTCATCTTCCCAGTATCAGATTTGAGACACTACCTTTAACCCTCACAGTATCTGGTAACCACAGTGAGACTATTTCTTTTTTGATTTTTCGTTCACCTTTTACACCTGTTGTTTTGGGTCATCCCTGGCTAGTATGTCATAATCCTTCTATTAATTGGTCTAGTAATTCTATCCTATCCTGGAACGTTTCTTGTCATGTGAAGTGTTTAATGTCTGCCATCCCTCCCGTTTCTTCTGTCCCCACTTCTCAGGAGGAACCTGGCGATTTGACAGGAGTGCCGGAGGAATATCATGATCTGCGCACGGTCTTCAGTCGGTCCCGAGCCAACTCCCTTCCTCCTCACCGGTCGTATGATTGTAGTATTGATCTCCTTCCGGGGACCACTCCTCCTCGGGGTAGACTATACTCTCTGTCGGCTCCCGAACGTAAGGCTCTCGAGGATTATTTGTCTGTGTCTCTTGACGCCGGTACCATAGTGCCTTCTTCCTCTCCGGCCGGGGCGGGGTTTTTTGTTAAGAAAAAGGACGGTACTCTGCGCCCCTGCGTGGATATCGAGGGCTGAATGACATAACGGTTAAGAATCGTTATCCGCTTCCCCTTATGTCATCAGCCTTCGAGATTCTGCAGGGAGCCAGGTGCTTTACTAAGTTGGACCTTCGTAACGCTTACCATCTCGTGCGCATCAGAGAGGGGACGAGTGGAAACGGCGTTTAACACTCCGTTAGGGCATTTTGAGTACCGGGTTCTGCCGTTTGGTCTCGCCAATGCGCCAGCTGTTTTTCAGGCATTAGTTAATGATGTTCTGAGAGACATGCTGAACATCTTTGTTTTTGTCTATCTTGACGATATCCTGATTTTTTCACCGTCACTCGAGATTCATGTTCAGCACGTTCGACGTGTTCTACAGCGCCTTTTAGAGAATTGTCTCTACGTGAAGGCTGAGAAGTGCTCTTTTCATGTCTCCTCCGTTACTTTTCTCGGTTCCGTTATTTCCGCTGAAGGCATTCAGATGGATTCCGCTAAGGTCAAGCTGTCAGTGATTGGCCCGTTCCAAGGTCACGTGTCGAGTTGCAGCGCTTTCTAGGTTTCGCTAATTTCTATCGGCGTTTCATTCGTAATTTCGGTCAAGTTGCTGCCCTCTCACAGCTCTTACTTCTGTCAAGACGTGTTTTAAGTGGTCGGTTCCGCCCAGGGAGCTTTTGATCTTCTAAAAGAACGTTTTACGTCCGCTCCTATCCTCGTTACTCCTGACGTCACTAGACAATTCATTGTCGAGGTTGACGCTTCAGAGGTAGGCGTGGGAGCCATTCTATCCCAGCGCTTCCAGTCTGACGATAAGGTTCATCCTTGCGCTTATTTTTCTCATCGCCTGTCGCCATCTGAACGCAACTATGATGTGGGTAACCGCGAACTGCTCGCCATCCGCTTAGCCCTAGGCGAATGGCGACAGTGGTTGGAGGGGGCGACCGTTCCTTTTGTCGTTTGGACAGACCATAAGAACCTTGAGTACATCCGTTCTGCCAAACGACTTAATGCTCGTCAAGCTCGTTGGGCGTTGTTTTTCGCTCGTTTCGAGTTTGTGATTTCTTACCGTCCGGGTAGCAAGAACACCAAGCCTGATGCCTTATCCCGTCTTTTTAGTTCTTCTGTGGCTTCTACTGATCCCGAGGGGATTCTTCCTTATGGGCGTGTTGTCGGGTTGACAGTCTGGGAATTGAAAGACAGGTTAAGCAAGCACTCACGCACACTGCGTCGCGCGCGCTTGTCCTAGTAACCTTCTTTTCGTTCCTGTTTCCACTCGTCTGGCTGTTCTTCAGTGGGCTCACTCTGCCAAGTTAGCTGGTCATCCCGGTGTTCGAGGCACTCTTGCGTCTATTCGCCAGCGCTTTTGGTGGCCGACTCAGGAGCGTGACACGCGCCGTTTCGTGGCTGCTTGTTCGGACTGCGCGCAGACTAAGTCAGGTAACTCTCCTCCTGCCGGTCGTCTCAGACCGCTCCCCATTCCTTCTCGACCATGGTCTCACATCGCCCTAGACTTCATTACCGGTCTGCCTTTGTCTGCGGGGAAGACTGTGATTCTTACGGTTGTCGATAGGTTCTCTAAGGCGGCACATTTCATTCCCCTCGCTAAACTTCCTTCCGCTAAGGAGACGGCACAAATCATCATCGAGAATGTGTTCAGAATTCATGGCCTCCCGTTAGACGCCCGTTTCAGACAGAGGCCCGCAATTCACGTCACAGTTTTGGAGGGAGTTCTGTCGTTTGATTGGTGCGTCCGTCAGTCTCTCTTCCGGGTTTCATCCCCAGTCTAACGGTCAAGCAGAGAGGGCCAATCAGACGATTGGTCGCATACTACGCAGCCTTTCTTTCAGAAACCCTGCGTCTTGGGCAGAACAGCTCCCTGGGCAGAATACGCTCACAACTCGCTTCCTTCGTCTGCTACCGGGTTATCTCCGTTTCAGAGTAGTCTGGGTTACCAGCCTCCTCTGTTCTCATCCCAGCTTGCCGAGTCCAGCGTTCCCTCCGCTCAAGCGTTTGTCCAACGTTGTGAGCGCACCTGGAGGAGGGTGAGGTCTGCACTTTGCCGTTACAGGGCACAGACTGTGAGAGCCGCCAATAAACGTAGGATTAAGAGTCCTAGGTATTGTTGCGGCCAGAGAGTGTGGCTTTCCACTCGCAACCTTCCTCTTACGACAGCCTCTCGTAAGTTGACTCCGCGGTTCATTGGTCCGTTCCGTGTCTCCCAGGTCGTCAATCCTGTCGCTGTGCGACTGCTTCTTCCGCGACATCTTCGTCGCGTCCATCCTGTCTTCCATGTCTCCTGTGTCAAGCCCTTTCTTCGCACCCCGTTCGTCTTCCCTCCCCCCTCCCGTCCTTGTCGAGCGCACCTATTTACAAGGTACGTAGGATCATGGACATGCGTTCTCGGGGACGGGGTCACCAATACTTAGTGGATTGGGAGGGTTACGGTCCTGAGGAGAGGAGTTGGGTTCCGTCTCGGGACGTGCTGGACCGTTCACTGATTGATGATTTCCTCCGTTGCCGCCAGGATTCCTCCTCGAGTGCGCCAGGAGGCGCTCGGTGAGTGGGGGGGTACTGTCATGTTTTGTCTTATATTGTCTTGTCATTTTGCTTTTTCCTTCTGTTCGTTTTCCCCCTGCTGGTCTTTTTAGGTTCGTTCCCCTTTTTCTCTCTCCCTCTCTCTCTCTCTTCTCTCTATCGTTCCGTTCCTGCTCCCAGCTGTTCCTATTCCCTAATCAATCATTTAGTCTTCCCACACCTGTTCCCTATCTTTTCCCCTGATTAGAGTCCCTATTTCTCCCCTTGTTTTCCGTTTCTGTCCTGTCGGATCCTTGTATATTGTTCACCGTGCTGTGTCTTTGTATCGCCCTGTCGTGTCGTGTTTCCCACAGATGCTGCGTGGTGAGCAGGTGTCTGAGTCTGCTACGGTCAAGTGCCTTCCCGAGGCAACCTGCAGTACATGATCGAGTCTCCAGTCTGTTCTCGTCATTACGAGTGGAATTGTTCTTTATGCTTTATTTACCGCTCCGAATTGTCTAGGAGTATTGAATATTTACTTTACTGGATTAAAGACTCTGTTTTCGCCAAGTCGCTTTTGGGTCCTCATTCACCTGCATAACAATGTGCACACTGGCCACAAAATGAGGTGGAAACTGAGCTGCACTTCTAACCTCCTGCCAAATGTATGACCATATTAGAGACACATTTTCCCTCAGATTACACAGATCCACAAAGCATTTTTTTTAAATCTGATGTTGATAAATTCCCATATCTATTGGGTGAAATACCACAGCAACAAGATTTGTGACCGGTTGCCACAAAAAAAGGCAACCAGTGAACAACAAACACCATTACAAATACAACCTATTTTTATGTGTATATTCCCTTTTGTACTTCAACTATTTGCACATCATTACAACACTGTACATAGACATAATTTGACATTTTAAATGTCTTTATTCTTTTGTGAGTGTAATGTTTACTGTACATTTATTGTTTATTTAACTTCTGTTTATCATCTATTTCACTTGCTTTAGCAACGTAAACATATGTTTCCCATGCCAATAAATTTAAATTTAATTGAGATAGACAGCCCAGCAAAATAGTCTTTGCTCTGTTTTATTGCCTCTGTTTATGACTGTTAATATAATGGACACTGATCATGTGACACAATTCATTATTTTTATTTTTATTAACTGCATTGTTGATTAAGGGCTTGTAAGCATTTCACTGTAAGGTCTACTACACCGGTTGTATTCGGCCCATGTGACAAATACAATTGGATTTGATTTCTATGTGAGACTCAATAGCAAATGAAGACAGTTAAGATGGAGTCTCGTGGACGGCGTTATCCAGTACTCCTGTTAGGCAGCTAGCTAGCTACAGTTACCCATAGCTGGCTAGCTAGTTTTATAATTTGATCCGAAGTTGATGCTATTGCTATGCAACCTCTTGCTTGCTTGTTAGCATAACAAATGACTAGCTATACATTTTGGCTGTGTTAGTAAATTCAGAGCGAGTTGCCATATTGTCTGTTACAAATTCAGAGCGTTTCCCTTTCGGAGCGCAGCTCTGGTCGAGGTGTCATAACAGCAGTCAAGCTCACAAGCTAGCTTCCAGACACAAATGAGAGAAGGCCTCCCTCTGACCATTTTACTCGCCCAAGCGGAGCTGGTTGGACTTTTTTTCATGTTATCCAGAGCTTTGGTGACAGTCACTGTGCTGCTTGTGTAACAGTTTAACTTTAGTCCATCCCCTCGCCGGGCTCGAACCATCTGACACCCACGAAGCATCGTTACCCATCGCGCCACAAAAGCCACGGCAGAGCAAGGGGAACAACTACTTCAGGTCTCAAAGCGAGTGATGCCACCCGATTGTGCGCTAAAAGCGTTTCACCACCGCTAGCCATTTCACATCGGATTCACTCACCCCCCTTTTGACCTCCTCCCTTTCCGCAGCAACCAGTGATCCGGGTCACGGCACTAATGTAACAGTTAAACTTTAGTCCGTCCCCTCGCCCCTACCCGGGCTCGAACCAGAGACCCTCTGCACACAGACAACTGACACCCACGAAGCATTGTTACCCATCGCGCCAGAAAAACCAGAAGTAGGTGTTCCTGGACAACCAGGAACACCTACTTCTCAGAGCGAGTGAGTCACCCGATTGAAACACTATTAGCGTGCACCACCGCTAACTAGCTAGCAACAATTGAATTATGCTTTTATTTGCCAACACCGGCCATATTCAACAGGTATTGAGCGTGAGAGATTCCGATTGGCGCAGTGATCTAAGGCACTGCATCTCAGTGATAGAGACATCACTACAGACATCGTGGTTCGAATCTAGGCTTTATCACAACCGGCTGTGATTGGGAGTCCCATAGGGTGGTGCACAATTGACCCAGCGTCGTCAGGGTTTGGCCGGTAAAATAAAAAATGTGTGACTTGCCTAGTTATAAACAAAAAATATATATATATTCTGTGCTCTGACAGACTGGAGTACTCTGAAATTGGAGTAGATTGTGAATATACTATTTACCACTTAGCTAAGAATGACGTGAATAATCAAGTCAATAAACGTTGGGTAGTTAATTAAATAGCATGTAGTTAATATACATACTGGCAAGTTCGATGTATTAGTAGCCAATTAACGTTAGGTAGCTAGCTAACCTACTGCTGTTATGCTATGCTGTTTTTAAGTACAGAATCGCCCGCAGCAAGAGCAACATCATTGATATATACAGAGAAAAGAGTCGGCCCGAGAATTGAACCCTGTGGCCACTCAGGAACATTCACTGTCTTCTTGGTAAGCAACTCCAGTGTAGATTTGACATTTTGTTGTGGGTTATTGTTTTGCTAGTCTTTAGCTCCATCCCATTTATTTTTATCCTGAAAAACTCCCCAGTCTTTGCCCATGTCAAGCACACCCATACCATGATGCAGCCACCACCATTCTTGAAAATAAGGAGGCAGTTAATGAGTATAATGGATTTTCCCCAAGCATAAGGCTTTGCATTAAGGCCAAAAAGTGAATGACTTCTGTGTTATCCCCCTCAGTATTACTTCAGTGCTTTGTTGCATACAGGATGCATGTTTTGGATTATCTGTATTCTGGTGTCCTTGGACAGGTCTTTGGTCTTGGCCATAGTGGAGTTTGGAGTGTGACTGTTTGAGGTTTTGGACAGGGGTCTTTTATACTGATAACAAGTTCAAACAGGTGCCATGAATACAGGTAATGAGTGGAGAACAGAGGAGCCTCTTAAAGAAGAAGTTACAGGTCTGTGAGAGCCAGAAATCTTGCTTGTTTGTAGGTGACCAAATACTTATTTTCCACCATAATTTGTCAATAAATTCATTATAAATCCTACAATGTGATTTTCTGGATTTCTCTCATTTTGTCTGTCATAGTTGAAGTGTACCTATGATGAAATTACAGACCTCTCTCATCTTTTTAAGTGGAAGAACTTGCACAATTGGTGCCCCACTGTACTTTGTGCATGACACAAGTCATTTTTCCAACAGATTATTTCACTTATAATTCACTGTATCACAATTCCAGTGGGTCATGAAGTTGAGCTGTCTTATTTTGGTGGTCTCTATGCTATCTACAGTGCCTTGCGAAAGTATTCGGCCCCCTTGAACTTTGCAACCTTTTGCCACATTTCAGGCTTCAAACATAAAGATATAAAACTGTCTTTTTTTTGTGAAGATTCAACAACAAGTGGGACACAATCATGAAGTGGAACGACATTTATTGGATATTTAAAAAAAATTGAACAAATCAAAAACTGAAAAATTGGGCATGCAAAATTATTCAGCCCCCTTTAAGTTTATACTTTGTAGCGCCACCTTTTGCTGCGATTACAGCTGTAAGTCGCTTGGGGTATGTCTCTATCAGTTTTGCACATCGAGAGACTGAATTTTTTTCCCATTCCTTCTTGCAAAACAGCTCGAGCTCAGTGAGGTTGGATGGAGAGCATTTGTGAACAGCAGTTTTCAGTTCATTCCACAGATTCTCGATTGGATTCAGGTCTGGACTTTGACTTGGCCATTCTAACACCTGGATATGTTTATTTTTGAACCATTCCATTGTAGATTTTGCTTTATGTTTTGGATCATTGTCTTGTTGGAAGACAAATCTCCGTCCCAGTCTCAGGTCTTTTGCAGACTCCATCAGGTTTTCTTCCAGAATGGTCCTGTATTTGGCTCCATCCAACTTCCCATCAATTTTAACCATCTTCCCTGTCCCTGCTGAAGAAAAGCAGGCCCAAACCATGATGCTGCCACCACCATGTTTGACAGTGGGGATGGAGTATTCAGGGTGATGAGCTGTGTTGCTTTTACGCCAAACATAATGTTTTGCATTGTTGCCAAAAAGTTCAATTTTGGTTTCATCTGACCAGAGCACCTTCTTCCACATGTTTGGTGTGTCTCCCAGGTGGCTTGTGGCAAACTTTAAATGACACTTTTTATGGATATCTTTAAGAAATGGCTTTCTTCTTGCCACTCTTCCATAAAGGCCAGACTTGTGGAATATACGACTGATTGTTGTCCTATGGACAGAGTCTCCCACCTCAGCTGTAGATCTCTGCAGTTCATCCAGAGTGATCATGAGCCTCTTGGCTGCATCTCTGATCAGTCTTCTCCTTGTATGAGCTGAAAGTTTAGAGGGACGGCCAGGTCTTGGTAGATTTGCAGTGGTCTGATACTCCTTCCATTTCAATATTATCACTTGCACAGTGCTCCTTGGGATGTTTAAAGCTGGGGAAATCTTTTTGTATCCAAATCCGGCTTTAAACTTCTTCACAACAGTATCTCGGACCTGCCTGGTGTGTTCCTTGTTCTTCATGATGCTCTCTGCGCTTTTAACGGACCTCTGAGACTATCACAGTGCAGGTGCATTTATACAGAGACTTGATTACACACAGGTGGATTGTATTTATCATCATTAGTCATTTAGGTCAACATTGGATCATTCAGAGATCCTCACTGAACTTCTGGAGAGAGTTTGCTGCACTGAAAATAAAGGGGCTGAATAATTTTGCACGCCCAATTTTTCAGTTTTTGATTTGTTACAAAAGTTTGAAATATCCAATAAATGTCGTTCCACTTCATGATTGTGTCCCACTTGTTGTTGATTCTTCACAAAAAATACAGTTTTATATCTTTATGTTTGAAGCCTGAAATGTGGCAAAAGGTCGCAAAGTGCAAGGGGGCCGAATACTTTCGCAAGGCACTGTATCTTCCAGCTCTTCAAAAAGTGAGCACCTGTGTCTCTTCATGTAATAGACCAATGGTACCTAGATTTCAGACCCCATGAGTAGCTGTAGAGAAAAAGAAAACATACCATCATTGGCATCCATCACAAGTATCAACGGCATTAGATTAAAAAATGTATGACCTAGCTGCTCAACAAAGTAGGGAGCTTAGAGAACTATAATTGAGAGCCACACACTTTCAGTCCCATTCATATCCTCTGATCGTGCTCAGGTTACGCTGTCCACCTCAGGCAGGTGCAGACATCTTTGGCCACCTGGCTCATAGTGGCTGAGGTGCGTGTGGAGCGATGTCATCAGGAAAAAGGGTTGCCGTTGAACATGCACAGTGCATATCTAGTGGTATTGTACAGGTGTGTGATATCCTAGTCTGATAAAGAGAAGAGTCTAATCTACACACAATTTAGACCACTCACCATCCTCAAACTCTAGAACCTTGTTGTAGATGGGAGGAGCCAAGCCAATGGCCTTGCCAGGGAAATAACGATTGTAGTAGAGGTCCACTCTCACTTCGACCCCTGCAGGGGGTCACAGTACCCTGTCAGTAAGGAGAACACATAGTTCTCTCCTCCATGTCTGCAAGGAAAGCCGGAGACAGATTGTGAATACCGCACACTCATAAGACCATTTCCTTCACAACTGTCCTTTTTCCCCCCACCTTTATTTAACCCAGTAGGCCAGTTGAGAAAAAGTCCTCAATTACAACTGCAACCTGGCCAAGATAAAGCAAAGCAGTGCGACAAAAACAACACAGAGTTACCCGTGGGATAAACAAACATACAGTCAATAACACAATAGAAAATCTGTATACAGTGTGTGCAAATGAAGTAAGGTAATAAATAGGCCATAGTGGCGAAGTAATGACAATTTAGCAAATAACACTGGAGTGATAGGTGTCCAGATGAGGATGTGCAAGTAGAAATACTGGAAGAGATGGTCCAGATTGTCTAGTCCAGCTGATTTGTAGGGATCCCGATCTTGTAGCTCTATCAGAACATCAGATGTTAGGATTTGGTTGAAGGAGAAGCGGTGGCTTGGGCCAGTTGCTGCAGGGGGTGCAGAGCTGTTGGCCGGGGTTAGGGTAGCCAGGTGGAAAGCATGGCCAGCCGTTGAGAAATACTTATTGAAATTCTTAATTATTGTGGATTTATCGGTGGTGACAGTGTTTCCTAGCCTCAGTGAAGTGGGCAGCTGGGAGGAGGTGCTCTTATTCTCCATGGACTTTACAGTGTCCCAGAACTTTTGGAATTAGTGCTGCAGGATGCAAATTTCTGTTTGAAAAAGCTAGCCTTTGCTTTCTTAACTGACTGTGTATATTGGTTCCTGGCTTCCCTGAAAAGTTGCATATAGCGGGGACTATTTGATGCTAGTGCAGTGCACCACAGGATGTTTTTGTGCTGGTCAAGGGCAGTCAAGTCTGGAGTGAACCAAGGGCTATGTCTGTTCTTAGTTCTCCATTTTTTGAAAGGGCATTCTTAGTTAAGATGGTGACAAAAGCACTTTAAAGGACAACCAGGCATCCCCTACTGACGGGATGAGGTCAATATCCTTCCAGGATACCCGGGCCAGGTCGATTTAGGGGACCCTTGACAGTGATGAGAGGTGGTCGTTTGACCACGGACCCATAATGGACGCAGGCAATGAGGCATTGATCGCTGGTTGAAAACAGCAGAGGTGTATTTAGAGGGCAAGTTGGTCAGGATCACATCTATTAGGGTGCCCATGTTTACAGATTTGGGGTTGTACCTGGTAGGTACATTGATAATTTGTGTGAGATTAACGTCATCTATATCCCAGTTTAGGTCACCTAACAGTACGAACTCTGCCGATAGATGGGGGGTGGGGGTGGGGAGGGGGCAATCAATTCACATATAGGCCCCCTTTAGCAGTTCTATCTTGATGAAAAATGTAATTGGGGATGGAAATTTCAGCATTTTTGGTGGCCTTCCTAAGCCAGAATCAGGGTTGGCAGAGTGTGTTAAAGAAGTGTATAAAGCAAACTTAGGGAGGAGGTTTCTGAAGTTAACATGCATTAACCAAAGGATTTTACGGTTACAGAAGTCAACAAATGAGAGTGTCTAGGCCTGGGTTAACCTCTACATCACCAGAGGAACAGAGGAGGAGTAGGATGAGGGTACGGCTAAAGGTTATAAGAACTGGTCGTCTAGGGCATTCAGAACAGAGAATAAAAAGGTGCAGATTTCTTGGCGTGGTAGGATTTATTCAGGGCATAGGGTATGGTAGGGTGCGAGTACAGTGGAGGTAAACCTAGGCATTGAGTGACAATGAGAGAGGTTGCATGTCTGGAGGCGCCAGTTAAGCTAGGTGCGGTCTCCGCATGTGTGGGAGCTGGGACAAAGGAGCTATCTGAGGCATGTTGAGCGGGACTAGGGTCTCCGCAGTAAAATATAACAATGAGAGCTACCCTAAACAACAGTATACAAGGAAAATTGACATTAGAGAGAGGCATAAAGCAATCACAGGTGTTGATTGGGAGAGCTAAGACAACAACGGGTAAGACAACAACGGGTAAACCGCTAAGACAACAACGGGTAAATGGCGATGAAAGGGCAGAGAGGGTCAGTTAGCTACACACAGACCCTGACAGATAAACAAAATTAAGTACCGTGTTAATGAACAGTCCAGCAGGCATCAGCTGTGTAGCCGAGTGTGTTCATAGAGTCCAATGAGCAGCAATAGATGAAACAGGGCGCCGTTCGGTAGTCGTTACTACACTAGGCGAGCGGGAGTTCAAAAGGCTAGCGGGCCGGGGCTAGCAGATAGGTCTTCACCGACAGAGGCCGGTTGAGAGCACATAGGCTGAATTACGTCAGCAGACCAGCAGGGATAGATCGGCGGGGCTCCTTGTCAACAAAGGGTCCAGGCCAATTGGCAAGAGAGGTATTGTAGTTGGTGTACATCGTTTGCTAGCTGAGAGATGGGACTAGCTCGAGGCTAACTGGTGCTTGCTTCTAGACAAGGGCTTTAGCCACAATAGCCACTCGGTAGCAGCTAGCTAGCTGTGATGATCAGGTGTGATGGTCCAGATCTTGTGGCAGGAATCCGGTAATGTAGTGGAAAAAAGCAGCACGATATGCTCAGGGCTGATATTGCGCTGTGCAGACTGACATGTATTATCCGGGCTAAAGCAGCTGGTGTCTGAGCTAAAGGTAAAGACCGCCAGCAGTGGCTAACAATGACAAAATAGCTAGTAGCTAATTAGCTGGCTAACTTCTTGAGGTTCCAGTTATAAGGTCTAAAAAATATCAGATCCATACCATATTGGGTGAGGCGGGTTGCAGGAAGGTATATTTAATTCTAAAATGTAAAAAAAAGAGATTTCAATATATTGAAATGCACATAGAAAACGCCCCCAAAAAACAGAATATTTACATGGGACAAAAACATCTTACTGCTTACCTGTGTAAACAGTCATATGTTTGTGGGCTATACTCGGCCTTGTCTCAGGATGGTAAGTTGGTGGTTGAAGATATCCCTCTAGTGGTGTGGGGGCTGTGCTTTGACAAAGTGGGTGGGGTTATATCCTTCCTGTTTGGCCCTGTCCGTGGGTATCATTGGATGGGGCCACAGTGTCTCCTGACCCCTCCTGTCTCAGCCTCCAGTATTTATGCTTCAGTAGTTTGTGTGTCGGGGGCTAGGGTCAGTTTGTTATATCTGGAGTACTTCTCCTGTTTCATCCGGTGTCCTGTGTGAATTTAAGTATGCTCTCTCTAATTCTCTCTTTCTTTCTCTCTCTCGGAGGACCTGAGCCCTAGGACCATGCCTCAGGGTTACCTGGCATGATGACTCCTTGTTGTCCCCAGTCCACCTGGCTGTGCTGCTGCTTCAGTTTCAACTGTTCTGCCCGCGGCCATGGAACCCTGACCTGTTCACCGGACGTGGTACCTGTCCCAGACCTGCTGTTTTCAGCTCTCTAGAGACAGCAGGAGCGGTAGAGATACTCCTAATGATCGGCGATGAAAAGCCAACTGACATTTACTCCTGAGGTGCTGACTTGCTGCACCCTCGACAACTACTGTGATTATTATTATTTGACCAGGCTGGTCATTTATGAACATTTGAACATCTTGGCCATGTTCTGTTATAACGTCCAAGATGGCGTAGCAGTAAGTCGTCTTGTCGTGTCGTGTCACCTGTATATATAGTTTCTTTTTCGTTTTTTTACGTATTTTTCTTCGCATATCTCTTTAAAAACTTTTTGCTAAACCTAAGCTTCCAAATACTCTCCTGCAACCCGCCTCACCCAATGTAGCTATTTTTCCTAAAGTATTTATATTTACCTCGGAACCGGAACCCCTCAACTGAAGCTCAACTGAAGCTAGCCAGCTAACCACCAGCCATGCTAGCGGTCTTCAGCTAACCGGTCATCAGCTAACCTTCAGCCCGGAAAGCTCTCGCCAGTTCGAACAACGCGACTCTAACCAGAGCATAACGGACCTACTTATTTTTCATCCCTGGATTCTTCCCCGGATTCCCACCGCAAACGGAACATTTTTCAGCTGGATCTTCACAACTAGCTATCTAACTATCTACGAACTGTTAGCTTGCTAGCACAGGCCTGCTAACCGTCTGCATCGCCGCGTCCCAAACACCCATATTTACTTTCTATCTCTTTTTGATTTTTAATTTGTTTATACCTCCCGGAAACCTGCCTCACCCAATGTGATACGGAATCGCTATTATTATTATTTTTTTAGAACACACTCAAGAACCCTCAGAAGCTAACCAGCTAACTAGCTACAAGCTATTTATTCATTGTTAGTTTTTTTAACCTGGATAACACTCGCCAGTCCAGCTTCCCTGCCCCATCCACCGCTGCCCCCTGGACACTGTCCATTAATCACGGTACTCCATTCGGCTTGTTTGTTTTATCTGTTGGCCCCGTTGCCTAGTCAACGCCATTTTACCTGCTGTTGTCGTGCTAGCAGATTAGCTGATGCTGTCTAACCTACTGTTTTAGCTAGCTCTCCCAATTCAACACCTGTGATTACTGTATGCCTCGCTGTATGTCTCTCTCAAATGTCAATATGCCTTGTATACTGTTGTTCAGGTTAGTTATCATTGTTTTAGTTCACAATGGAGCCCCTAGTTCCACTCTTCATACCCCTGATAACTCCTTTGTCCCACCTCCCACACATGCGGTGACCTCACCTGTTATACTGGTGAATGAGGACCCAAAAGCGACTTAACGAAAACAGAGTCTTTATTCCAGTATATGACAAAAGTAATAATCCTGGAAAAACCAAGAAGAAAACAAAACAGGAAAAAACTTAAATCCACTCGTAGTAACGAGGACAGACTGGAGACTCGACCATTGACTGCAGGTTGCTTCGGGAAGGCACCGACCGTAGCAGACTAAGACACCTGCTCACACGCAGCATCTGAAGGAGACAAAACACGACAGGGCGAGACAAGGACACAGAACAGCGAACATCATACAAGGATCCGACAAGGACAGAAGCGGAAAACAAGGGGAGAAATAGGGCTCTAATTAGAGGGCAAAATAGGGGACAGGTGTGAAAAGAGTAAATGAGTGAGTTAGGAGAATGAGGAACAGCTGGGAGCAGGAACGGAACGATAGAGAGAAGAGAGAGAGGGAGGGGGAGAGAGAGGGATAGAAAAAGGGAACGAACCTAATAAGACCAGCAGGGGGAAACGAACAGAAGGGAAAGCACAAGGACAAGACAATAAATGACAAAACATGACATCACCCATTACAACCAGCATGTCCAGAGATACAACCTCTCTCATCATCACCTGGGGCCTGGGCTTACCTCCGCTGTACCCGCACCCCACCATACCCCTGTCTGCGCATTATGCCCTGAATATATTCTACCATGCTCAGAAACCTGCTCCTCTTATTCTCTGTCCCCAACGCTCTAGGCGACCAGTTTTGATAGCCTTTAGCCGCACCCTCATACTGCTCCTTCTCTGTTCCGCAGGTGATGTGGAGGTAAACCCAGGCCCTGCATGTCCCCAGGCACCCTCATTTGTTGACTTCTGTGATCGAAAAAGCCTCGGTTTCATGCATGTCAACATCAGAAGCCTCCTCCCCAAGTTTGTTTTACTCACTGCTTTAGCACACTCTGCTAACCCTGATGTCCTTGCTGTGTCTGAATCCTGGCTCAGGAAGGCCACCAAAAATTCAGAGATTTCCATACCCAACTATAACATCTTCTGTCAAGATAGAACTGCCAAAGGGGGAGGAGTTGCAGTCTATTGCAGAGATAGCCTGCAAAGTAATGTCATTACTTTCCAGGTCCATACCCAAACAGTTCGAACATTAATTTTGAAAATTACTCTCTCCAGAAATAAGTCTCTCACTGTTGCCGCCTGCTACCGACCCCCCCTCAGCTCCCAGCTGTGCCCTGGCCACCATTTGTGAATTGATCGCCCCCCCATCTAGCTTCAGAGTTTGTTCTGTTAGGTGACCTAAACTGGGATATGCTTAACACCCCGGCAGTCCTACAATCTAAGCTAGATGCCCTCAATCTCACACAAATCATCAAGGAACCCACCAGGTACAACCCTAACTCTGTAAACAAGGGCACCCTCATAGACGTCATCCTGACCAACTGGCCCTCCAAATACACCTCCGCTGTCTTCAACCAGAATCTCAGCGATCACTGCCTCATTGCCTGTATCCGCTACGGAGCCGCAGTCAAACGACCACCCCTCATCACTGTCAAACACTCCCGAAAACACTTCTGTGAGCAGGCCTTACTAATCGACCTGGCCCGGGTATCCTGGAAGGACATTGACCTCATCCCGTCAGTTGAGGATGCCTGGTCATTCTTTAAAAGTAACTTCCTCTCCATTTTAGATAAGCATGCTCCGTTCAAAAAATGCAGAACTAAGAACAGATACAGCCCTTGGTTCACTCCAGACCTGACTGCCCTCGACCAGCACAAAAACATCCTGTGGCGGACTGCAGTAGCATTGAATAGTCCCCGTGAGATGCAACTGTTCAGGGAAGTCAGGAACCAATACACGCAGTCAGTCAGGAAAGCTAAGGCCAGCTTCTTCAGGCAGAAGTTTGCATCCTGTAGCTCCAACTCCAAAAAGTTCTGGGACACTGTGAAGTCCATGGAGAACAAGAGCACCTCCTCCCAGCTGCCCACTGAACTGAGGCTAGGTAACACGGTCACCACCGATAAATCCATGATTATCGAAAACTTCAATAAGCATTTCTCAACGGCTGGCCATGCCTTCCGCCTGGCTACTCCAACCTCGGCCAACAGCTCCGCCCCCCCCATCCCCCCGCAGCTCCTCGCCCAGCTCCTCGCCCCTCGCCCTCCTAGCAGATGTTCTGAAAGAGCTCCAAAACCTGGACCCGTACAAATCAGCTGGGCTTGACAATCTGGACCCTCTATTTCTGAAACTATCCGCCGCCATTGTCGCAACCCCTATTACCAGCCTGTTCAACCTCTCTTTCATATCGTCCGAGATCCCCAAGGATTGGAAAGCTGCCGCAGTCATCCCCCTCTTCAAAGGGGGAGACACCCTGGACCCAAACTGTTACAGACCTATATCCATCCTGCCCTGCCTATCTAAGGTCTTCGAAAGCCAAGTCAACAAACAGGTCACTGACCATCTCGAATCCCACCGTACCTTCTCCGCTGTGCAATCTGGTTTCCGAGCCGGTCACGGGTGCACCTCAGCCACGCTCAAGGTACTAAACGATATCATAACCGCCATCGATAAAAGACAGTACTGTGCAGCCGTCTTCATCGACCTTGCCAAGGCCTTCGACTCTGTCAATCACCATATTCTTATCGGCAGACTCAGTAGCCTCGGTTTTTCGGATGACTGCCTTGCCTGGTTCACCAATTACTTTGCAGACAGAGTTCAGTGTGTCAAATCGGAGGGCATGCTGTCCGTTCCTCTGGCAGTCTCTATGGGGGTGCCACAGGGTTCAATTCTTGGGCCGACTCTTTTCTCTGTATATATCAATGATGTTGCTCTTGCTGCGGGCGATTCCCTGATCCACCTCAACGCAGACGACACCATTCTATATACTCCCGGCCCGTCCTTGGACACTGTGCTATCTAACCTCCAAACGAGCTTCAATGCCATACAACACTCCTTCCGTGGCCTCCAACTGCTCTTAAACGCTAGTAAAACCAAATGCATGCTTTTCAACCGTTCGCTGCCTGCACCCGCACGCCTGACCAGCATCACCACCCTGGATGGTTCCGACCTTGAATATGTGGACATCTATAAGTACCTAGGTGTCTGGCTAGACTGTAAACTCTCCTTCCAGACTCATATCAAACATCTCCAATCGAAAATCAAGAGTCGGCTTTCTATTTCACAACAAAGCCTCCTTCACTCACGCCGCCAAACTTACCCTAGTAAAACTGACTATCCTACCGATCCTCGACTTCGGCGATGTCATCTACAAAATTGCTTCCAACACGCTACTCAGCAAACTGGATGCAGTTTATCACAGTGCCATCCGTTTTGTCACTAAAGCACCTTATACCACCCACCACTGCGACTTGTATGCTCTAGTCGGCTGGCCCTCGCTACATATTCGTCGCCAGACCCACTGGCTCCAGGTCATCTACAAGTCCATGCTAGGTAAAGCTCCGCCTTATCTCAGTTCACTGGTCACGATGGCAACACCCATCCGTAGCACGTGCTCCAGCAGGTGTATCTCACTGATCATCCCTAAAGCCAACACCTCATTTGGCCGCCTTTCGTTCCGGTGCTCTGCTGCCTGTGACTGGAACGAATTGCAAAAATCGCTGAAGTTGGAGACTTTTATCTCCCTCACCAACTTCAAACATCTGCTATCTGAGCAGCTAACCGATCGCTGCAGCTGTACATAGTCTATCGGTAAATAGCCCACCCATTTTTACCTACCTCATCCCCATACTGTTTTTATTTATTTACTTTTCTGCTCTTTTGCACACCAATATCTCTACCTGTACATGACCATCTGATCATTTATCACTCCAGTGTTAATCTGCAAAATTGTAATTATTCGCCTACCTCCTCATGCCTTTTGCACACAATGTATATAGACTCCCCTTTTTTTCTACTGTGTTATTGACTTGTTAATTGTTTACTCCATGTGTAACTCTGTGTTGTCTGTTCACACTGCTGTGCTTTATCTTGGCCAGGTCGCAGTTGCAAATGAGAACTTGTTCTCAACTAGCCTACCTGATTAAATAAAGGTTAAATAAAAAAAATATTTTAAAAAGTGGCCAAGTTACAGTTTTGTATTAAATCTGTTTGAAAATATATGGCAAGACTTGAACATTTCTGTCTAGTCATGATCCCCAACACCTTGACAGCTTGAATAATTTTTAAAAGAAACATTACAAGTAAATATATTTTAATCACAGTTTGACACAAAATGTGAAGAAAAAAAAACAAGGGGGGGGTGAATACTTATTATAGGTTGTGTATATGAATGGAATTTGGACACTAGAGAGTTTTAGTCACATGCACAGGGTTGCAGGGTACAGTGAAACTATAAAGTTTTGAGCTCCAACAGTGCAGGTCAAGTCTGGGGGAGGAGGAGCAAGTAGCTGACTAGTGGTGGTTATTCAGCACAATAAATGTCCATTAGGTGGGGGCAGGGCCTGTTGAGGTGGGGGATGTACATAGGGGGAGCAGCAAGGGGTGGGAATGGTGACAGGGGGAGCCGGTGGGGGCTATTCAGCAGCCTCACGGTCTCGGGTATAAGATATTGGATCGTCTTTCAGTTTTTGCCATGATGCTCCTATACTGCCTGCGCCTGAGCGATGGAAGCGGGGAGAACAGTCTGCAGGGTCTCTGATGATCTTCTTTGCCTTCCTGCGACACGTGGTGTTGTTGGTGTTCTCGAGGGCAGTCAGTATGCACCCAATGGTGTGATTGGCTGAGTGTACCACCCTCAGTAGTTCCTTGTGGTCAGTGGTGGTGGAGTTGTCATACCAGGCTGTGATGCAGCTCAACAGTATGCTCTCAGTGGTTCTCCTGTATGACACTGTGAGGGCCCTTGGGGACAGGATGAATTTCTTCAGGCTGTCATGCATTCTTCACCAAGTGCTAAACTGTTCTACATTGGACCCCTGACCATGCAATAACTTGGGGCATGCACAAAACCAAAGCAAGCAAAATGACTGATGAACAGCACTGCACTTATGCAATGTACGTGTATGAGTCAACTTTATTATTTGAAATTAAGTCATTGTAAGATACTGAACACTGTTTGCCACTTTGCTCATCCACATTCCAACTGCTTCCAATGTCCAGTGGCAGGTGCATCCATAGAATGGGTCCAATGTGCATTGAATTCAGTGCAACATTGAAGAGATGTGTACAGCTGTTCCTCTTGCTACACATTGCACTGTCCTGGTTTAAATAAGAGGTTGAGTCTTTCCCATTGAGTGCTTTGATAATAAAACATAGTAGGTAGCTTTATAAACATGATTAAAACCAATAAATGTAATGTCTGTCAAAGGTTGAAGTCTCGGTTTGATATGTCGTTAGCTAGCTAGAGGAAACAGAAGCGTCAATATAGCGGAAGTGGTACTGCCCTGAACGATTCTAGGAGCGAGACGGAGGACGGAGGTTGCATCTCTCAGAGAAAAAAAACAGGAATTAGAGCCGTAAATATTGTGAGTTTGTATAAACGGGGACCTGATGAAAGTGCATTTATGTGATAGGTCTTTATTTATTGTGTTCAATATTACACAGTATATTCGTTTCGGTGTAATTATATTCGTTAGCCATCATGCTAGCTCGCTAAATCAGACAGCGCTCCTCTGAAGTGGGCCGAACAAGGACTTGCTAACTGGCAATCATGACACTTTGTTCTTGCAAGCTTGCTGACCTAGGCCATGTACGCAACTGAAAATCGTTAGCTAACTGTAAGATACTCGTTAGAAGCTGGATAACGTTACATCGTAGTACAAAATAACAATTGACTTGTACCTATTTAAATGGTCTTATGAGAAGTAGATAACCCTCAAACATCGTATTTTTCAGCTAGCGAAAGTTAGCTTGCTACTTTCCCGCTAGCCATTATTTGACATATCCTCCACTCTTCTGACGTGCTTAGCTGCTACTAGCTGATCTCTCGACTAACATCCCTACTAGCTATCCGCTAGCAGGCTGAGCACAGGCCTTTGCGGCTAGGTAATAATGTCAATCTGACCTGCAACGTTAGCGGGATAATTGTGTAGATTGTTGGCAACGCTATATCTAACAATTATTTGTTAGCCTGCTAAGTTAAATTGTTTAACAATAATGGTAACCGAAGTTAGGCCGTTTGAAAAATGCCGTAGCGTTTGTTAGCCAGCTAGTTAGCTACATCAAGCGTTTTACTGCAACGTCGTTAGTTAGCTAAAGCTAGCTAGGCAAATCTCCGCCACCCAGACACCGTTTTATTCATGTAATAACTAAAACGTCAGATAGCAAACCAATATCTAACTATTGAGACTAAATCATATTTAGTGATATGGAGCGGGTGAAGAGATATTTTATAGGGTCGATTGGTTGTTCTGTCAGAATTGGCTAGCTGGAGTAACTAGCTAGCTATATAACTCGACGACATGTAACTAGGCAGTTACTTGCGAGACCATTTTCAGGAACACACCAACATGACGAAGTTGTATGGTATCCGGACTCGTAAAACAGCGGCCATGCACCAGTAAAAAAAATAAAGGCCGAGTGTAAAAAAATATATATTTATATATATATTTTTAAAAATCACACACCGGATAGGTGCAGTCATAGTAGACCTTTCGGTTACTGGCAAAACTCTTCTAACCGTTAGGCTAGCTTCCTGTTTTAGCTAGTAGTACGAGCTACATTCAATTGCATTCGTATTTGAATTCATAATAAATTGCATAATCATGGCCCAAAAGGTAGTATGAAAGTAGGTGATATAATTCTCCCCTAGCCATGAATTTACAAGACTTTCCGAAACTAACCAAGAAGGAACCTACTGCCCCTCTTGCAGGTGTCTCCTCTCAGCAGTTTGAATAAATGCTGTAATTTACCAGTTATAGGACGTAGGTATATTTAATCTCAATAGTCCTTTCCCTCATCTGCACAGACATAAGACAAAAAGAAAAAGTCCCACCTTACTATGTTTCTCTTTCACACAGACTGAAAAATGGACAAGAACGACCTAGTACAAAAGGCTAAGCTCGCTGAGCAGGCAGAGCGCTATGACGACATGGCCGGGGCCATGAAGTCTGTGACGGAGCAGGGCGGGGAACTCTCCAACGAGGAGCGCAACCTGCTGTCAGTGGCCTACAAGAACGTGGTGGGGGCACGCCGCTCATCCTGGCGCGTCATCTCCAGCATCGAGCAGAAGACAGAGGGCAACGAGAAGAAGCAGGCCATGGCCAAGGAGTACCGGGAGAAGATTGAGACCGAGCTGCAGGACATCTGCAATGATGTGCTGGTAAGAATAACTTGTGGTCTACCGTGTGAAAGGGGACTTTTTACATTTCTCGCTAGGCAGATATGCTGAGTTCAACAACAACACATTTCTTTCAGGGACTTCTTGACAAGTACCTAATTGCCAATGCGACTGCAGCTGAGAGCAAGGTTTTCTACCTGAAAATGAAAGGCGACTATTATAGATACCTGTCTGAGGTAGCAGCTGGAGACGCAAAGAAGAGTAAGTAAGCAAGAGTTCATTTAGAGTTACATAAAATGGGACAATGCACCAAATCACATCGTCATGACTCGTGAAACTCCTAATGGATCAGATGTGTGCATAGAGGAATATGTTAAAATATTCTCTATGTGATGAAATGTGCTACCGCACACTAAGTGCATGTTGGAATCATGGCATTGCTCAAACTCATCTCCTTCCTTGTTCCTTTTTAAAGCCACAGTGGATAACTCCCAGCAGGCATACCAGGATGCTTTCGACATAAGCAAGAAGGAGATGCAGCCCACACACCCCATCAGGCTCGGCCTGGCCCTCAACTTCTCTGTGTTCTTCTATGAAATCCTCAACAACCCAGAGAAGGCCTGCACCTGGCCAAAACGGTGAGAGTGACTTCAAGTGCCAAGTCATGCAGCCTCATCTTTTACCCCCAAGACAATCAATAGGACAGAGCTTCACTCAAAGCATGCAGAGCCATTGTAGCATGTCTTGTCTTGACAGTTTCTGCATTTGTATGAAGGGACCTTGGCTCTATTTGCAAAAAAATTAATTGGATTTAAAATGGCACCTGTGCTACAGTTATTTCTGCATGCCACTATTTACCCACAATGATTAGTGGCAGTGTACATGTGTATAGTTGAGGAATAGCTGTGTACTGGAATAGCAGGTGGCAGTTTTGCATTCTATTCTTAGTGTAATTTACTCTTTACAGGCATTTGATGAAGCCATCGCTGAACTTGACACCTTAAACGAGGATTCCTACAAAGACAGCACCTTGATCATGCAACTACTAAGGGACAACCTGACTGTAAGTTGTGTTTATGTAATCACATTTTTTTGTATAAATAGTAAATGTTTTGATACATCTTCCTCTTGTATTGTCATTTATTCTATAGTAAGTTCATTGATGGTTCCAGTTATATGCGTCTGTTTGTAAATTGCTATGGCAATGTGTTTTTTTCTCGTTAATTCTAACGTGGAAAGTTCCAAATGCAATTTGGGGAATATAATGTATCAAATCTTTACCTCTTTGCAGCTGTGGACATCGGAAAACCAGGGAGACGAGGGAGAGACCGGAGAAGGAGAAAACTAATGGAATTGCACTGTTAATCCACCTACACTCTTAAACACAAACAGCTTATAAACATCCCCCTCCACTCCATCAGCCCCTCCCCCTTCTGTATGACAAGCAGCCTGAATTGTTCCTGACCAACTAGTTTACCCCTCTCAGGTCACTGAGGCGACAGGGTAATGTTCAGTTGTTAGCAGGTTGTCATTTTGTTTGTGAAAATAATGTGGTTGTATTGAGTAGCGAGTCCATGTTTGTGTGCGCGCGTGCTAGATCATATGTCTGTGCGCCTGTGTGTATGACTGTTTGTGTTGGGGGCCGGGGGGTTGTGAATTCTAATCATCCTTCATTTCTTTGTCCTACCTAGCTGGTTAAACATTTTTCATTCTTTTTTTTTATGGTCATTTTTTTTTAGTGTGATTCGTCATGGTATTTGAAGGTTTTATCTTATGGTTATTAAACTGGCAGTTAATTTTCACCTAACACTGTGATGCTAAGTGTTGCATTTTCTTCCCCACTCCACTATTGCTTGCTTTTGAAGTTCTGACACGCAGTACAATCCTGTATTTAACTAACAGTGCAATTCTGCTGTCTGCTCATACAGAAAGGAGGCAGGCTATATTGTGACACTGGCATCTGGGTGTTTTGCTCTAATCATGATCACAATTTTAACGGTTTGATTAAGGGGCCCCTTCGTTCGCCATGTTAGATTTCCTCCATAAGACATTCCACCAGAATTATATTAGGCATTCTGAAAGGCAGAACTCTTTTTGAACAAATTGTGGATTATTGTCCTAGTGGTGTAACTCACGGTTCAAGATCAAGCGCTGCTTGAACTCGGTACAATGAAAATTTTATGTGCTTAAATGTACCTTGTATTTTGCAAGATTGACTATCATCTTTCTGTAAAACCTACAGTAACCTTTTTTCAACGTTAATTGAAAATGTCTTATCACACTGTATCAACCCTGCTTGCAAAATATTCCTCTTAAAGCGGTTGTTTTCTCCAATGTTTCTGTGCCTGGGTTTCTCTCCTGTCTCTTATGGATACTTTGTTTCAGACTGCCAAAAAGTTCAAATTAATCTTAGACCAATCAAGAGTCTTCATTCAATTCTCATGTTTTAGAATCTAAAACGTATGAATCAAGGTTTGTAAAGGTAACGAACGGTATAATGTCATACTTCTGCTTACTTGCCCCTGAACATTACTGCTTTGAAAATGACCCTCAGAAGGAATTGCTGTCCAATTTATCGGGCTTGTTTGACAGTGCAGGTGATTGCTGACAGACTGATCTATGAAGAAACTTTCATCATCAATAAGTTACTTATTATTTATAGATCAGTTTATGCATTCATTATGGTTTTGATCCTCTTGAACACGGCCATTGTGAAGCATCAGATTGGAGGCCCAACCCATACCACAACCCAAGTAAGAAGCAGTGTCACAATACCATGCATCCCACATAGAGTAAGACACGACTACATATGTCAGTCTGTTTTCTTAAAGATGCACCACATACTGAGTATAACATATTTAACTAGGCAAGTCAGTTAAGAATAAATTATTATTTACAATGACAGCCTACTTCATCCAAACCCGGACGATACTGGGCCAATTGTGCGCCGCCCTATGGGACTCCCAATCACAGCCAGATGTGATACAGCCTGGATTTGAACCAGGTACTATAAGTGACGCCTCTTGCACTGAGATGCAGTGCAATAGACCACTCGGGAGTTAAAATCCTCTGAATATATAAAAAGGCAATTGGTGAATGTGGAACAGCCTTTCTTGCTTTGTTTTTACTGAGCAGTATTCTTGTAGATATGTCTTTTAAACCATCCTAGTTTCACTTACTGTACATATTTAGGAAACTGAAAAGTTGTTTAAGGTAAAGGTCATCTTTATTTTAACAATATTTACAAAGTAAATTGTTGTACAATTCCCAAATTATTGAATGTAGATGTAAATCAAAATGTGTGTAGTCAAGTCAGGGCAACCCCACACTCCAGCAAAGTGTGTTTTGCCAATGAAGTACAGGTAACTGCCAAAATAAAGGAAACACCAACATAGTATCTTAATAGGGCTTTGTGCCACCATGAGCCGCCAGAACTTCAATGTGCCTTGGAATACATTCATACACACCCATAGAATTAGTCATTTAATCAAATCTCTATAGTGACACCATTCGGAATTCCATCATTTGGAGTATTGTTGATGGAAAATGCTGTTTCAGGAGCTCCTCCAGAATCTCCCTGCCCATCCTGAGACCCCTCCTTTCAGAGTCACTGAGATCTCTTCTATTCATATTTGCCGAAATAATGGGCCACTGGACATTTTTATGTATGACCCTAAGCATGATGGGATGTTAAATTGATTAATTAACTCAGGAACCACACCTGTGTGGAAGCGTCTGCTTCGTATCCCTCATTTTCTTACGTGTTTTTATTTTGGCATTTACCTGAATATAAACTGTTTACATCATTGGTTTTAACTCTTCATTTAATTGTTGAAACAAATGTTTGGTCTTTGCAAAGTGCAAATTAACAGTGGTCAATTTCACACTTCGCTAGCCTAGATATATACTTCAAAAGTATGCAAAATTGAGTGGCGGGACGAGTTTTGTTGTTTTTTGAATCCCAGAATGTAGCTTTTCAATAACATGGACTACTTTTTCACGCGGAGGATTAGTCGGGCCGTGTCATTATCATAGTTTATAAATAGGTCATTGAAGAATATTCATGGTCGCGGAGTGAAAAGGCAGGTGATTCACGGCAATTATCAAATTAAAACAAACATTTTACTAAGTTTTAGGCCAGAACTTTTTAAATTAAAGAATTTGAGTTGTTTCCACCTTGGCCAATTCAATAAGGTAAGACATTCTACAATAATATCTGTATAAATGTATTTTTACTGCAATTTATTTCAATTTCCATTAACGTTAGTGATGCTGGGTTTGATTGGCAATTACTAACTTCTTGGCTAGTAGCTAAAGTAGCTGGCATTGTATGTTAGCAAACACATTGGGTTTCAAACAAATGCCGAACTCTTTGATGGTTTACACTAACGTTAACTTACTGCCTTCTACAACTCAGTAGTCTGTTTCAACTACTAAGCGGCTAAAATAGCTAGCTAACATTTAATGTTAGTTAGCAAGGCTGTGATGTGTCAAGGATAGACCGTACACCTGTTGTAATGATCCAATCTTTTAGGTTTACTTGTTTTAAGACGAGATAATACAAATGTACTGGCATCTAACTAACTAGCGAAGTTAATAGGTCGCTACTTTAGGTAACTGGAGAATCCATGTCAAACCTTTACACTCCCAGTGGTGGCCATGTGAGAGCAGAAATACTCATACTATCATGTTAAATAGCTAAAGTAAACTTTGGTGATCGTCATCGTGAGGTTGTCATTGTTGTGTAACAATAGTGAAGTTTTTATGGAAGGTCAGGTGTTAGTATAGACTCCACAACTAGTTCAGACAGAACTGAGTTGCCCTAAAAACGCCTTGATTGGCCATCCTGATCCTCAACTGGTGAACTCCATTATGTGACCCCTCCCCTCACAGCCACCCAAAGTTTGTTTTATTATTTGCACCAAAGAAAACAAGCGATAGACAACAATACAGATACTAAATAAATAATGGGTGTAGTTGGAAACCCAAGTGCTTATATGAAAACCACACTACAAACAGACCGTGTGTCTCAAGTGCCAAAGGTCAGATAACCTAACTAGCCTACAAACTTTGTAGGCAACTTCATATAATACAGAAGTCAATGAAAACCAGGTGTTTTAATAGGCATATGCTTACTTTGATTTTTACCTTACGCTGATTAAGATGAGATGTTTACATGACTATTTCATACTCTGCCTACTGCCGTAATCAGTTTAATATCGAATTATCACTGCACATGTAAACGTGCTGGCTGTTAGATTTTGTTGTCTGCCAGTTTCACCCCCTCCCTCTATGATCTTCACTATCTCTGTCTGCAGGATGAACAGCAGTGGTCAGTCATACCCATTGGCCTCCCTCTACGTAGGGGATCTGCATCCTGACGTCACAGAGGCTATGCTCTACCAGAAGTTCTCTCCTGCTGGGCCCATCACATCCATCCGTGTCTGCCGTGATGTCATCACTCGCAGGTCCCTAGGATACGCATACATCAACTTCCAGCAACCCGCTGATGGTAATATTATTTTTGTGATCAGATTTTTACTCTGTATCAATCATGGATAAAGTGATAAGCTGATGGCAACTCGCACCATATGAGAGTTCTCTTAATTAGAGCCACTCCAAAGGTCAACTACATTAAAGTAGCTATTTGCTTTGATCAAGGGGATTTCAAGAATAATCCTGCTAATGGATTAATATTCCAATGAATACACAACTTAAATCCTATATTAGGTTATTAATGGACGTGTGTGATTAGCAGATGTCTGATGCTGTATTTCTCTTTATACGTGTCATTTTTTTCCCAGCGGAATGTGCTCTGGATACAATGAACTATGAGGTCCTCAAGGGTAGGCCTATCAGAATAATGTGGTCTCAGCGCGACCCAGGGCTACGGAAGTCAGGAGTTGGAAACATTTTTATCAAGAACATGGACGAGTCCATTGACAACAAGGCCCTGTATGACACATTCTCAGCCTTTGGGAATATTCTGTCTTGCAAGGTAGACATTGCATTCTTGTCTTTGAGTGTTTGGGCATAATTGATCTGTACATCATTTCTAACATGCACTTTTCATTTCAGGTAGTGTGTGATGAGAATGGCTCCAAAGGCTACGGCTTTGTTCACTTTGAAACCCAAGAGGCAGCCAATCGTGCCATTGATACCATGAATGGAATGCTATTGAATGACCGGAAAGTGTGAGTGAACAAATTCCTACCAAGAGCTGTTTATTCTATCTGTAAGGTACCTTTTTTTTCTTCCCTATTTTATTTACATTTCTTTCAAACAATATATAAACCACCTTGAATTTAGTGAGATGTAAGTAGGGGAAGTGCAAAGGAAATCTGTAATGGTTAGGGAGGAGGAGGGACTATTGATTTGGTCAACGCTGTATCATTCTCAGACAGTGATGCACGTTTTTGCAGATAACATTTTCATATTCTTTGCTCAGGCTAGAGACAGGTAGTGACTCTGGCATTGCAGACCCAAAGGCCCATTTCCTGGGGGGGAAATGTCAGTTGTCCACGATTAGGTGAGGGAAATGGTAGACCTTTGTTCCTGTCCTGTCCTTTATTCAAATTGTTTTTTTTAAATGTTTGGTCTGTTGACCACAAAGTTGAGACTTGCAAGACTTTCTAAATTAAGCTATGAAAAAGCATAGGCAGCAGATTATCATTCAGCAGTTCAATAATTACAAGTAGTGCTGTTTATCAAGGTGAGAAAATCATTAAGTCTCCACACTGATATTCTGGGATGTGGAGCAGTTTGTTTGATATTTTGTAACAAGACTGATTGTAGTTTTATATTTCTCTTTCTCAACTGTCCCTGGTGACGGGTGTGGTTCAGTTTTGTTGGCCACTTTAAGTCCCATAAGGAGCGACAGGCTGAGTTTGGGGCCAAAGCCATGAAGTTCACCAATGTGTACATCAAGAACTTTGGCGACGACTATAGTGATGAGAAACTCCAGGAGGTCTTCTCTGCATTTGGTAAGAACATCCTGAAAGTAGGACATATGACAAGCTTTGACATTCTATTCCTTTCTTTGGGCACTAGTACAAAGTGGTGGTTGATGTTATAGCTATTTGATTTAAATGAACATTCTGGAACATCCATGCAATCAGATTTTGTTTTGGGTGGATTGGCATGAAAGCTTATGAAATCTGGGCTCCTTCTCTGTTCTTGGACTCCTAGGCAGGACCCTCAGTGTGCGGGTGATGATGGACGAAAGGGGCCGGTCTCGTGGATTTGGCTTTGTAAACTATGAAAACCATGAGGATGCACAAAGGGTCTGTATTTGGGATTTTATGGTAATACTCTAAAGTTGCTCCCATATGTGCCATCTCCTTATCAACCAGCAGGCTGTCATAGTGTGAAATGGGGAACATGACATCTAAAATGTGGCATTTTGAGTTGACTTTGATGGACTGCTTTTAGGCAGTTGAGGAGATGAATGGGAAAGAACTCGTTCCTGGCCGAGTTCTGTATGTGGGCCGTGCTCAGAAGAGGATGGAGCGACAGGGGAGCTGAAACGCAAGTTTGAGCTGATCAAACAGGAACGTATCCACCGCTATCAGGTACTGTGAGGAAGTGCACACCTGTGGTCTTAAGAAAAATATATTTAATATAATTTATTTTCTTGTTGATTCAGGGGTCAATTTGTACGTCAAGAACTTGGATGATGGGTTGGATGACGAGAAACTCAGGAAGGAGTTTGCCCCTTATGGCACCATCACCAGTGCCAAGGTAGAAAAATACTCATACTTTTTCATGAGTAGTCATTTCTGCTATCCAATGATGTATCACAAAGGCTGAAAGAATCATGTCTGGATCCGTGTAATATCTCTGCACCTCTTAACGTCATGGTTTTCTCTAACTCTTTCCTCCACTCAGGTGATGACGGACGGGGGCCACAGCAAGGGCTTTGGCTTCGTCTGTTTCTCGTCTCCCGAGGAGGCCACCAAAGCGGTAACTGAGATGAACGGCCGCATTGTGGCCACAAAGCCGCTGTACGTGGCTCTGGCCCAGCGCAAGGAGGAGCGGAAGGCCATCCTCACCAACAAATACATGCAGAGGACCATGCCTGGCCCAGTCATCGACTCCTACCAGCAGGCAGGCTACTACATGTCTGCTGTGCCTCAGGTCTGTAGTACGGTTGATGGGAGTGGGCTGGGCCTGGAAGGGGATGTTTTTATCTGTAAGATATTGTTTTTTGTAGCCTCCAAGTCGCACTTTCTACAACCCGAACCCTGCGAGCACCATGAGGACATCTCCTCGCTGGGCTGCACAGCCACCCAGACCACAGGGTGAGTCGGAGGCAGATGTTTTTGAGATATTGGAGCTAAAATAAGTATATGACTAAAGCATTTCTGCTACTCTAAAATGTATATTTGTTACACAAATGTGTTTGATGCCCTATTGACATGGCATGTGTTGTGTTGCTGTCAGCACCCTACTCGGGCCAGTTTGTCAGGTCTGCTGTTCCCCGACGCGCCTCCACCCCAATCAGCACCGTCAGACAGGCCTCCACCCAGGCTCCACGCATCATCAACTACACACAGAGGATGGGTAAGGGATACACACTAGCTTACTCAAAACATATACTTGCTGTGATGCAAAAACCGAACAGTAACTAACAGACACCCCCATCTCCAGCTAACATTGGCACACAGACAGCAGGAGGTCGGGCAGGCATGTCTGGTGGTATGGTCCGAGGCACCCAGTATAAATACTCATCAGGGGTGAGGAACTTACAGCAGGTCATCACTATGCCCGCACCGATGGCAGTGCAGCAGGTAATCTCGTAAATTGCATCCTTTCCATGCAATAGCTGTGTAATTTTATTTTACTCGACTGTTCTTTTAGAGGTCCGTCCCAGTGGTAATGTGTATTGCATTGTGTTGAATCTTTCCTGCTGTGTTGTAAGGTTGTTACCCAGCAGATTATGGAGCCAGCGGTGCATGTCAGAGGCCAGGAACCCCTCACTGCCTCCATGCTGGCTGCAGCCCCTCTCATGGAGCAGAAACAGCTGCTTGGTATGTAACTGGAATGTTATTGGGGAGTGTTCATGATCTATGATGTTCTGCAGTCAATCCTATATTGGAGAGTGTTGAGATGCCTCACTGGCACTCTCCTCAATCTAATTTGTTCTCTTTCCCTTGGTTTGCAGGTGAGCGATTGTACCCTCTGATCCATGGCTTTCACTCCAACCTGGCTGGTAAAATCACTGGGATGCTGCTGGAGATTGACAACTCTGAGCTGCTGCACATGCTGGAGTCACCCGAGTCCCTGCATTCTAAGGTACGACAAGCTTCCATTCCCTCTGTCCTTTCAGATCAACTTTTACATGCAAAAAGGAAGCCACTTATGATTGTTTGGAGTTTCTTGGTGGTGTGTTATCATGGTCATAGTTGTTGTTATGCTAATCCCATGCGTTCTCTCTTCACTGTTCTCTCCAGGTGGATGAGGCGGTAGCTGTGCTGCAAGCCCACCAGGCCAAGGAAAACTCTCCTAAGAAGTAGAGAACCCTTTCAGGTTAGGTTATAATGAGTTAACAGTAGTTACTCTGCCAAAATTGACCATACTCATGTCATTTGTGACTGTAAAGCAGTTGTTACTGAATTTGGATTTTACATGTATTCCAGGACTCTGCGAAGAAATCGCTGAAGGAGGAAAAAGTTAAAACGAACAAAAAAATAGTAAAATTTTGTAAAGGGGGGGGGAGAAAGGAAGTTTTGTAAATGGCACTTTTGATTCAAATCTGAGAATTTAATTAATGTATATCTATGGGGAAGAAAAGCTGTTTGCAATGGGTTATGTTTATTCTACTTTTTGTTTAAAAAAGAAATGTAAAATAAGAAAATAAAGTCTTGGTGTTTTGTGCATTGAACCTGTATATCACTTCTCATTTGTTGTGCTTCATGGATCTGTGGACTGAAATCTCGTTAAATATTGCTGTTACAGATTAGTGATCAGTTCCAATCCATAGACTATAGTGGAAAGGATTGATGTACTGTAATTCCGTGGCGAAGTGGGATAATGGCCTAATACACCAAGGGGATCTGAGGTGAAAACAAGCTTGAGGCAAGAGGGGTCATATTTAGAAAGGAATTAGTGCCTGGATGTCCCAAAAACCACATGCTATTAGTGATGGACACAATCAAAATCTTGAGCTGAATTCAAAAGTAATTCACAGTACATTACTGGCCAGTCACCATTTTAATAAGTGTTTTCATAAAGGTCAATACAACATTGCAGAGCAGATTGTTTTAGGTGTGCAGTATAGCAACAATTGGTGTTACGGTACACTTTTTAATTTCTGGCTTCTACTCAAAGGTTTCACCGCTGGATCTGTTTTTCTACAAAGGGACTCCTTAATGAGCTTCTTAAACTCTTGATCTCTGACCATGGATGAGAGGGCTGGGCAAGTGGGGTAACATGTCAGTTGTGATGTAATTGTAGAACAGTATGACAAAGTGGAACTTGGGGAAGAGGCTAATGAATGCATTGTCCATGACCGGAGTGATGTATGACAGTATACAGATTAGCAGCTGCACCCCATGCAGTAGTATAGTCATCTGGGCCTTTCTGGCTGAAACGGGATCTGAGATTGCAGCTTTGGCTGAAAACATCACTGAAGTAGGTGTAGATCATTGTGATCCACACAAAGCACAGGTAAAGGATATTGGCGGCATATTTGGTGTTCTAGTTGTGAACTGAGTCAGACATTCCTATGATAGCACATCCTACCGGTAGAGAAAAATGACAGGCTTGAGGATGAAGGCAATAATGATGACATGAAGACCGGGATGGCCCCTACAACTCAAATACATGTGATAAGCACATAGGTCATGTTCACTGTTCAGATCAGAGGCTGTAAAGGTTGACAGATGGCTACAAAGCATTCAATAGACATGACTGTGAAGTTCAGAGGTGTGTTTCATGAGAAATATATACACGGACAAATTTAGGAAAGGGCATACATAGGTCAAGACAATCAAGAGCACAGTGAAAGACATGATGCTATCATTGATTAGCTCCAGGTACATCCTGTACCTGTGGAAGGTCACGTTGGTGAAGGTGTACAACAGGGTGCCATTGAGGGCCAACAGAACCACTGTTAGGTTCTTGAATAAAGCCTCAATTAAGTCATTGCTGTCATCCCTGTGGCCTCTGGTGCAGAATCACAGCGCAATGATGAACCTGTCACTGCTAATCATCTCTCAGGCACAATAGTACTTGTTTCCAAAACACAAAGGACAATGTATCAAATACTCTGATTTGAAATTAATCAAGAAAAACAAAAGTAACCCATGCCTACTGTTAACCATTCCTATTCCCTGAAAGTGGATACATAGAGCACTGAACATGTGTCCTATTGAATGGATGTTTATGTCTTACCCCTCTGAAGGGGGCTAGAAGGCTTTCTTATAGTCAATGGTGTGGAAAACAGCAATAGCACATAGGATAAATGCATAAGACCATGTACTCACAAGGGTCCCAGTCTAATGTCAAGACCCAAAGTACAGTAAGGGGACCAAAGTTTGGGTGTGAGGTTATGGGTTCATGTTTATTGAAGTCTGAAGTTTCAACAAATCACTGCTGACCTGGGGAGTTCTACACAAACATCTTATCATGGGTTTAGGGGACTCTGACATTTCACATTCTTAGAAGTCTTTTGGGCCTGACTAACAGGTTATTACTAGAATGCATCACTGTCATAAGAAATTCTCTTTAGAGCCTAGTGACAAAGGTCAGGCATTATTTGATGCGAGTTTCATAATTGGCATTAATGGGAGTTAGTGCAGTCTAAAGGGAATGAATAGTGAGTTGGCAAAAAGTGGTCAAGATTATCTGAAGTTCCAAGTACAAAACTTCTCAAACTCTGCCAGTACTTTACTGCTAAATGTATTGAGTTCTCTGTCAGTACCATATCCATGGTGTACCTGTGGGTAGGAATATGTCCACTTGTGAATTGAAGCATTACTGTATATTAAAACTAGAGGTTCCACCGATTAATCGGAATGGATTAATTAGGGCCGATTTCAAGTTTTCATAACAATCGGGAATCTGTATTTTTGGGCGCTGATTTGTTTATACCTTTATTTAACTAGGCAAGTCAGTTAAGAACTCATTCTTATTTTCAATGACGGACTAGGAACGGTGGATTAATTGCCTCGTTCAGGGGCAGAACGACAGATTTTCACCTCATCAGCTCGGGGGATACTAGCTTGCAACTTTACAGTTAACTAGTCCAACGCAATAACGACCTGCCTCTCTCTTGTTGCACTCCACAAGGAGACTGTTGCACGAATGCAGTAAAGCCAAGGTAAATTTCTAGCTAGCATTAAACTTGTCATAAAAAACAATCAATCATAATCACTAGTTAACTACACATGGTTGATGATATTATCTAGCGTGTCCTGCGTTGCATATAATCTGATTGAGCATATAAACATTTAAATATCTGACTGAGCGGTGGTAGGCAGAAGCAGGCTTGTAAACATTCATTGAAACAGCTCTTCATTGTGCTTCAAGCATTGCGCTGTTTATGACTTAAAGCCTATCAACTCCCGAGATGAGGCTGGTGTAACCGAAGTGAAATGGCTAGCTAGTTAGCGCGCGCTAATAGCATTTCAAACGTCACTAGCTCTAGGCTTTCTAGTTGTTGATCCCCTTGTTCTGCATGATTAACGTAGCTTCCATGGTGGCTGTTGTCGTTGTGTTGCTGGTTCGAGCGAGGAGAGCTAATACTGTCACACTGGAAATACTAAAGTGCCTATAAGAACATCTAATAGTCAAAGGTTAATGAAATACAAATGGTATAGAAGGAAATAGTCCTATAATTCCTATAACTTCAACCTAAAACGTCTTACCTTGGAATATTGAAGAATCATGTTAAAAGGAACCACCAGCTTTCATATGTTCTCATGTTATGAGCAAGGAACTGAAACATTAGCTTTCTTACATAGCACATATTTCACTTTTACTTTCTTCTCCAACACTGTTTTTGCTTTATTTAAACCAAATTGAACACGTTTCATTATTTACTTGAGGCTAAATAGATATTGATATATTAAGTTAAAATAAGTGTTCATTCAGTATTGTTGTAATTGTCATTACAAATAAATAAAAATCGACCGATTAATCGGTATCAGCTTTTTGGTCCTCCAATAATCAGTATCGGCGTTGAAAAAAAATCATAATTGGTCAACCTCTAATTAAAACAGTAATTATTGAAAGGTCTGAGTGTAAACCACAAGACCAGCTGTTGTAAACTAGGATTTTATTACAAACACATATTTCACATCCCCCTTCATTCCAGATGAAACAATCCAATGTCAACAAGACAAAATGCACATCACATTGAACCACCCAAATCACTTATTTTGATAGTAAATTTAAATCAAGAGTTTTTACAAAATCAAGTCTTGATTACAAATGTTAAAAACTTAGTGATCTCAAACACAATGAATACCTTGAAGTTGTTAACAAAAAAATAGATCTGTTTTTGTGTGTTTGTAGGCATTGTTCTTTTCATTTAACACATTAACTGAAAAACTTACTGGGCAAATCAATTTCTAAAGCCGAACTGAATGACAAAACGTACAATGATAAGTGGTAATTGGATGAGGACAGAGCAAACTGCACTTAGAATCAGAGGTTAATTAGGTGGGGTTGTCCCCAAAATGGGTTCTTTTGTGGTCAGTTTCAACTTAAATGTACTTAGTACCCACTTTCCACTGTATAACAACTCCTTATCGCAATGCAGGTTGAAACACACAACGTAATTTGCTCAAGTGCACCAACAGAAATGTGCGGATACAGAACTCAAGCTCAGCCTGATGGCTGTCAGATTGAACAATAAAACAAATATCCTTCAAAACCTTTTGTATTTCTGAATGAAGATTGGGTGGACTGGTGCAGTATTTTGCTACTCTGGTAAATAAGTTCCCAACATATTAGCAAACATTATGTACATTTTGAAGCCCACAGGCGTTGCAACATCTACTCCATGCATGGCAGACTTATCGCCGCGAAGGCATCAGTAGCTGGGTGGCCGTTACTGAATCAGGGAAAAGGTTATGGTAGGTTGGGAGGGGTACGTACGCCGCAGTGATCATTTTACCTATGGAGAAAAGAAAAAAAACTTGCATCATTACTTGTCTAACACATGAACAAGTTATTTATGAATGTAGAAAGCAGATTTCTAAAAAAAAACATTCTAGCTAGAGATAAAAAATGTTAATAAATCAGCAGCACAACTCACTTGAACCTAAAATAAAAGAAAGTAGGAAGATTTGAGAAGCATTTAGCCTATAGAAATCCCTGATCACACTTGTAGGCGATGTTGGCTAACTAAGCTCATGCGTAGAAAGAGACAACGTGTTTAACGGTGGTCTCGTGCCAAACTGCATGTGCAGGCCGTCAAATCAAAGGTCAATATAAAAGTTGTTTTTGTCTAAAATGTGTCAGTTTGTCACTTTTACAAGGTTGGAGTAATAACATGTTCAACTACTTGAGACATTTGCTCGAATCTAGGTTGTGCCTTCACATTTCTATTAAATTATCAGCTAAGAAATTTGGCAAGCGTTCAAGGTAGTCTTGCAATGCTGTGCCTCTGGGTTTAGAAACTCTGTGCTAACATGGTACAGTTTTGTTTTAATTACTTCCCATTATTCCATGCCACAAACATAACTGATATAAATGCAAGGCATGTAAATATCAAATGACCCTATAGAATGCATTGGTACAAGGATACACACCTGCAAACCACCGTCCATGTAGGGCATTTACTGCAGCCATCGCTGTTGGGATAGTGGGGCATTTTACATACACGTTGCCCTATAAGAGAAAGGAAGCGGTAAGATAAGGGCAATAAAACATCTATCGATCTGCAACATTGCCCAAGTACCTCAAATCCACAGAGTTGAGCGCAGACTAGAGCTTTTCTTTAGCTTTTTATTTTTAAATGAACCTCAGACTTGCTATGCAGTCAATACTTTCAAAATGTAAATTCTTACACCCTTACCGTGTACCCATGTTTGGCTTCGGTTGTTGCGTGCCTTTGTTTGCTGAAATCAAATACAACTGACTCTTTCCTCATTGCTAAGATGGCAACTTAGCACATGTGCCAATTGAATCTCAACAAGGAAACACTGGCTGTATTTCATTAATGTTTTATTAAAAAGTATGGATTTCAGTAAACAAAGACCCGCAACAGAGTACAAACATGGGTACATGGCTTAACATTTTGAAATAACTGCATAGAGACTTGGGTTCATAATTTTTTTTTTTTTTTTTTTTTTTTTAAATAGTCTGCACTTGGCAATCTGCAACAGACAATTTGATGGACGCAAGGCTGTAATTGATCTTGAAATTAACGTAACATTCTAAATGTTACCATTATATAAAACATGCAGCACCTAATTTTTGGGGGGCAAAGTGCATAATTTGCTGGACCAGTTTAGAACTATCCACCTCTATAGTGCATTTTAAAAGGGTCTTACCTGAGGTGAGTTCTTGTCGACATATATATGGACAATTCCACCATGTTTGTTGCACTCCTCCATGACGTCATCTTGAATCTCGATGTCCCAACCAGGCTCATTTTCCCTGGAAAGAAGGCAGGACGTTTCAACCCCTTCATCACAAACTAATGACTCGCCTAACCCAGCTTCATGAAATGAGAAGTTAAGCCCTTTTGGCTCCCAGAAACAGCCATAATCAATGAGTTGACAGTTATTTAGTATCTCCACAATTGTACCCTAATCTTACATTTGGTGATGCATTTGTGAACCTAGTTCAGTGAATCAAAGCTCTAAAATAATGGTTTTCTGCCATCATGAAATGAAAAGGGGAAAGTAGTGTCTTACGACTGTGGGCTGAACATGTTGGACAGCTGTAGGCAGTGTGTAGCCAGTGGTTGAGTTGGGAGGTTCATGGCCTGGTTCATGCTTGGACCCAGGTTCATGGCAGGGTTGGCGACAGCTGTAAAAGGAGATGACAGCATCATTAACAGAGGTCCTTCTGACCAGGGGGTCAAGTGCAGTTGAATTCCTGTCTGTTGAATTGACCATCAGCTCCTGAACAAACTGTAATTGACCCCAACCCTGCATCTGACTTAATCATCAGGTTGACTTAGTAATTTTGATTACCACCCCCCTTTAAACAAGCAACCAATGAATACATGTAAAAGTACAGGACTGGTCTTTCTTCCATGTTGTTTCAATGTACTGTTGGACAAAATGTAGTTACACACAAGAAAACCAGAGAAGATGTATAGAGAGCTTGAGAATCTTATTTGGCTTAAACAAGAAAAGCATTTATATGCATACTGTGAATTCAGTATGCATGACAGCAATGATTTCAGACCACAACAAGAAAAAGGACCATGGGAGATTTCACTCTGGTTTGAAACATGAGAACTTGAAAGGATTTATTTTAGATGAGCATTAAATTGTGTGCAGATTTGATAAATTGTGCACTCCAATCTTTCACATTCACCTTCAGGGGTGGGTTCAGCCTGGCTTGTATGTCTAAAATATTAGAAGAAGAGAAGTTAAAAACTTGCACTTAGGCTGGAAAGGGAAATTATTTAGGTTGTGAGGATGGAAAGATGCACAATAGACGAAGAGCATAGCCAAGACCATTTACTTACTACACTGCAGTGCACATCATACCATTAGACCTAGTTGCTACAGGTGGACATCCATAGCATAAGGCAAACACAGAGAAGCTAAGGTTCTCCGGTTTCTGCATGTTAGTTCAATATCAGCATTCCATCTAACATTATAGTGTTTCAGCAAGTTGTAAGTGTCCATTCACTTAGTAAGATAAATTGCTGGCTTTGGCAAGACAAAACACACAGGTTGACTTGAATGATGCCAACTCATTATAGGTTTCCCACCAGTTGCCCATTATATTCAATGTGCTCTTTTCACGCAGTGTCATAGTGAGGGAAGAAAACATCTTTCAGATAGAGTACGTCTCAGATGTCTTTCACCAAAAGCTGACAACATGGCAGGTTGTTGCAGGGATGTGGTCAGAAGCGATGAACATACCACATAAAGGAGTATTGGTGGCAATGGCAGATTGGCATTTAGTGTTCACGTGTGGATCCATTAGATAAATGTGGAAGAGATCATTAAAAGATAAATGATAGTGAGAAAGGATGAGAAGTCTTATGGTGGTACATTTGAGATGATCAAATACTGGTGGTCACAGAAGCAGTTTATTTGAACCCACGCAGTCTCCAGATCATTTGAACCCACGCAGTCTCCAGATCATTTGAACCCACGCAGTCTCCAGATCATTTGAACCCACGCAGTCTCCAGATCATTTGAACCCACGCAGTCTCCAGATCATTTGAACCCACGCAGTCTCCAGATCATTTGAACCCACGCAGTCTCCAGATCATTTGAACCCACGCAGTCTCCAGATCATTTGAACCCACGCAGTCTCCAGATCATTTGAACCCACGCAGTCTCCAGATCATTTGAACCCACGCAGTCTCCAGATCATTTGAACCCACGCAGTCTCCAGATCATTTGAACCCACGCAGTCTCCAGATCATTTGAACCCACGCAGTCTCCAGATCATTTGAACCCACGCAGTCTCCAGATCATTTGAACCCACGCAGTCTCCAGATCATTTGAACCCACGCAGTCTCCAGATCATTTGAACCCACGCAGTCTCCAGATCATTTGAACCCACGCAGTCTCCAGATCATTTGAACCCACGCAGTCTCCAGATCATTTGAACCCACTTTGCATTCATCGTTCACTGGAAACCATCCTGCCAATGGAGGTCTGACATCTCTCGTTTGCTATGTACCTCTAGAATTAGTTATGATCAACAGCCAAAGCAAACTTAGTACATTTCACATTAGCATGAGGTATCAATAAAGCTTAAAATTCAAAATCACAGGTTTTGAACTTTTCTCCTTTGAGGAGAGGCATGTCTGCCGTGTCTTAAGAAGAGGCCAGTGAGTAGTTCATTCCACAATATGTAGTGTGACATGTTACATACAGTATAGATCATGTGACTACCTGTACCAGCTGCCATGTTGCCGAAGTGGATTGAAGAGGAGTGCATGGAACCACTCATCTGTAGAGCCTGTTGTGCAGCTGGAGGAATCTGAAGACCAGTACCTGAGGGAAACAAGTATTCATTAGCATCAAGTCTGTTCAATGCTATTTAAAACAACTTGAGCACACATACTGGAGTGATTAGAGGTCAACTGGGATAACAACACCTTGGTTGATAAAATAGGTTTTACATTTCATCACAACAGGTGGAGATATTGAATACTAAGCTAAACTTTTACTAACTGCTGACAAATAAACCCAATGGCAATTTTGAGCACAAAAGAAACTACATTCACTCAAAAACATCAGCTAATAGCTCACCCTCTGCCAGCCGGGCCATGAGCTGCAGGCGCCCAGTGGTGCCCAGGTCAATGCCCGTCCTCTCCAGCTCATCGTTGTCCAGGAAGGAGCTGGCGGTGGAGGAGTCGGTGCGTTCTGTCACGTTACCAACCTTCATGGGCCGTCCGGCCAGCTCAAAGCCATTCAGCTGCTCCAATGCTTTCTTAGCGCACTCTGCATCTGCAAACTACAATTAAACAAGGGCATCCAGTAAGAAATTCGCTAAATAACATGGCACACACACACACTTCTGGAATCAGGAACTTACTGAGATGAAACCATATCCTTTGGATCGTGCAGTTTCACTGTCCATCATCAGCTGTATGCTCTCAATCTGTTAAGGAAAACAACATCCAGTTAGATACAACAGAGTTAGTGGAAAATTGAGGTTAACTTTTAATGGCTGCAGGGGCAGTATTGAGTAGCTTGGATGAAAGGTGCCCATATCAAACGGCCTCCTCCTCAGTCATAGTTGCTAATATTAGCATATTATTAGTAGTATTGGATAGAAAACACTGAAGTTTCTAAAACTGGTTGAATGATGTCTGTGAGTATAACATAACTCATATTGGCAGGCAAAATCCTGAGTTGAAATAAAAAAATCTGAGCGTATTCACCAGAGCCCCCAATGAAATCCCCTTGAGATATAAATGATGTTGCACTGCCTAGGGGTTCCACTAGATGTCAACCATCAATAGAAACTATAATGAGGCTTCTGTTGTTGGAGTGAATGAGAGCAGAATATCAGATGTCCATCAAGCAGCCATTTTGTGACCTCACTTTTTCCTCATGGAAGTCACTTGCATTCCATTGCTCACGAAGACAAGAAAGAATTTGATTTTGATTTGAAGAATACTCCAGTTGGAACTTTATTGAAGCTATATGTTAAAAAAAACATCCTAATGATTGATTCTGTACTTAGTTTGAAATGTTTCTTCGACCGGTGATATCACCTTTTGAAGTTTTTGTCCAATATAACGCTGACCAGAATTAGCATTTGGATATATATACTAAACGCTCGAACAAAAGAAGGTATTTGGACATAAATAACGGACATTTTCGAACAAAACAAACATTTGTGGACCTGGGATTCCTGGAGTGCTTTCTGATGTAGATCAAAGGTAAAGGAATATTTATCATGTAATTTCTTGTTTATATTGACGCCATCTTTGAGGCTGTGGTGTTTTTAAATTGAGCGCAGTCTCAGATTATTGTATGCATTTCTTTTTCCTTAATGTTTTTTAAAAATCTGACACAGCGGTTGCATTAAGGAGTGGTATATCTATAATTCCATGTGTATAACTATATTATCATCTACATTTATGATGAGTATTTTTGTTGAATGATGTGGCTATGCAAAATCACTTGATATTTTTGGAACTAGTGAATCTAACGCGCCAATGTAAACTCAGATTTTTTAAATATGAACTTTATCAAACAAAACATGCATGTATTGTGTAACATGACGTCCTATGAGTGTCATCCGATGAAGATAATTCAAAGTTAGTGATTAATTTTATGTTTATTTCTGTTTTTTTGTGAAGGCTATATTTTGCTGGAAAATGGCTGTGCTTATTGTGGTTTGGTGGAGATCTAACATAATAGTTTGTAGTGCTTTCGCTGAAAAGCCTATTTGTAATCGACACTTTGGTGGGATTAACAATGAGAATAGCTTTAAAATGATATAAGACACTTGTATGTTTGAGGAATTGTAATTATGAGATTTCTGTGGTTTGAATTTTGGCGCCCTCTATTTTCACTGGTAGTTGTCATATCGATCCCTGTATCGGGATTGCAGCCATAACAGGTTTAACATACATGACAAGTAATGGGGTTTCCTCCTTACCCTTCCGAAAGGCTCAAAGATGCCTCGCAGCATGTCCTCTGTGATGTTGAAGTGCAGAGAGCCCACGTACAGCCGCATGGGGCCAGCATTACCCTTCTGAAGGTTGTTGGCCATTGCTGCTGCTCTGTTCTTCTCAGCCTGCACACACACAAAAATGGTGAGTCTATGCCATCTGCCAAGTTAGTTGTGAAAGGTGACATCACATTTACTAATTCCATCATTTCTAAAAATGTTATGGTTAAATCAACTACCTGAGAGGCCTGGACAATGATGGGCACTCCAAGAAGTCTCTGTCCAGTCAAGCCAATGGCCAATGGGACCGAATTCGCCTCCAGAAACTCTATGTAGGCGATGCCCTTTGACCTCCTGGAGTTTCTATCGGAGATCATCCTCACGTCTCTCACCTACAGGGGATAAAATAGCAATAGTGTGTCAGGAGTGAGCACCTTCCTATTGACCATTAGCTAAATGCTTTGTCAAAATAAAGTCTTGATCTTGACATATTTCAGGCTTCTACTTTAAAATGTGTGTAAACTGTGAATACTGACTTTCCCCACAGCAGAGAAGAAGTCCTCTAGATCTCGTGGTCGGATTCTGGCTGCCAGCTGCATACAGAACACAGTACGGGCATCCCTCTCCTCTGGGGTCAGGTTGTCAATTGGTTGCCTTGAAAAAGAAAACAGAAAAACACGTTTTTGATGGACAGTGAGAAAAGAATTCCAGTTCACAAAACTGATCTGAAACCACGAGAGCTTCTAACTAGACAATCCAGCTGTGTATCTCACCTTACTGGACTCTTGTCTTTCTTGAAGGGACTACGACTTCTTGAGCGCCTACGACTGAAAAAAGTAACAATCACAAGAGTTAGTTCCAAGACTAACAGACTTTACATTAATACTTTAATGACAAGACAGCCAACCACCAACACGTCATATCACAAAGAATTTAACCATAAAAACCTTAGTTTGTTGGCATGTGGTGGGCCAATCTTCCCTCCTGGACCACCGTTAAATTTCGGCCCCAAACTAGGGGTGTAAAACAAGGTTCAGCTCAGTATGTATGCCTACTACTGATGAAGATTATATTTCAAACTGTGTTGGTTTTTAATAAGTGTTAAGTGTATAATATGTGTTAAGTGTATATTCAATTACCAATGACCTCAACGGAGTAGGTTAATATGCCTAAGAGTACAATTCATGCCTATGTGTTCGGCATTAAGTTTCAGGGACACACTGACTATCTGTGGAGGAAACGTCTCCAGCAGCATAGTAGGAATGATGAACACTTTCTCATTCATAAAGGCGACGGTCAAAATGGGCCCTACAACAGCCTCCACCCCCACTTGGGCCTACTTTGTGTACTCTACTTCTCTTGAAACACAAAGGCTAATCAGCCCAGTCACATGACACTCAGCTGAAAGAGGAAGAAAGGAGTAGTAAACAGGGTTGACCTGAGGACAAAACCAGGGCTACAGCATTATTTATCCACCTCATGCCTGAACTTCCACATAGAAGTCAACCACCATACCCCAGATGTTTTTTTTTACTATACCGCTGTCAAATACAAAATCCTGTTTCATTTCATCATCAACATTTTTACTGTCAGCTTCCAAAAGGGGGAAAAATAAATTACCCACAATGAAATGATAAAGAAGACTATTCCCCACCAAAACGTGGGAACTAGACAACTCAGATAAGGGATGCCAAAATTGGAAGATCTCTATACATACAAGGGGCTGCGGCGTCCTCTGTAGCGCCCGGCACGCTCCCTGCTATGGGAGCCGCTGCGGCGGCGCTCCTTACTGCGGCTGCGTTTCTTCTCCCGACTCTTGCTCCTCTTCCTGTCCCGGCTCTTCTTCCTGTCTTTGCTCTTGCTTCTGCGCTTGTCAGAGCTCGGGCTCCGACTACTCCTACTGTGGCTCCTCTTTTTCCTGGAACACAAGTTGAGATTGTCAGAGTGCAAGTCACTGAATCAAATAATACAGTTAACAGATACTTGAAACAACATCTTCCGTCCATTACTGATGTAGTTTTGTAATGGTTACATGATTAAAACCTGATTAAAACTGTAGATAGAAAACTGACCAGATAATGTGAAGACGGTTTAGCAAATAGCACAAGTTTAAAACTCAGTACTTACTTCTTACTACTGCGCTCCTCATGTCCATTAGCGCTAGAGGACTTGATCTCATCCTAAGCAGGGTCGATAGAAGAACATCATGAGGACGTAGAGGAAACATTGCAAGTCGTCAGGGGTAAGGGGAGGGAACAAGAAAATACAGAATATATTCATTTAGTAAAAATACTGTTAACATTACTGATATGTTTGGAGAAGTATCTAAGGTGGTCCATCTACAGCCCCTGTAGAGTTCCACCCCCACCCACTGTTATAACTACATACTGTACAGTACTCAATCCAACCAAAAGTCAAGGTGTATGGGGAAAGTATCTAACATTTTGGCATGCTACAGTAAGCCATGGTAACAGTTTGGTCATCTCAACCCCACCCCTCCTGCTTTGTCGTACCAATACCACTATCTGTTCCTAAGCCCACTGAGGCCATGCTTGGCCCACAGCCACTAAAAGAGATCCTGTGGTTGGTGCCAGTCCAGTGATCTTCACCCATTTTCCTTCTTGGAATGTAAGAGTTCGATGCCACCTCTGTCACACATCTCGCCCTGAAGCAAACAGGGATTCACACTGCTTAGTAATATGGACTCCCAAGAAAAACTGAAAAGAAAAAATCCACTAGTTCAGCCTCATGTTAAATTACCTATGTTTTTTCTTTTAGTGCCGGCTGAATGGAGGTGATCCATTTTGGCTTGTATTTCATGAGGGGAAAACTATTCTTATTGGTGAAATCAATAACTAAATGTATCATGGAAATGAAATCTTGAAATGAAAATCTTAAGTAAATTCTAATAAGAAAATAAACTTTGAATATTACTGGTGTTAAAAGGCATGCAAAGTCAAGATGCTGATTTACGAATCGGAATCAATAGACTTGGGCATGGAGACAGTATTCATATTTCAAAGTTATCAATAGCTTACTCTGTTGACCTCTGCAAAATCATGACTACACATTTAAGCCATATCAATGATTTGTAAAACAACGTATACTATGAGTCAGTAGACTAATCTACGAAAAGACATGTAAGGGTAAAAGTACTAACACACGTAAGGTCTATTTCAGGTCCGACTTAGTTGACAACGATGCATAACAAATGTCAATGCATATAAATAGAATATGTGCCAGAACTACTGGTATCACGGTCAATCTAACAGGTGTAAACATGGTGGAACAATGCCGTTAGTTACCATGTCAACAGAAATTTTAAATACTGTCTCCTTTGCATGTGAGGTAAAATGCGCTGATTATCATCCATTTGCATTCACCTTGTTGCAACCGAACAGGTGATAGGATGTTCTAAGATGAGGCTCTTTTTGTCCTAGGGGGATCACAGTACATCAATACATTGCGCAATTACTACCTTACTTTTTTCACAGTTCACACTGGAATCAAAGGTGAATTCATGGGAGTAGAGGTGAGATATCATTAGGCAAGTCTACAAAGAAAGATAGATGGGCGTTTATTGAGAATTTTGGATTATGTCTGACTGCATCACACACCACATTCATACATTGAGAGGCACACACAATCATTTAACTATCAATAATAGCGAACTTATACATCTCTGAGCAGCAAGATGATACTAGATCAGCAAATAGTGAATGCACAAAAAAACATACAAGCCTGGCAATTCTACCCACCTTTCTGTATGGAGCCTCTAGCATAGCCTCAATGTCAAAATCGTCTGCCATGGTCTCCTGCAAGAGAAAACAAGATACAATCAATTCATGTTTAGTCATAAGTTAAAAACATTACATTCATATAGAATTCGTTAGGTATACTGCGGCCACAGAATATAACGTTAGTTGGCAATGTATTATATTATTATTATTATTATATTAATGTAGCTAACGTTAGTTAGAAAAACTGTTAGCTAGCTACCAGTAGCTAGTTGAATGTTCTAACTACATTTTAGCTGGGCAGCTAACTAGCTAGCTAAATAGTTCCCAGCTGACAACAGAGCATCAACTGTGGAACATTCCAATGCATTTGACCAACACTCCTACACGTTAGGCTGCAGCTTACAGCTAGCTAATGTTAGCTAGACTAGTTATAGCTAGCTACATACAGTAGCTGATTAAGAACTATAGCTAAGACATTTAGTTAGCAAGATGTTTACTCGTAACGTAACTGGCGTTAACTAACTAGCCAATGTTCGTTTACTACTATCTGAGGAAGATGTGCAATGGTAATTTACCGCAGGGATTTGTCCCACCGTCCCGTCTGCTTCTTTTTCTGTGACCAGAAAATGAATAGTTACCTAGCTAGCAAGCTAACCAATCAGCCAGTGAGCTAGCCTGCGAACTACCGTTGCCTCCTTCTAAAATAGGCCCAATTTGACCTCGGATTCGCCTGCTGCTGTTCCTGCCAACAACAGATTCAAAATAATCGCTCCAGAAAATGCTCTCTCTCTAGACTACGTATTACCAACGAAATTATCAGTAACAGCCCGTAAAGTATTTAGCTTTATATTAGTTCTTTCCCCGTTCAAGCGTTTGAAGTTGTTTCACAAAACAACTTCCTTTGCCTCTCTAAAATGGCGCTCTGCACTCAAGCCTCGAGGAAGGCGGGGTTGTTTGTCCTAGCTATCTAGAAAGGCGACTCCACCGCCTCTCTCTTCTCAATATGGTACTTTACCGCCACCTACCGGAAAATTAGATCAAATCACCCAAAATGTGAAAAACAAATGCCTCCTAGGACTGCATTACCTCCCTGCACAGATATGATCATAGAACAGAGCTATGTAGCCAACCTTTTATTTATTGAGGTTTTTTTTTGTGGTGAATAAACATGTCTGGCTCTTTACGACTGTAATTTGGCTTGTTTGATGTCAGGAAATAAATTCACAAGATCAGGAGAATTTCCTAACCAGGAAAAATATTAGTCCCGAGCTAAGAGTTTTGCACTCAAGGCCTCTTTGCATGCTAAAGGGTCACCTTAGTTGCATAAAAGCTTACTGCATGTTGGCCATCAGACTTTGTGACCCTTTAAGGAGCTGTAAAATACCTTTCACCACTCCACTAAACATGATCTAAATCTGAGTATACACAATAAAACATTGCAAGGAGGACTGCAGGAACAGTGTAAAGCAATAGTGGGATTGTAAAATGAGAGCTCCTTTATTAATAGAGTCATCAAATTAGTGTCAATATTCTGTATTATGTGGATGTGTCAATATTCTGTATTATGTTAATTTACATTGTATGAATGATATAATCATGTGGTTTGAGTGCCCACATTTGCAATTTTTTTGCGAACCGCAAAATTGTATTCATTCTCAGGTCATTTGACATAAAATTACCAATGTTGTACCACACTTGAAAACAAAAGCCCTCTGACCTCAATACATTTAACAGTCAGGTGTGTGAGGCTACTGTAGTCAGTATGAGATGACGCACTTTTACAAACCACTAAAATAGACAAATGGATTTCATTAAGCAGCGAGACATAGACTTGCATACTAAAACATCTTAAAATAAGTACAAATAAAAACCCAATGGTTAATTTGGTTACAAAACCAAGTTTGTGTCCATAAAACCTCTCATGTGGGAATGTAAAATAAAAAAGTGCAAGAAAGAGAAATGGATCACAGAGTACATTAACCACGAATGAGGATTTATTATATTGCTAAACTGCATGATTATCTAATCAATTTAAATGTTTTACCGTCATTCAGCATTAAACTTATTTATACAACTAAATGCATAGCTAGCACCCTATGATGCTGTCGAATCATCAGTTTTGATTTGACCATTTAGGGCCATCAGACAATCATAATGAGGCGGAACATTGAAAAATAGCTCATCATCAAAGCAGAGGTCATCTGAGGGTGATGCAAGATACGGCAGCTTCAACACAAAGCCTGTCAATATGCCCCCTAGTGTTGCCACTCCCATAGTGGAGAACACAGCTGCCATCTGGTAGAGGGCCTGTTCCCTGGCACTGCGCCCCAGACCTGGCTGCAGACCAGGGATCAACTCCTGGAGCTCTAGAAGCTTAGGATCTCCTTCCATAGGTGCCCTGTGGCTAAAGATCTCATACATGCTGGGTCCATACACCTCCTCAGTGGCTGTCAGGATGGCACATATCCCTGCGGCACAGGATATGAGTCCTGTGAGGCCATGCAGGTTGTGGATACCACACTGGTCCTGGATCCGGAGGTGGCGGGCCAGGAAGGGGCTGAGGTACTTGTATCCCAGCATGCAGGCGATGCAGCCCATCACACCCAGTGCGTACGCAGCCGCAGGAGAGATCATCATGTCCACCGACGCCCCCACTGTCACCCCGCCCGCCAGGGTCACGTTCTGGATGTCGGCCATTGTAATCTTGCCATTCTTGTTGAGCATGGCAGAGAGGGCGAAGGCGGTGAGGGTGGAGGAGCTGAGGCCTATGAAGGTGTGCAGGATGGCCCTGTGCTGGTCGTCTCCCTTCAGGGTTAGAGCCGAGTTAAAGGAGGGCCAGAACACCCAGAGGAACAGGGTGCCCATAACTGACAGGATGTCTGACTGGTAGCTGGTGTTCTCCTTGGCGTGACCCTCGTTCAGACGTGGCCTGTACAGGACAAATGTTGCACCCAGGCCGAAATAGCAGGCAAACAGGTGGATGAGGATCGATCCCCCTGCATCGTTGATCCTCAGGTACTTGAGCACGGCCCATTCATTGACTGAGAACACTGGGACCTCCAGCAGGGCCATGACTAGGAGCTGCACTGGGCTGGTCTTTCCCAGGACAGCCCCGAAGGAAATGAGCACCACGGCACAGGCAAACTCAGCATTGATCAGGTTGATGACCCCCAGGTGGATCTTCCCAGCATGGCTGAACTGGAAGTAGCCCTGTACCAGGATGGCCCACTGGATGGCGAAGGTGGCCGTCAGGAAATTGAAGACCATTCCACTGAAGCCGTAGAGACGGAAGAAGGCCAGAAGGCACCCAAATCCAATGAATATCATCACCTGAATGTCAGCAAAGTATGGGTAATCTCGGTACAGTGCGTTGTCCATGGGTTTGGTCTCATTGTTCTGCAGTTTAGCATTAGCATCATTGTCATAGGTGACAAAGGCAGTGTAGAGAGATAGGAGGAGAACCTCCAGGACCAGCACCAGGACAGGCAGTCTCACCCTCAGACTGGTGGAATGCTTTTTCATGTTGAGAGCTTTTTCAGACAAATGACCAGAATTGCTTTTCTCTGCCTTTATATCATCTCACCCTCGATAAGAAAGGCCTAGAACATTGCTGGAGTTTTTACTAAGACTGATGTGCATAGACCACACCCCCTTTGTAGAGCAATGTTACTACTTGTACTTTGGCCTTTACAATAAACCATCTCCCAGGCATTGTGTGGAAAGCTACTCTGAAATATAGTTTACCAAGTTACCAATTACTTCACACTGGAAAAAGTTGAGCTACATAATGCTACCCTGAAGATAATTATAGTTTGTTTAATTAAAGTTACTCTGAAAAAGCAGTTCACTATATCAAAACTACCTTGTGAAAAACTATAACTAAATCTAAAATGTCATATAATACAAAGTTAAGGAACATGTATGTATTAACACTGTTAATACTGTATCAAACAGTATAGTGAGATCTGTGTGACAGACACAATGTGAGTGTGTCGGCTAGCCCAGCGGTCATTAACTACTGAAAACACCATCAACATTTGAATGTAGTTAAACTGCCAACAAGCTACTGCAAAATGTAGTTGAATTACATGTTGTGGTACTATTCCCCAACACTACTCCCAGTCAGAATCTGTTTCGCAATTTTACAACACAGCGCAACCTTCAATAAAATTATATAATGAGCACAGATGGTATACACCTGACTTCAGGATGATCATTGTAAATGAGTGTGTCACAGGTGTGATGAAAACCCTTGAGTACTGTGCATGCTTCAGCCAATGCGCTCCTAATTGAGTCCCTGCTAATTGATTGATTCAATGAGAACTGTGATTGTCTCCATGTTTTTCCATGCCTGTTTTTAACCCTTGTTTTGGTCGTTTGAGATGTGGCTGTGTTTGGGAGGGAAGCAGCTGTTTCGTTACGAGAAGGATGATGTGACAGATGATGTGATACCCTGAGTTTTAGGTAGTTGTAATGCTTTCCCTCCACCAGCACAGAAACTTGTTTTAATTTGATTTGATTGTAAAATTGTTTTGTGTTCTGGACTCCCATTTTTGTGCAAAGCTAACACTAACTAGTTTATTTATGAGAACTGGCCCTTCCTATGTTCTTCCCCTGAATCCCAAACGTAAAGAACCTTTGTAAACTGGTATAAATATGATTCTGAACTCCCTATGCTCTTGGTGTAAATCTTGGGTTGTGTAGTTGGATCTATGGTATTGAAAGGAGTTTAGCCATCACAGCCCCTCTCAGCCAGGGTGTGATGTGTTTCCACAGAGTACAGCATAACACCCTCATGATCAAAACATGGCATAATCACTTTGTTAAAAAAGATTGAGGACTGTGCATGCATTCTTACTGTGCGTGGCCGCTAAAGGACATTCTCCCCAAAAATATAGCTAGAAGAATGTGAGACATTTTGATGACTGTTTTTCTAGTGCTAAATCTGGAGCAGCGTGAAATTGTTAAATGTAAACAGGAAAATAAAGTATTGATTGAATCCTCAATTCATCAGTCTGAGAGGTTAGCATTATTCATGTATACTGAAAAAAATAAACACAATGTGCAATAATTTCAAAGCTTTTACTCAGTTACAGTTCCTATAAGGAAATTAGTCAATTTAAATTCATTCTCTAGGCCCTAATCTATGGATTTGACATGACTGGAAATAAACATATGCATCTGTTGGTCACAGATACCTTAAAAAAAGGCAGGGATGTGGATCAGAAAACCAGTCAGTATCTGGTGGGACCACCATTTGCCTCATGCAGCACGACACATCTCCTTTGCACAGAGTTGCTCAAGCAGTTGATTGTGGCCTGTGGAATTTCGTCCCACTCCTCTTCAATGCCTGTGTGAAGTTGCTGGATATTGGCGGGAAATGGAACACACTGTCGTACACGTCGATCCAAAGCATCCCAAACATGCTCAATGGGTGACACGTGTGGTGAGTATGCAGGCCATGGAAGAACTGGGACATTTTCACCTTCCAGGAATTGTGTACAGATCCTTGTGACATGGCGCCGTACATGATCATGCTGAAACATGAGATGATGGTGGCGGATGAATGGTACGACAATGGGCCTCAGGATCTCTTCACGGTGTCAGGATTTGGCCAGGGTTGTTCCGGTTTTTGGTCACTAGATGCCCCCATTGTGCTTTTTGACCTTTTGTTTTCCCTTGATCCCCATTATTATTTGCACCTGTGCCTCGTTTCCCCTGATTGTATTTAAACCCTTAGTTTTCCTCAGTTCTTTGCTCTGTGTTTGTATGTTAGCACCCAGCCCTAGTATTCTGTGAACTCTTGTTGATCCCGGTGGACGCTCTTGTGGAATTCTGTTTTTTGTTCTTGTTTATTTATTTTTGAGTATCTTTTGAGGCTTTTTATGCTATACCTTGTGGATTTACCTTTTTGTCTTGGAGGATTACCTTTGTTCTTGTGGAATTCCTTTTGAGGTTGTGGAGTTACATGTTTTCCTGAAGGACTTCACTTTTTACTTCATTAAATACACCGTCTCAAGTACTGCTGTGTCTGCCTCATCTTCTGGGTTCTGCCGACTATTCGTGGCTCAGTTGGTTAAGTGACTGTTTCTCACTCCGGAGACCCGGGTTTGTAACCGGGTCCTGACACACGGTATCTCTGTAAATTCAAATTGTCATTGATAAAATTCAGTTGTGTTTGTAGCTTATGCCTGCCCATATCATAACCCCACCGAAACCGTGGGGCACTCTGTTCACAACATTGACGTCATCAAATCGCTCACCCACATGATGCCATACATGCGGTCTGCGGTTGAGGCCGTTTGGACATACTGCCAAATTCTCTAAAACAATGTTGGAGGCAGCTTATGGTAGAGAAATTAACATTACATTATCTGGCAACAGCTGTGGTGGTCCTTCCTGCAGTCAGCATGCCAATAGCATGCCCCCTCAAAACTTGAGACATCTGTGGCATTGTGTTGTGACAAAATTGCATATTTTATTGGCCTTTTATTGTCCCCAGCACAAGGTACACCGAGAAACTGCAGTCAGTTCAAGACCCTGGCGAGGACAAAGAGCACATGGATGAGCATCCCTGAGATGGTTTCTGACAGTCTGTGCAGAAATTCTTTGGTTGTGCAAACCTAGAGTTCAGCTGTCTGGGTGGATGGTCTCAGACGATCCCGCAGGTGAAGAAGCCTGATGTGGAGGTCCTGGGCTGGCGTGGTTACACGTGGTCTGCGGTTGTGAGGCCGCTTGCACTTACTACCAAATTCTCTAAAACGACACAGGTTATGGTAGAGAAATTAACATTAAATTCTATGGCAACAGCTCTGTTGGACATTCCTGCAGTCAGCATGCCAATTGCACACTTTGAGACATCTGTGGCATTGTGTTGTGAAAAACAGAACATTTTAGAGTGGCCTTATATTGCCCCCAGCACAATGTGCATCTGTGTAATGATCATGCTGTTTAATCAGCAATGCCACACCTGTCAGGTGGATGGATAATCTTGGCAAAGGAGAAATACTCACTAATAGGGATGTAAACAGAATTTGTGCACAACATTTGAAAAAAACTGATTTTGTGTGTATGGAACATTTCTGGGATCTTTAATTTCAGCTCATGACCAATTGGACCAAATCTTTACGTATTGCGTTTTGTTCTGTGTACATTACATGGGTGGAAAGAGTATTGAAATACACTATATATACAAAAGTATGTGGACAACCCTTAACATTAGTGGATTTGGCTATGTCAGCCACACCTGTTGCTGACAGGTTTAAACAATTTAGCACACAGTCATACAATCTCCATAGACACACATTAGCAGTAGAATGGCCTTATTGAAGAGCTCAGTGACTTTCAACGTGGCACCGTTATAGGATGCCACCTACCATCAAGTCAGTTCATCAAATTTCCACCCTGCTAGAGCTGCCCCAGTCAATTGAATGTGCTGTTATTGTGAAATGGAAACATCTAGGAGCAACAACAGCTCAGCCATGAAGTGGTAGGCCACACAAGCTCACAGAATGGGATCGCTGAGTTGGGTGCAATTAGCCAATGAAGAAAAGGAACATTTAAAATGGAGATAGCCTCAATGTCACTGCCCATGCTGTGTCATATACTATAATGGCACAGATGCAAAGATGAGGCCTCTATCTACCTCTATGGCCTGTTAAAACTCATATCGGCCCTCTCCTTGGCTAGAATGTTCCCACCTGATCTCACCTCACCTCCTCCCCGCCTGCCTTCCATCTTTGAGACCCGAAGACATCTATTTCCATTGTTAGAGCTGTCACTTGACTATCTTGTCAATATAATAGACAATCGTTGTATAAAGGCAGGCTGTTCTTTCCTAAGTGTTGTTCAGTGTTTGTGGTGGCATGGGGCGGCCCAAGTCCTTTATTATTTTCCTTTTTTAGGGGTCATCTGACGATCAGTGCTATCCAGGATCCTTGGGACTCCCCTACCCTAAACCCTAACCTTAACCCCTACTCTTACCCTAACCATAACCATGATAACCATGATCTAACCTTAATTCTTACTTTACCGTTAAAAATGTTAACTTCAATGGAGTAGGGATGTCTAGTACTGCATGTTCAATATCCTAGTTTATACTAGTTTGTTATTGATATTGTATAGGCTACTTTATAGTCTGCTAAATGACTTAAATGTAAATGTTATTATTTATGACACTGGTTAATCATGTCTGTGTTATACCTACCCTTTAGTGTCCTCCAAAACCACAACATGATTTCAGAACCTTACCTACCTATCATACCTACCTGCCTTACAAGCAATACCATATCTCCATCCTACCCCTCAATGTGCTCCTGTGTCCTTTTCTAGTTAATAACTACTCTGAACTGGAAACCGTTCTTACAGATGCACCCAAGTGGCAATGTCACTCCTTAACCTAGCTTAAGATACTGTCCACCCTAGTCCTTTTCTTTAGTTACTATAATTACATTTTCTTTCACTTGAGTAATATGTGTGTATTTTTCCTTTATTCAACCAGGCAAGTCAGTTAAGAACAAATTCTTATTTACAATGACGGCCTACACCGAAGAACACTGGGCCAATTGTGCACCGCCCTATGGGACACCCAATCACAGCTGGTTGTGATGCAGCCTGGATTTGAACCAAGGTGTCTGTAGCAATGCCCCTAGCACTGAGATGTAGTGTGTGCGCCACTCGAGCAGTCTAAGTACTCGGAGTAAAAGTAATTTAGTTACTTTTGATATAAAAACATTGACCTTGATAATTAGCTAATTCCGCTAAGGTTACCTGAATGTTCTTACACAATCTTTTCCATGCATTAAATTGAAAAGCAAGATGAAATTAATGTAGTACAAACTAAGTTAATTTACTTTATGAGTTGCACCAAAAAAACGAACGATTTGTCAAATATACTATTAACATTTGAAAATAACGTAAACATTCAAAGCTATTAAAACGTATTGAGACATGTAAAAATCAATACAAAATAAAGTACATAATTTTTTTGGCCAGACTTCAAAATTCTTCCATAAATAACAGCCAGGCTTCAGAGCCATACGAAACATACTTTATGTATTTCTGAGCACCTCCAAGATTTAGACAGCAATGAAAGTAGGGAGGTTGGTCTAGGAGGATGGATGGGTGTAATCCGTGACTGTCTAGCAATCCAAAGGTTGTGTGTTTGAGTCATGTCGGCATAACTGTAGAATTTTAGCTAACTTTTATTCTAAACTTAACCCAATACATCTAACCTGCTCTGTAAATTCATACAATTTTTATTACAACCATTGTTTTAGTTCTCCTAACCAGTTACGTAAAATTATCCTAACCTTTGTCGTTAATTTCCCTAACCGCCAATGTTAATTCTCCCCGTAATTCTCCTTTGTTGTTACAGCGCAACAAGCAACCTGTTCTCAGAGAAAGATGTATAATACTATACATCCTCCAAGATATATGATAAATTGTCATCCAATTTGTATGCTATAGAGCCCCACAGTGTTATGCAGGTGAAGGAGGACCCAAACGCGACTTAACAGAAACAGAGTTTATTAATGCTCAAATCCGAATAACTGAAATCCTCTAGATAGTTGAGGGGAAAACAACTGGAGAGCGGCCACAGACTGCAGGTCGCTTCGGGTAGGCGCAGGCCGTAGTCAACTGAGACACCTGCTCACACGCAGCGTCTGAAGAAGGCACAAAACACGACAGGACAGGGTGATACACAATCACGGCAAAAAACACGACAGGACAGGGCGAAACGCAATTACAGCATGGAATACAAAACAAGGAACCGACGGAACAGGGACGGAACACAAAGGAATAAATAGGGAGTCTAATCAGGGGAAAGGATCGGGAACAGGTGTGGGAATTAAATGATGATTAGGGGAATAGGAACAGCTGGGAGCAGGAACGGAACGACAGAGAGAAGAGAGAGCGAGAGAGTGAGAGAGGGAGGGGGAGAGAGAGGGATAGAACCAAACAAGACCAGCAGAGGGAAACGAATAGCATGGGGAGCACAGGGACAAGACATGACAATGAATGACAAACATGACAGTACCCCCCCCACTCACCGAGCGCCTCCTGGCGCACTCGAGGAGGAATCCTGGCGGCAACGGAGGAAATCATCGATGAGCGAACGGTCCAGCACGTCCCGAGACGGAACCCAACTCCTCTCCTCAGGACCGTAACCCTCCCAATCCACTAGGTATTGGTGACCCCGTCCCCGAGAACGCATGTCCATAATTTTATGTACCTTGTAAATAGGTGCGCTCTCGACAAGGACGGGAGGGGGAGGGAAGACGAACGGGGGTGCGAAGAAAGGGCTTAACACAGGAGACATGGAAGACAGGATGGACGCGACGAAGATGTCGCGGAAGAAGCAGTCGCACAGCGACAGGATTGACGACCTGGGAGACACGGAACGGACCAATGAACCGCGGAGTCAACTTACGAGAAGCTGTCGTAAGAGGAAGGTTGCGAGTGGAAAGCCACACTCTCTGGCCGCAACAATACCTTGGACTCTTAATCCTGCGTTTATTGGCGGCTCTCACCGTCTGTGCCCTGTAACGGCAAAGTGCAGACCTCACCCTCCTCCAGGTGCGCTCACAACGTTGGACAAACGCTTGAGCGGAGGGAACGCTGGACTCGGCAAGCTGGGATGAGAACAGAGGAGGCTGGTAACCCAGACTACTCTGAAACGGAGATAACCCGGTAGCAGACGAAGGAAGCGAATTGTGAGCGTATTCTGCCCAGGGGAGCTGTTCTGCCCAAGACGCAGGGTTCCTGAAAGAAAGGCTGCGTAATATGCGACCAATCGTCTGATTGGCCCTCTCTGCTTGACCGTTAGACTGGGGATGAAACCCGGAAGAGAGACTGACGGACGCACCAATCAAACGACAGAACTCCCTCCAAAACTGTGACGTGAATTGCGGACCTCTGTCTGAAACGGCGTCTAACGGGAGGCCATGAATTCTGAATACATTCTCAATAATGATTTGTGCCGTCTCTTTAGCGGAAGGAAGTTTAGCGAGGGGAATGAAATGTGCCGCCTTAGAGAACCTATCGACAACCGTCAGAATCACAGTCTTCCCCGCAGACAAAGGCAGACCGGTAATGAAGTCTAAGGCAATGTGAGACCATGGTCGAGAAGGAATGGGGAGCGGTCTGAGACGACCGGCAGGAGGAGAGTTACCCGACTTAGTCTGCGCGCAGTCCGAACAGGCAGCCACGAAACGGCGCGTGTCACGCTCCTGAGTCGGCCACCAAAAGCGCTGGCGAATAGACGCAAGAGTGCCTCGAACACCGGGATGACCCGCTAACTTGGCAGAGTGAGCCCACTGAAGAACAGCCAGACGAGTGGAAACAGGAACGAAAAGGAGGTTACTAGGACAAGCGCGCGGCGACGCAGTGTGCGTGAGTGCTTGCTTAACCTGTCTTTCAATTCCCCAGACTGTTAACCCGACAACACGCCCATAAGGAAGAATCCCCTCGGGATCAGTAGAAGCCACAGAAGAACTAAACAGACGGGATAAGGCATCAGGCTTGGTGTTCTTGCTACCCGGACGGTAAGAAATCACAAACTCGAAACGAGCGAAAAACAACGCCCAACGAGCTTGACGGGCATTAAGTCGTTTGGCAGAACGGATGTACTCAAGGTTCTTATGGTCTGTCCAAACGACAAAAGGAACGGTCGCCCCTCCAACCACTGTCGCCATTCGCCTAGGGCTAAGCGGATGGCGAGCAGTTCACGGTTACCCACATCATAGTTGCGCTCAGATGGCGACAGGCGATGAGAAAAATAAGCGCAAGGATGAACCTTATCGTCAGACTGGGAGCGCTGGGATAGAATGGCTCCCACGCCTACCTCTGAAGCGTCAACCTCGACAATGAATTGTCTAGTGACGTCAGGAGTAACGAGGATAGGAGCGGACGTAAAACGTTCTTTTAGAAGATCAAAAGCTCCCTGGGCGGAACCGGACCACTTAAAACACGTCTTGACAGAAGTAAGAGCTGTGAGAGGGGCAGCAACTTGACCGAAATTACGAATGAAACGCCGATAGAAATTAGCGAAACCTAAGAAGCGCTGCAACTCGACACGTGACCTTGGAACGGGCCAATCACTGACAGCTTGGACCTTAGCGGAATCCATCTGAATGCCTTCAGCGGAAATAACGGAACCGAGAAAAGTAACGGAGGAGACATGAAAAGAGCACTTCTCAGCCTTTACGTAGAGACAATTCTCTAAAAGGCGCTGTAGAACACGTCGAACGTGCTGAACATGAATCTCGAGTGACGGAGAAAAAATCAGGATATCGTCAAGATAGACAAAAACAAAAATGTTCAGCATGTCTCTCAGAACATCATTAACTAATGCCTGAAAAACAGCTGGCGCATTGGCGAGACCGAACGGCAGAACCCGGTACTCAAAATGCCCTAACGGAGTATTAAACGCCGTTTTCCACTCGTCGCCCTCTCTGATGCGCACGAGATGGTAAGCGTTACGAAGGTCCAACTTAGTAAAGCACCTGGCTCCCTGCAGAATCTCGAAGGCTGATGACATAAGGGGAAGCGGATAACGATTCTTAACCGTTATGTCATTCAGCCCTCGATAATCCACGCAGGGCGCAGAGTACCGTCCTTCTTCTTAACAAAAAAGAACCCCGCCCCGGCCGGAGAAGAAGAAGGCACTATGGTACCGGCGTCAAGAGACACAGACAAATAATCCTCGAGAGCCTTACGTTCGGGAGCCGACAGAGAGTATAGTCTACCTCGAGGAGGCGTGGTCCCTGGAAGGAGATCAATACTACAATCATACGACCGGTGAGGAGGAAGGGAGTTGGCTCGGGACCGACTGAAGACCGTGCGCAGATCATGATATTCCTCCGGCACTCCTGTCAAATCGCCAGGTTCCTCCTGAGAAGTAGGGAGAGAAGAAACGGGAGGGATGGCAGACATTAAACACTTCACATGACAAGAAACGTTCCAGGATAGGATAGAATTACTAGACCAATTAATAGAAGGATTATGACATACTAGCCAGGGATGACCCAAAACAACAGGTGTAAACGGTGAACGGAAAATCAAAAAAGAAATAGTCTCACTGTGGTTACCAGATACTGTGAGAGTTAAAGGTAGTGTCTCAAATTTGATACTGGGAAGATGACTACCATCTAAGGCAAACATGGGCGTAGGCCTGTCTAACGGTCTGAAAGGAATGTTATGTTTCCGAACCCATGCTTCGTCCATGAAACAACCCTCAGCCCCAGAGTCAATCAAAGCACTGCATGTAGCACCCGAACCGGTCCAGCGTAGATGGACCGACATAGTAGTACAAGATCTAGATGAAGGGACCTGAGTAGTAGCGCTCACCAGTAGCCCTCCGCTTACTGATGGGCTCTGGCCTCTTACTGGACATGAAATAACAAAATGTCCAGCCACTCCGCAATAGAGGCACAGGCGGTTGGTGATCCTCTGTTCCCTCTCCTTATTCGAGATGCGAATCCCTCCCAGCTGCATGGGCTCAGTCTCAAAGCCAGAGGGAGATGGTTGCGATGCGGAGCAGGGAAACACCGTTGATGCGAGCTCTCTTCCACGAGCCCGGTGACGAAGATCTACCCGTCGTTCTATGCGGATGGCGAGAGCAATCAAGGAGTCCACATCTGAAGGAACCTCCCGGGAGAGAATCTCATCCTTAACCACTGCGTGGAGTCCCTCCAGAAAACGAGCGAGCAGCGCCGGCTCGTTCCACTCACTAGAGGCAGCAAGAGTGCGAAACTCAATGGAATAATCCGTTATGGACCGTTCACCTTGGCATAAGGAAGCCAGGGCCCTAGAAGCCTCCTCACCAAAAACTGAACGGTCAAAAACCCGAATCATCTCCTCTTTAAAGTTCTGGAATCTGTTAGAGCAATCAGCCCTTGCCTCCCAGATAGCTGTGCCCCATTCTCGAGCCCGGCCAGTAAGGAGTGAAATGACGAAAGCAACCCGAGCTCTCTCTCTAGAGTATGTGTGGGGTTGGAGAGAGAACACAATCTCACACTGCGTGAGAAAGGAGCGGCACTCAGTGGGCTGCCCGGAGTAGCAAGGTGGGTTATTAACCCTGGGTTCAGGAGGCTCGGCAGGCCAGGGAGTAACAGGTGGCACGAGACGTAGACTCTGGAACTGTGTCCACGGCATGGCGAGCAGCAGACAATTCCTGCTCGTGTCTGCCGAGCATGGCTCCTTGGATCTCGACGGCAGTGTAACGAGCGTCTGAAGTCGCTGGGTCCATTCTTTGGTCGGTTCCTTCTGTTATGCAGGTGAAGGAGGACCCAAACGCGACTTAACAGAAACAGAGTTTATTAATGCTCAAATCCGAATAACTGAAATCCTCTAGATAGTTGAGGGGAAAACAACTGGAGAGCGGCCACAGACTGCAGGTCGCTTCGGGTAGGCGCAGGCCGTAGTCAACTGAGACACCTGCTCACACGCAGCGTCTGAAGAAGGCACAAAACACGACAGGACAGGGTGATACACAATCACGGCAAAAAAACACGACAGGACAGGGCGAAACGCAATTACAGCATGGAATACAAAACAAGGAACCGACGGAACAGGGACGGAACACAAAGGAATAAATAGGGAGTCTAATCAGGGGAAAGGATCGGGAACAGGTGTGGGAATTAAATGATGATTAGGGGGAATAGGAACAGCTGGGAGCAGGAACGGAACGACAGAGAGAAGAGAGAGCGAGAGAGTGAGAGAGGGAGGGGGAGAGAGAGGGATAGAACCAAACAAGACCAGCAGAGGGAAACGAATAGCATGGGGAGCACAGGGACAAGACATGACAATGAATGACAAACATGACACACAGTGGACGTATCATAGTACCCATAAAACCTATTGATCAAACAGGGAACTGTTCCAATTCTTTTTTTCACCATACATTTTTTAGAAACACTTAAAATAAGGGCTATGTTTCGTGTAGGACTACACTAGCTTGACGTTTTGATAACCATGTAAATATCTCTCAGACAATGTGACTTTTATCAATATAGTCAGCTCTATTTCCTCTCAGATTCGAAAAATTATAATTGGCATAAAAGTAGTGTCACGTACTGACCTTAGTTCCTTTTTTAATGTCTCTGTTTTAGGTTGGTCAGGGCGTGAGTTGGGATGGGCATTCTATGTTCTGATCTATGTTTGTATTTCTATGTGTTTGGCCTGGTATGGTTCCCAATCAGAGGCAGCTGTCAATCGTTGTCTCTGATTGAGAACCCTACTTAGGCAGCCTGTTTTCGCCCTTGAGTTGTGGGTAGTTTTCTGTCTCTGTACCAGACAGGACTGTTTTGTTTGTTCTGTTTTGCTCTAGTGTTCAGTGTAATTAAAAGATCATGAACACGTACCACGCTGCACCTTGGTCCTCTCCTTCTTCTACCAACGACAACCGTTACAAGTTGACATCATGCAAAATTACAAATCCCTGCAAGCTCCTGCACGTTGTCTCTAGCAGACACCTTTGCTGACAGCCATTGTGTCAATTTTAAACTTGTACAAGACAGTTCACAGAATTTTACATTTAAATAAATATTGCCAATTTATTCATTACTACATTTAGATAATCAATCCAGAGATTCTTACCTTTTCCTCGATTTGGCAGTCTCATCCAGATCATCATGGCATTTATAGTTCTTTATGATCGCCACATTAAAAGCTAATTAGCACTTAATTTAGGGGGGTAAATACAGCCGACTGTATTGATAATATTCACCTTGTCCAAGAGATTTACACTCATCAAAATGTCCCGCCAGGGTAAGTCTACACATGCTTTTAAAATCCCCTATGGGAAAAATGAATGGTGCGAAAATGATTGGAACCATTTCCCTGTTTGATCGCTATGTTTTATGGGTATTATGACTCATACTGTGGCTATTGTATGACTGAGTAAGACGTATGATACTATTTGATGACGCAAGTGTCATATGAAAAACAAGGTCTTCTGGTGCACTTTGTCCATAAGAAAAATATGCCTACAATCTTTTGAGCTTTGCTTGGTGAGATAAGAACACTTGTCATAACAGTCTGAGTTTAAATAGTGCATTGGGATGCGTCTGCCTAACCTGCATATGGTATTTCACAATTTTTTCAGACAGCTCTATGGTAAACATTTAATCTATAACAATGTATTATTATATACATATTTTTACCTCTAACAATGTATTATCATATATAAAAATAAAAAAACGTTTTACCCCCTTTTTCGTGATTTCCAATTGGTAGTTGCAGTCTTGTCCTAACCCTGCAACTCCCGTACGGACTCTGGAGAGGCGAAGGTCGAGAGCCATGCGTCCCCCGAATCATGACCTTACCAAGCCACACTGCTTCTTGACACACTGCTTGCTTAACCTGGAAGCCAGCCGCACCAATGTGTCGGAGGAAACACCGTACAACTGGTGACCGTGTTAGCGTGCATGCGCCCGCCCCGCCACAGGAGTCGCTAGAACACAATGGGACAAGGTCATCCCGGCCAACCAAACCCTCCCCTAACCCGGGCGAGGCTGGGCCAATTGTGCATTGCCTCATGTGTCTCCCGGTCGCAGCGGGCTGCAACCCAGCCTGGAATCGAACCCGGGTCTGTAGTGACGACTCAAGCTGACTGGAATGGTCTCCTGCCCCCCTCACATATAAAAGTACTGTTTCACTCCCAAAGTATTTCCCTGTCTAGAAAATGTCACTTGAACAAAGAAGTTCATGAGTGTTTTTAAACATTTAATATGCTTTGAACTGTTTAGTAAGACCCTCAATAGTTTGTCTATAAACAAAGAATACACCTGCAAGCAAAGTTGTAATAAAATGACTTCAGTTTATTGCATTTTGTGCAGACAAATCTATAAAATGGTTTGAGGAAACCATTAGCCATTGATGTATACGCCTTTGACATGGTAAAACAACACAGTAAAACAACTGTTTATATATCATTATTGAACACAATAGAGAATACATAGTTCTATATCTGTAAAATATTAAACTTGCATTGACACACAAATTAAACATCTAAGCTCTACTTTGATAATTACTGTTTTATTTACAGATGTCCCATCTTTATTCTTCATCTTTTCGTTAAATACAATGTCCTCTCTCAAACAAACACATGCATACACATACACACACACACTCTGCAGACACTGACATAACTGAACACGCCACTACATTGTTTTCTACATCATCACTCTTGTTGCTAGGAGAGGGAACATAAAATTGTGAACACAAAACAATTACTAATCAAGATAGTTATTCATAGATCTACATAAAGGTCTACATTTAAAAATGCATTACAATGCTCTTATGGACCCAGTATAAATACAGTATCATACGTGAAGATTTAGAAATACTAGCTTTAGTTTTTTTCTCCTGCTTGCGTTAAGTTCTCACACTTCTTGAGATGATGAAGGAATCATGAGGGTTCACAACAGTTCAACCTTCTAAACAAGGAGGCTTATTCAACATTAATACAATGTGTTGAGGTTTACTTTACTGTCATGAAAACGGCACATCTACATGCATATACTAGGTTCTAAAGTCTTAGGAAACCAGAATAGAGAACACACAGTAGTCCATTCTCAGTAAAAGCTACAAAATCCTCCTCACACTATGCATTGTCCTCAGTTAAATCAGCAAAACAGTTCCTTGCTTAATCAAGAATATGTCTGTATGAAAAATAATTGGTATTTTAGAAGAATATGGGTGGAAGTGCAATACAGCAGTTGGAGCTTGTACATAAAATGGCAGTTTTTTTCCTTCTTCAAATTCACCATATAGTGCACAGATTTTGACCAAGTCCAAAAGTACCCAACATTGCAAATAAAGGGTGTCATTTGAGACACAGATGTAGAGGGAGGTTCTACGAATAGAATTATGTGTCTAGATTTCCTTGGACTGAATAGCCCTTCACAAGGGTTATGATTGATTATAGTTGTATTTCCCCTGTGACTTTTGATTACACTGGAAGCCGCTGACATAATTGTATTGGGGGCAAACTCAGTGTTTCAGTTAAATAATTACATAATGATTCATTTTCAAACTAAATCAACACGGTATCAAGAATTATTGAGCAAATGTGCACAGTAAGACCATTGCAGTAATATTACCACTGTGATTTACTTTTTGTGGCCACAAATGCTTTACCTAAATTGTAAAATAAATAAATAAAAATAAATATAAAATGCTGAATATTAAATTGCAGAAACACACTGCAGTATACATTACGTGCATGCATTAAACCAATCACAATTATTCACAATTGTGCACATATGCTCTAGAACTATCACAGTGAAAACCCTGTTCCTGCTTTGGACTGACACAAATAGCCTCTCAGCAATATAACATGTTGGATTCTAAATGAATAAATCAATGGTCTAAACAAATTGGCTGAGTTTATTCAGGTTCTTTTACAGGGTTGTAAACAGAAGTTCATTCCAGATGAACACTTTCAAAACTTCAATGTAGTCTGCGCAAGTAAAGGTCCAATGTAACAGGGTAAGGATACATGGATTTGAGAGCCCTTATCACACCCTGTTTGTTAAAAGATTTAGATTATCTGACATCTTGTTTTACTCAAGAGAAGGTTTCTAATGTACACTGAGTGTACAAAACATTGCTCTTTCCATGACAGACTGACCAGGTGAAAGCTATGATCTCTTATTGATGTCACTTGTTAAATCCACTTCAATCAGTGTAGATGAAGGGGAGGAGACAGGTTAAAGAACGATTTTTAAGCCTTGAGACAATTGAGACATGGATTGTGTATGTGTGCCATTCAGAGGATGAATGGGCAAGACAAAATATTTAAGTGACTTTGAACAGGGTATACTAGGTGCCAGGGGCACAGGTTTCAGTGTGTCAAGAACTGCAACCCTGGGTTTTTCACGCTCAACAGTTTTACATGTGTATCAAGAATGGTTCACCACCCAAGGACATCCAACCAACTTGACACAACTGTGGGAAGCATTGGACTCAACTTGGTTCAGCATCCCTGAGGAATGCTTCACACCTTGTAGTCCATGCCTCGAAGAATGTAGGCTTTTCTGAGGGCAAGAGGGGGGGGGGCAACTCAATAATACGAAGGTGTTTCTAATGTTTTGTACACTCAGTGTATATTTCTAGGGCTGTCAAACAATTAAAAACATTTCATCCAATTAAATTGCAGGATTTGCTGTGGTTAATCGCAAATTCAGAATGAACTCAAATTGAGCAATAATTTAAGATTTCTTTTATACAGAAAAAGCATTACAATAATATTGACACCTTGATTTTGTCCAAACTAATGGTAAGCAAAATTAGGTACATTGTTAAAGCACACTTTCTTTATCGTCAATGTCAACTTGTTTTGACATCACATTGTTGTTTTTAGCTATATATTAGTTATTTTGAACATTTCCAGACAATGTAATTAATTAGTACACTAAAATTACAAAAAGTTAACTCAAGTTAACTCTGACAGCCCTGATATTTGGGACATGATACTTGGGAAACACCTGAAGGATGGTAGTTTTACTGCAACAATTCTGTCACTGACATCCCTCCCCCTTCTAGAGATGGAGTCATCAAACATGGGAATATATTACCATACTGTAAAGGTCTCTCTGACCTCTGCCAAAGGTGGAAGCCCTGGTTTTGTTGTCTTTGATAATATTAATAACTACCACAGTCACACTGCTGGTGAATCAGTAGGTTGGTTGGTTATAAGGGAGGATTTTATGTGTCTATAGAAACCACATATCTAAGAACCATACTGTAGCCAAACGTACAGATGATCTGCACAACGGACATCCATGTGCCAACACACAGCCATTTTCAAAACATAGATATTCTAGTTCTATAGTTCGATGGCTCCAACACTCGTCATCTCATGTACCCAATAACTCCACACAAAAAAAGCTATGAATCTAGTTGATTCCGAAGATTGCAGCATTTGAAAATTCAGCTTCATGCAAGAACAATAGGCTCAGCAGTGTACTCCCAAGCCCGGATAACATCTTTCACCCATGTCAAACTGTTTCAATGGTGATGGACACAGCTGAACTTTGCACATATTCTGACAAAATATATGTCCAAGAAATGCCTTATGTTTTAGTTTTACAGTAGATTTGAAATGCATAGATACCCAGTTGACACAAAAATTCATATTCCAAATCGCCATATCTTTTAAAGTTTTCTGTAGTTAATTGATGACTGAGGCCAAACATATTGAATCAACTTACTCGTCTCCCTAGCCAGGCGGGTTGCCTCCCACAATGTAAACAATGTTCCAGCTGTGTCTGGGTTTTCCGAGACTAAACAATGACCTATTTTGAGTTCAAAAGATGCACTTTGGACAATTTACTTTATTCATTACTCAATCCAAATAAGATTTCAGCGAGAATAAAACGTAAGAAGACCATATGAAACTACTGTTACAAACACCATGCAAACAGGGATATAATACATTATTTTCAACCGTCGTCTTTCAGACAAGTCATATCATTTTAATATTTTGAGTTACTGTATATACATTATAGTATTTTAGATTTGATTTAAATAGTTATATATACTGTATAGCTAAATATTTCCAAGAGGATATTATTTTGATTGTAGGTAGTATTTGTGTTTAGTAAGTGTGCTGAGTGAGGAGACCTATTTCCCAGTAACTTCTAGAAAAGACCCCAGACATAATCACCTCTTCCCCAGCTAAGAGCTGTCAACAAAACGTACTGGCGTGTCTTACTGGGATCCAAGGGACCAGTCAAACACCTAAAAAGGTCAGTCCCCTCATTGACTTCAGCATATTTTAAAATCTATTTGGGAAACACCTGAATATTTTACATCTCAAATAAACTCGATATATTTTTTTTATCTGCCCTCAGAACTGCCCTTAGATATCTAGTTCAAATGATTGTTTCAGGTCTTCAATCTAACCTTAATATTGAGCAATATTCGTCAATGTTGGTCCTGAAGTAGGCTACATTTGCTCCAACTAAATAATGCTCAGTAGAGATGTTGGTTGACTAATGTCAGCTGTGAATCCTTTTGTTTTTCTCACTAAAACAGCGTCATGTCAACATCAACAGTCAGTTAACAACTCCATTGACTATGGGATTTGTTGGAGCAAAACGTAGCTGACTGTTGAACCTCAAGGACAGTGTTGAAAACCACTGACTAGCTGCCTTGCTATTCAAATCACCCCAACCCTGTATGCCCTTTCTACTCCCCCATATGTTTTTGGTTCAACATTTACACATGGATCAGTATAGCAGCTTTTGAAATGTTAGAACCTCTATAATGTCATAATATGTTAGATAAACGATATCCTTCACATAAATACAACATCACACACAAAATATCCAGCTTTTACATAAACTATTCAATAAATAAAATTCAATCATTTTCTTTTGAAAACAATATCATACAAAAAATAATTGAGTTATTTCTATAGATAATACTTTATATAATATGTTTCTACCACATGGTAAACAGTGCCATCCACTGCACAGAAACTAATATGTGAAATACTTGCAAATATGACGTCTACCTGTATGTACACATATGAATCTATTTCCATATAATATTTGTTTACAAAAATAATTAATATGATTCATGTATTAGTTCAGGGTTGATGCTTTAGACATTACCTTGTAAATATGCAGAACTTAGGAATTGACAGTAATATTATATTTAGCAAATAAATAGCTGTGCCACATTGAAAATAAATGATGTTTCTTCCCATTCTAGTACAAAGTTGTGAAGATTCGCAGTAATGCTGGGTTCAAAACCATTCAAACCAGTTGTAATTTCACTGCTAAATTCCACCTTACACATAGTCAATTCAATACACAGTTTTGACTTGGTACTACAAAGAGGTTTGTATCAAAAAGTTATTTATTTTCATATGGCACAATTTGTATGTTTGTATTTGGCAAGAATTATATAATTCACATTTCTAGACTGGAATTAGTGTAAACCAAATCATGATGAAGAAAAACAGATGTATTTACTAAAAATATATCACAAACATAGTTTTCTGAGTGTCTCTAAATGAGCAATTCACATTTTCTAATGTAAACTACTACATGGTAAAATATTGAAATGTTTGCCATTTGGTATGATAGTATTAAACAAATATAATTTTGTTTTAGATTATAACACAGTAGTTTCTTGCAATTATTATCTACGTTATATCAATATATTTTTCACGGTTTCTTCTTACAGTCCTATCACTGGTATAACAATAGTTTATGCCACCTAAAAGTCTTGTCAGCACTCTAGGTATAGCTAGTAGTAATATATATTAAATGATTGGACAAAGGACACTATTTACAGTAATCAGCTTTTTTTTGGGGGGGGGGGTGTCAAAGGTTGAGGTCATGATGTGTCTCTTAGCAACTTCAAATATCTCATTGTACTGTTTTCTTCACAGTATCACAGTATAAAAAGCCAGGGTTGTGATCAACACCAACTCCATCATAATTGAGTCAATTCAATGACAAATTAAATATATTCAATTCATTAAGTACATTTCAAATACCGCCTGTGAACTGACTGGTATGAACGCTATTCCTCTCTCCTTCCTTCCGACTGTAATATACTTCACTGCTGCTCAGGTGTCCTCAAGGTGACAACCCATAGGAAGACATGATGCTGATGACTGATGAATTCTCGACCCACCCTCTTCCCTCAATGATTTCAACACATCATATCGTACATAACATAAAACAACCAAATGCACAACAAAAAAACATACTCACTGTATTCTCTAAATAAATGAATGCATACATTTAAAAAAAGTAAAACATGAAATAGACCAGCAATGAGAATATATCCATCCTTCTCTTGCAAGTAACCCACATCCCTAGAAAAATAAGAAGAAAAGCAACACGGTTGACAGACAGATCAAATAAAACACAAGGACAAACACAACAAAAACATCTGACCTCTAGTTTGGGGAATAATTTGTCTTTTGAATATGTCCACTCCTCTGTATAAGAAGAAACTCATGTGCCATTTGACATCTAGTGATCTGATAGCCATTGAAGAACCTAAACAGGTTTGATGCCACAGCTTTCTAGATGATGAGATGAGCAGACATTATGCTGGTAGAGGTGATTGAGAGTAAAGGAGAATTGAGCTGGTGCCTTTGGGGGGGGGGGGGTACTAACTACGTAGTGCAAAGTGAGCTGATATGTTTTGGGACAGGTTTATGTGTATGTGGGTATGTGTGTGTGTGGGGAGGGGTGTTGGTGGGATGTGAGGGATGTGACTGAAGTAAAGATGCAGGGGGAGTGGAAGCAGGGGCCATAAACCATTAAGATGCAAGGTGAAGGGGTGTGGATTTGATTTGAGGTCTCTCAGGAGTAGATGGTGATGACCTCGCGTCCACCACCACGTACTAGGAGGACCCGGTTGAGACCCTCGGTGAGGACTTCCAGGAACTCCATATCTGAGAAAGGATTAGAGTTAAGGAATAAGCAAGTTTTCACATCTGGCTTTTGTAGCCTATTCATGCTAGCTATCCTGTTGAGCCCCTTGGTTTCACTTATACTTATGACAGTAGAAGCTACGTATTGTTATAGTACTATAAAATACAGAAGTCTATAATATAACATATCTATGACAAAGATATGATAGGATACAGTTTTCCTCTCCCATGCGGTTCTTGGGTGGTCCAGGCATGTTGAGCAGCACTAGCTTGGCCTCCTTGGACTTTTTCATGATGACCTCATTGAGCCTCAGCGCTGTGTGCATACGCCTCACGTTGGACTGGTTCCTGATGGGAGTAGGTTACAGAATGCATTTTGCATCATTACTGCTATTTCACAACATGCATGGAAAACATTTAAACATCCTGCTAATATAATACTTACAGGCTCTCCCACTCCCTGCAGCATGTTAAGAAGAGAATGACAATGCAGAGATCTTTACAACACTGAACTTACATTGAGAAGTTGTGTTGTGCGGATGACACTCAAAGCCTTTCAAACCTTAGTGGTATTACTTCTGAAACTAGCTTATAAACAACTGCCACCCCCCAACAGTAACAACCTATAAATACTTTGACCTTATTTTCTATTTACTTTAAAGGGAAAGGGGGATACCTAGTCAGCTGTACAACTGAATGCATTCAACTGAAATGTGTCTTCCGCATTTAACACGGTTTAGGAATACACTCCCAGAAAAAAGGGTTCCAAAAGCATTCTTCGGCTGTCCCCAAAGGAGAACCCTCGTTGGTTCCAGATAGAACCCTTTTTGGTTCCAGGTAGAACACTTTTGGGTTCCATGTAGAACCCTCTGTTGAAAGAGATGGTTCTACATGGAACCAAAAGGGTTCTATCTGAAACCAAAAGTGGTTGTTCAAAGGGCTCTCCTATGGGGACAGCCGAAGAACCTTTAAAGGTTCTAGATAGCACCTTTTTTCCCTAAGAGAGTAGTCCACACAAGCCTTCGGACACGTGATTGAAAGTGAAAGTGACAGCAGACTCACGGCTTCATGTTGAAGATGTCTTTGACCCCGCCCTGCTCTGGGTGGCCTGCTGCAGCCTGGGTCTCAGCCTTGTCTGTCCAGGTCATCTGCACCTCCGATCCGGGGGTGGCAGCGCTCCCTGCGGGCGTGGTGGGGGACGTGGGGTTCTTATTGTGGATCAGCTGCACCTGTTTAGGGCGGGAGACAGCCACAGACTAAGAGAGGGACACCACACAACAACGTGACAGGGTGAAGGAAAGAAAGAGACCTGTCAGTTGGGGTGATGCAATATAAACACCAAACCACCACTGGGCGGTGATTTGAAAGCACAGTTGGGGCACTGTAACAAAGAAACTAGGTAAGATTCTGTTCTGTCATATCCCTTCTTTATGCTGTAGAGGAAAAGGTCCCCTTAAAATGCTACACGCCATAGAACAATGTCAAAGTGAGAGAATTGGAATTTTGACAGAGGATGAGGTAAGGCAGTAGGCCTAGAGTTTGACAGAGGATGAGGTAAGGCAGCAGGCCTAGAGTTGACAGAGGATGAGGTAAGGCAGTAGGCCTAGAGTTTGACAGAGGATGAGGTAAGGCAGCAGGCCTAGAGTTGACAGAGGATGAGGTAAGGCAGTAGGCCTAGAGTTGACAGAGGATGAGGTAAGGCAGTAGGCCTAGAGTTTGACAGAGGATGAGGTAAGGCAGTAGGCCTAGTTGACAGAGGATGAGGTAAGGCAGTAGGCCTAGAGTTGACAGAGGATGAGGTAAGGCAGTAGGCCTAGAGTTGACAGAGGATGAGGTAAGGCAGTAGGCCTAGAGTTGACAGAGGATGAGGTAAGGCAGTAGGCCTAGAGTTGACAGAGGATGAGGTAAGGCAGTAGGCCTAGAGTTGACAGAGGATGAGGTAAGGCAGTAGGCCTAGAGTTGACAGAGGATGAGGTAAGGCAGCAGGCCTAGAGTTGACAGAGGATGAGGTAAGGCAGTAGGCCTAGAGTTGACAGAGGATGAGGTAAGGCAGTAGGCCTAGAGTTGACAGAGGATGAGGTAAGGCAGTAGGCCTAGAGTTGACAGAGGATGAGGTAAGGCAGCAGGCCTAGAGTTGACAGAGGATGAGGTAAGGCAGTAGGCCTAGAGTTGACAGAGGATGAGGTAAGGCAGTAGGCCTAGAGTTGACAGAGGATGAGGTAAGGCAGCAGGCCTAGAGTTGACAGAGGATGAGGTAAGGCAGTAGGCCTAGAGTTGACAGAGGATGAGGTAAGGCAGTAGGCCTAGAGTTGACAGAGGTTGAGGTAAGGCAGTAGGCCTAGAGTTGACAGAGGATGAGGTAAGGCAGCAGGCCTAGAGTTGACAGAGGATGAGGTAAGGCAGTAGGCCTAGAGTTGACAGAGGATGAGGTAAGGCAGTAGGCCTAGAGTTGACAGAGGATGAGGTAAGGCAGTAGGCCTAGAGTTGACAGAGGATGAGGTAAGGCAGCAGGCCTAGAGTTGACAGAGGATGAGGTAAGGCAGCAGGCCTAGAGTTGACAGAGGATGAGGTAAGGCAGTAGGCCTAGAGTTGACAGAGGATGAGGTAAGGCAGTAGGCCTAGAGTTGACAGAGGATGAGGTAAGGCAGCAGGCCTAGAGTTGACAGAGGATGAGGTAAGGCAGTAGGCCTAGAGTTGACAGAGGATGAGGTAAGGCAGTAGGCCTAGAGTTGACAGAGGATGAGGTAAGGCAGTAGGCCTAGAGTTGACAGAGGATGAGGTAAGGCAGTAGGCCTAGAGTTGACAGAGGATGAGGTAAGGCAGTAGGCCTAGAGTTGACAGAGGATGAGGTAAGGCAGCAGGCCTAGAGTTGACAGAGGATGAGGTAAGGCAGCAGGCCTAGAGTTGACAGAGGATGAGGTAAGGCAGTAGGCCTAGAGTTGACAGAGGATGAGGTAAGGCAGTAGGCCTAGAGTTGACAGAGGATGAGGTAAGGCAGCAGGCCTAGAGTTGACAGAGGATGAGGTAAGGCAATAGGCCTAGAGTTGACAGAGGATGAGGTAAGGCAGTAGGCCTAGAGTTGACAGAGGATGAGGTAAGGCAGTAGGCCTAGAGTTGACAGAGGATGAGGTAAGGCAGTAGGCCTAGAGTTGACAGAGGATGAGGTAAGGAAGTAGGCCTAGAGTTGACAGAGGATGAGGTAAGGCAGTAGGCCTAGAGTTGACAGAGGATGAGGTAAGGCAGTAGGCCTAGAGTTGACAGAGGATGAGGTAAGGCAGTAGTAGAGTTGACAGAGGATAGACAGAACAAAGAAAAAAATGCAGTGGATGAGAGAGATGGTGAAAAATAGAATCATTTAAACACAGCAGAATGAAGGACAGAAAGAGTAGCACATGGGGATGTGTGAAACTTACTCCTCAGCCTGAACTGTCCCCAATTATGCCAGAGAATAGCTAGCTTTTCATGTGGTGCTGACTGGTAAGACGCTTTAGGAGGGGTGGTCACGTCTGCAAGCAAGGCACAGGTCCTGGGTTTGAGGCTCGGTGTGAGCTGAATCAGTAGGATGTGGTACTAGCTAAGCAAGTAGCGTGATGCCCATTACAGTGGTGCCTAGTGACTCGGATCTACAGTTGCGCTCAGCTCAACACTGGGATCAATGTTGAGTAAGTTTTAGGGGTGAATGTAGCACATGGGGATGTGTGAAACTTACTCCTCAGCCTGAACTGTCCCCACTTATGTCAGAGAATAGCTAGCTTTTCACGTGACGCTGACTGGTAAGATGCTTTAGGAGGGCGGTCACGTGCGCTACCAAGGCACAGGTCCTTGGTTGGAGCCTCGGTGTGAGCCAAATCAGGAAGAATCGGTGCTCGTTAAGCAAGCAGTGTGGCATCCTTTACACATAGTACAAAGGTTGATCAGAGAGTTAGGTATGAGCACACTTCTGTACCTCCTCCTCTGGTATCTCCTCCACGCTGACTCCTGCCGGCTCCTCACTGCTCTGCTGAGACTGCAAGTTAGACGGGTTCTTACGACGGATAGAACCACGGGATGAATCAGTGATGCTCTGGATCTGTGGAAATCAAAGCAGCAAGAGGTTTTAAAGAAAGACAAAGAGTTCAAAGTTGAGATATGTAAGTTACTGGTACAACAAATCACAGAGAAGCAATGTGTCAATACTTGACAGATTATAACTGGAGGGGTGGATAGCTCAACGCAAAGCCAGATTTGATGCTTATGTTCTGTATAATGTGTTTTTCTGTATTTTTTTAATTTTTTTTTACATGCATGACATTATAGAATGAATACTTGTTTTTGAAGTGGAATAGTCATTGTTAGAGCACACAGGTTGTTCTGTAAGTCCTCACACTTTATCTTATCTGATGTTAATATTGTTCAGTCTGCGTTCTTGATTAATGAGATAGATCAGTCCGGGCAAGTGCAGACACAGAGATTGCATTTTAAACCTAGCTCAGTAATTATAATCATTCCCCTGTTGCCTGCATTTCAAAATCAGTGAGTGATGATGGCTGGCTGAATACAAATAACAAGGTAGAGGTGAACTAAAAAACCTTCAGATAATCTGTAAGGTCATTGTTTTATTCAACACAAGTGGTACTAAAAGGGGTTAGATAAACCATAGGAGCTTTCTTTTGGCCACTTTGGCTTTGTTTGGTGATTGCTAACAACCACACTGGTAATACGAAATCATAGTCAGTTCCCTATGTATGAGTTATACATTAGAGGAGGGAGGTGTCAGGGCTTACTTCTCTCTCCATCTCATTTTTGGTGAGGTGCATCTGTTTGAGGATCTGGGAGCGCTGCTCCATCACCAGGGTCTTCTCATACGTATAGGCTGAGATGTCACTGTCATGCTAAAAAGCGGTGTTAAAACATACTGTATCAATGCACATTATTTGACTGAACTGCCATTGCTCTCACCAATACATCACCTTACGGAGCATATGTTAAAAACATATACCATGGTTTTGTCTCACCATTTCCACCACCTCGACCTCAGCATCGATACGCAGGTGATACAGGAAGGTGATCAGGTCTTTCTTCATCTGGATGCTGTTGTCGTCCATTTGGGCCACGGTGAAGATGCGCATCTTACACTTCCTCCAAACCTGTCAACACAAGAAAGTCTATGGCTGATTGCTGAATAACAAACACTGAAAAACCTGTTCTCTCCAAATCCCCGAAATGGGATCCCACCTTGTGCTGGCGGAGAAGGAAGGGCAGCAGCATCAGCATGCCTCCATCATGGACGATCCACCACACGTCAATGTGGCCTTCAGTGAAGCGTTCTCCGTTCGACGGGTAGGCAGCGATGTTTTTAGGGACCAGCAGAGCCATGCTTGCTGCAGTTGTCTCCCTAACCACCTCTGCAGAGGTGTTGAACATGAGTTAGGATATGATGATGATAACACACAAAACCTTCCCAAAGCATTCTTAGCATAGTGAAAAACCTGTCATCTGACCACCTCTAACTCACCGATGAAGTTCCTGAAGCGCAGGTTGTCCTCTGCCTGTTTCCAGGTGCGTGGCCAGCTGACCAGCACAGTGTTGTGCTTCAGGCCTCCCAGCCCACCGACCTGGATCAGGTGGGAGGTCCCATCCCTCAGGTTGGAGGAGATCACCACCTGGGAGAAACCCTTCACCTTCTCTGTCTCCATCAGCTTCCTCAGAGACTGGAGCACACAGTGGAAGAGAGACCAGGGTGTTATAAATGATTCATAAATTATTTATCACTTTTTCTGTGTGTGTCTCTCAGACAGTACAAACCTGATCTGCCTTCTGGGCCTCTGCATGGTTGTTGAGGAAGGTGCCCACCACTGAGGTACCCACGATGGTAAGACCTTTTCCTGCTTTCAGCTGATTGGTCAGGGACAGCAGACGGGGCTGCTCCACATTCTGTTCTGAATCCATGCTCACCAGAACCATAATCTGAGGCCTAACCAGCAAGAATATCAACAATCAGTCACATTCAGATTTACAGAGAGACTAAAGCTGGAAACCGGCAGAAATATCATAAAATAATGTATTTAAAGAAAATTCATGAATAGCAAATATCAATATCAAATCTCAATATAATCAAATACATTTCCCTTGAGTTCAGTATCGTACAGATGATGACTAAAGCTTGTGGAATAATATAAGTTTATCTTGTAGTTGTGAGTACCCCTCTCTGTGACTCACTGACCTCCAGTTCTTGGTGTGAGGCGGTCCCTCCTCCAACCTCATGAGGGCGAAGCGAGCAGCGCTGAGTGAGATGCCACGTATACCATCTCCCCACTCCTTCTCTGCCCTGTCACACAACACCGAGCAGAGTTAGAGCCAATTAACCATCAATGAACTGACATTTTCACTGATGCTTAGTATGTGTGTTTAATAGCCTGTGAGTGTGAACATGAGAACATCCCAACAGTGTTTAACCATTGTATTTCAAAATCTCCAGTTTGATTTATATTTCATTCACATATATTTTTTAATGCCAAGAGTGTGGAAAGCTGTCATAAAGGCAAAGGGTGGCTACTTTGAAGAATCTCAAATATTAAATATATTTTGATTTGTTTCACACTTTTTTTTCACTATTATTTTACAATGTCGAAAATAGTAAAAAGAAATACTTTTGACTGGTACTGTGTGTGTAATGTAAGGACAATATGTGAGGACAATATTAGCATTACATGTAAGTCAGTTTTTACCATCTCCTCTTTGGTCACTGTGAGAGTTCCACATGTTGTGTCTGAAAGTGGTGACATGCCAAATGGTGCTAACTGGAGAAATGTAACTGCTATTCCTACTTTGTTTTCTTTTCCTAATACGTATAATCCAATCTTTGAGTCTCCTGTTGCTCTGAATTCTCAAAGTAATCTGACTTGTATTGAAACTGATTTTAAATGCAGAAAAGGTTTGACATTTTAACAACTTAACATTCATAGTTTATTACCTAAAATGGATCATATCAGGATGTGGACCTCTCAGGCAGACCCTGATATTTTTATTTGATCTGAAACTTGGTTAACTGATAAAACTCTGGTTAAAATCTGTTTAGGGCTGATAGGAAAGGTAAAGGTGGTGGTGTTACAATTTACACAAATAATCTTCTTTCTTTGTCTCTGTTAAAGGCTACCACCAGTTCTTAACAATTTGAATTTTTGGCTTTAAGTCTTTAGTTGGGTTCAAACCAAAAAATAACAGCTATGTGAACCTATCGTCCACCCTCCACCAAGAAGTGTGTACTAAACGAACTCACTGATTTAATTGCAATATTTACTAGAGGTGTAGCAGGAGATTTTAATATTGCATGTGGAATGCAGGATGCTGACTGACTGTTTAAATTATTTTTGTACTAATCTAAATTTGTGCCAGCTGATGACAAAGCCTACTCGTCCAAACTTAAAGGACCCTACGAACTTTGATTGACGTCATATTTACAAATACTCCAGAGTAATATGCTGGGAGTGGGGTATTTCCTTTGGATATTAGTGACCCCTGTCCCATTGTATGTGTCAAAGATATATGGATGACTAGATCCAAAGAGGAATACATTTTTTGAATGAACAGGCCTTTTTTTGTGATCTTTATTTTGGTGACTTTTATTGTATTGCATCTATACCTGACCCAGAGTTGGCTCTGAACCCCTTCTCAAATGTTTTCAACTGTATTGCAGATAAAAATGCTCCCTTTAAAAAACGGAGAATTAAAAAAATAGGTCTTGCCCTTGGTTCGGTCCTGAGCTATCTGAAGTCATACATAGCCTGGGCGAAAGCTAGATTCACAGACTCGGGCCCAGACTGGCAGTCTTTCAGGCGATTGAGAAATCGGTGTGTATAAAAATAGTTTAAAAAGCAAAATCGGATTATTATGTTAATACACTATCTGAATGTACAGGGAAACCAGCTACATTTTGGAAAGTTGTTATGTCACTGAAGGGTTGTGTCAAATACAACTGGTGTAGACCTTACAGTGAAATGCTTACTTTACAAGCCCTTAACCAACAATGCAGTTTTAAGAAAATAAGAGAGATAAGAATAACAAATAATTAAAGAGCAGCATTAAATACCAACAGCGGGGCTATATAAATGGGGTACCTGTACAGAGTCAATGTGCGAGGGCCCTGGTGCCGAGGTAATATGTACATGTAAGTAGAGTTATTAAAGTGACTATGCATAGATAACAGTGAGTAGCAGTAGCGTAGAAGGGGGGGGGGGGTGCAAATAGTCTGGGTAGCCATTTGATTAGCTGTTCAGGAGTCTTGGGGATAGATGTTGTTTTGAAGCCTCTTGGACCTAGACTTGGCACTCCGGTACTGCTTGCCGTGCGGTAACAGAGAGAACAGTCTATGATTAGAGTGGCTGGAGTCTGACAATTTTTAGGGCCTTCCTCTGACACTGCCTGGTATAGAGGTCCTGGATGGCAGGAAGCTTGGTCCCGGTGATGTACTGGGCCGTACGCACTACCCTCTGTAGTGCCTTGCGGTCGGAAGCCGAGCAGTTGCCATACCAGGCAGTGATGCAACCCGTCAGGATGCTCTCGATAGTGCAGCTGTAAAGACTTTTGAGGATCTGAGGACCCATGCCAAATCTTTTCAGTCTCCTGAGGGGGAATAGGTTTTGTTGTGCCCTCTTCACAAATGTCTTGGTGTGCTTGGACCATGTTAGTTTCTTGATGATGTGGATGCCAAGGAAATTGAAGCTCTTAACCTACTCCACTACAGCCCCATCGATGAGAATGGGGGCATGCTTGGTCCTCCTTTTCCTGTAGTCCACAATCATCTCCTTTGTCTTGATCACGTTGAGGGAGACGTTGTTGTCCTTGCACCACACGGTCAGGTCTCTGACTTCCTCCCTATAGGCTGTCTCATCATTGTTGGTTATCAAGCTTACCACTATTATGTCGTCAGCAAACTTAATGATGGTGTTGGAGTCGTGCCTGGCCATGCAGTCATGAGTGAACAGGGAGTACAGGAGGAGACTGAGCACGCACCCCTGAGGGGCCCCTGTGTTGAAGATCAGCGTGGCGGATGTGTTGTTACCTACCCTTAACATTCGTCAGGAAGTCCAGGATCCAGTTGCAGAGGAAGGTGTTCAGTCCCAGGGTCCTTAGCTTAGTGATGAGCTTTGAGGGCACTATGGTGTTTGAACGCTGAACTGTATTCAATGAATAGCATTCTCACACAGGTGTGCCTTTTGTCCAGGTGTGAAAGGGCAGTGTGGAGTGCAATAGAGATTGCATCATCTGTGGATCTGTTTGTGTGGTATGCAAATTGGAGTGGGTCTAGGGTTTCTGGGATAACGGTGTCGATATGAGCCTTTCAAAGCATTTCATGGCTACATACGTGAGTGCTACGGGTTGGTAGTCATTTAGGCAGGTTACCGTAGTGTTCTTGGGCACAAGGACTATGGTGGTCTGCTTAAAACATGTTGGTATTGCAGACTCAGACAGGGAGAGGTTGAAAATGTCAGTGAAGACACTTGCCAGTTGGTCAGCGCATGCTCGGAGTACACGTCCTGGTAATCCGCCTGGCCTTGTGGCCTTGTGAATGTTGACCTGTTTTAAGGTCTTACTTACATCGGCTGCAGAGAGCGTGATCACACAGTCATCGGGAAAACAGCTGATGCTCTCATGCATGTTTCAATGTTACTTGCCTTGAAGTGAGCATAGAAGTTATTTAGCTCGCCTTGTAGGCCCATGTTACTGGGAAGCTCTTGGCTGTGTTTCCCTTTGTAGTCTGTAATAGTTTGCAAGCCCTGCCACATCCGACGATTGTCGGAGCTGGTGTAGTGCGATTCGATCTTAGTCCTCTATTGAAGCTTTGCTTGTTTGATGGTTCCTCTGATGGCATAGTGGGATTTCTTATAAGCTTCTGGGTTAGAGTCCCATTCCTTGAAAGCGGCAGCTCTACCCTTTAGCTCAGTGCAAATGTTGCCTGTAAATTATGGCTTCTATTTGGGGTATGTATGTACAGTCACTGTGGGGACGACGTCCTCGATGCACTTATTGATAATGTCATGCAGGTGAAAGAGGACCCAAAAGCGACTTGGCGAAAACAGAGTCTTTAATCCAGTAAAGTAAATACAAACAAAAAACACAACTTTCACTCGAAATGACGAGGACAAACTGGAGACTCGATCTTGAACAGCAGGTGAACAGCAGGTTGCCTCGGGAAGGCACTTGAACCAGACAGACTCAGACACCTGCTCACCACGCAGCATCTGAGGAAAACACGACACGACAGGGCGATACACAAACACAGCACGGTGAATTCTAGACAAGGAACCGACAGGACAGGAACGGAACACAAAGGAAGAAATAGGGACTCTAATCAGGGGAAAGGATCGGGAACAGGTGTGGGAAGACTAAATGATTGATTAGGGGAATAGGAACAGCTGGGAGCAGGAACGGAACGATAGAGAGAAGAGAGAGCGAGAGAGTGAGAGAGGGAGGGGGAGAGAGAGGGATAGAAAGAGGGAAAGAACCTAATAAGACCAGCAGAGGGAAACGAATAGAATGGGAAGCACAGGGACAAGACAAGATAATAAATGACAAAACATGACAGTACCCCCCACTCACCGAGCGCCTCCTGGCGCACTCGAGGAGGAATCCTGGCGGCAACGGAGGAAATCATCAATGAGTGAACGGTCCAGCACGTCCCGAGACGGAACCCAACTCCTCTCCTCAGGACCGTAACCCTCCCAATCCACTAAGTATTGGTGACCCCGTCCCGAGAACGCATGTCCATGATCTTATGTACCTTGTAAATAGGTGCGCTCTTGACAAGGACGGGAGGGGGAGGGAAGACGAACGGGGGTGCGAAGAAAGGGCTTGACACAGGAGACATGGAAGACAGGATGGACGCGACGAAGATGTCGCGGAAGAAGCAGTCGCACAGCGACAGGATTGACGACCTGGGAGACACGGAACGGACCAATGAACCGCGGAGTCAACTTACGAGAAGCTGTCGTAAGAGGAAGGTTGCGAGTGGAAAGCCACACTCTCTGGCCGCAACAATACCTTGGACTCTTAATCCTGCGTTTATTGGCGGCTCTCACAGTCTGTGCCCTGTAACGGCAAAGTGCAGACCTCACCCTCCTCCAGGTGCGCTCACAACGTTGGACAAACGCTTGAGCGGAGGGAACGCTGGACTCGGCAAGCTGGGATGAGAACAGAGGAGGCTGGTAACCCAGACTACTCTGAAACGGAGATAACCCGGTAGCAGACGAAGGAAGCGAATTGTGAGCGTATTCTGCCCAGGGAGCTGTTCTGCCCAAGACGCAGGGTTTCTGAAAGAAAGGCTGCGTAGTATGCGACCAATCGTCTGATTGGCCCTCTCTGCTTGACCGTTAGACTGGGGATGAAACCCGGAAGAGAGACTGACGGACGCACCAATCAAACGACAGAACTCCCTCCAAAACTGTGACGTGAATTGCGGGCCTCTGTCTGAAACGGCGTCTAACGGGAGGCCATGAATTCTGAATACATTCTCGATAATGATTTGTGCCGTCTCCTTAGCGGAAGGAAGTTTAGCGAGGGGAATGAAATGTGCCGCCTTAGAGAACCTATCGACAACCGTAAGAATCACAGTCTTCCCCGCAGACAAAGGCAGACCGGTAATGAAGTCTAGGGCGATGTGAGACCATGGTCGAGAAGGAATGGGGAGCGGTCTGAGACGACCGGCAGGAGGAGAGTTACCCGACTTAGTCTGCGCGCAGTCCGAACAAGCAGCCACGAAACGGCGCGTGTCACGCTCCTGAGTCGGCCACCAAAAGCGCTGGCGAATAGACGCAAGAGTGCCTCGAACACCGGGATGACCAGCTAACTTGGCAGAGTGAGCCCACTGAAGAACAGCCAGACGAGTGGAAACAGGAACGAAAAGGAGGTTACTAGGACAAGCGCGGCGACGCAGTGTGCGTGAGTGCTTGCTTAACCTGTCTTTCAATTCCCCAGACTGTTAACCCGACAACACGCCCATAAGGAAGAATCCCCTCGGGATCAGTAGAAGCCACAGAAGAACTAAACAGACGGGATAAGGCATCAGGCTTGGTGTTCTTGCTACCCGGACGGTAAGAAATCACAAACTCGAAACGAGCGAAAAACAACGCCCAACGAGCTTGACGGGCATTAAGTCGTTTGGCAGAACGGATGTACTCAAGGTTCTTATGGTCTGTCCAAACGACAAAAGGAACGGTCGCCCCCTCCAACCACTGTCGCCATTCGCCTAGGGCTAAGCGGATGGCGAGCAGTTCACGGTTACCCACATCATAGTTGCGCTCAGATGGCGACAGGCGATGAGAAAAATAAGCGCAAGGATGAACCTTATCGTCAGACTGGAAGCGCTGGGATAGAATGGCTCCCACGCCTACCTCTGAAGCGTCAACCTCGACAATGAATTGTCTAGTGACGTCAGGAGTAACGAGGATAGGAGCGGACGTAAAACGTTCTTTTAGAAGATCAAAAGCTCCCTGGGCGGAACCGGACCACTTAAAACACGTCTTGACAGAAGTAAGAGCTGTGAGAGGGGAAGCAACTTGACCGAAATTACGAATGAAACGCCGATAGAAATTAGCGAAACCTAAAAAGCGCTGCAACTCGACACGTGACCTTGGAACGGGCCAATCACTGACAGCTTGGACCTTAGCGGAATCCATCTGAATGCCTTCAGCGGAAATAACGGAACCGAGAAAAGTAACGGAGGAGACATGAAAAGAGCACTTCTCAGACTTTACGTAGAGACAATTCTCTAAAAGGCGCTGTAGAACACGTCGAACGTGCTGAACATGAATCTCGAGTGACGGAGAAAAAATCAGGATATCGTCAAGATAGACAAAAACAAAGATGTTCAGCATGTCTCTCAGAACATCATTAACTAATGCCTGAAAAACAGCTGGCGCATTGGCGAGACCAAACGGCAGAACCCGGTACTCAAAATGCCCTAACGGAGTGTTAAACGCCGTTTTCCACTCGTCCCCCTCTCTGATGCGCACGAGATGGTAAGCGTTACGAAGGTCCAACTTAGTAAAGCACCTGGCTCCCTGCAGAATCTCGAAGGCTGATGACATAAGGGGAAGCGGATAACGATTCTTAACCGTTATGTCATTCAGCCCTCGATAATCCACGCAGGGGCGCAGAGTACCGTCCTTCTTCTTAACAAAAAAGAACCCCGCCCCGGCCGGAGAGGAAGAAGGCACTATGGTACCGGCGTCAAGAGACACAGACAAATAATCCTCGAGAGCCTTACGTTCGGGAGCCGACAGAGAGTATAGTCTACCCCGAGGAGGAGTGGTCCCCGGAAGGAGATCAATACTACAATCATACGACCGGTGAGGAGGAAGGGAGTTGGCTCGGGACCGACTGAAGACCGTGCGCAGATCATGATATTCCTCCGGCACTCCTGTCAAATCGCCAGGTTCCTCCTGAGAAGTAGGGACAGAAGAAACGGGAGGGATGGCAGACATTAAACACTTCACATGACAAGAAACGTTCCAGGATAGGATAGAATTACTAGACCAATTAATAGAAGGATTATGACATACTAGCCAGGGATGACCCAAAACAACAGGTGTAAACGGTGAACGAAAAATCAAAAAAGAAATAGTCTCACTGTGGTTACCAGATACTGTGAGGGTTAAAGGTAGTGTCTCAAATCTGATACTGGGAAGATGACTACCATCTAAGGCGAACATGGGCGTAGGCTTCTCTAACTCTCTGAAAGGAATGTCATGTTTCCGAACCCATGCTTCGTCCATGAAACAACCCTCAGCCCCAGAGTCTATCAAGGCACTACATGTAGCACCCGAACCGGTCCAGCGTAGATGGACCGACAAAGTAGTACAGGATTTTGATGGAGAGACTTGAGTAGTTGCGCTCACCTGTAGCCCTCCGCTTACAGATGAGCTCTGGCTTTTACTGGACATGAATTAACAAAATGTCCAGCAACTCCGCAATAGAGGCACAGGCGGTTGGTGATCCTCCGTTCCCTCTCCTTAGTCGAGATGCGAATCCCTCCCAGCTGCATGGGCTCAGACCCTGAGCCAGAGGAGGAGATGGTTGCGATGCGGAGCAGGGAAACACCGTTGATGCGAGCTCTCTTCCACGAGCCCGGTGACGAAGATCTACCCGTCGTTCTATGCGGATGGCGAGAGCAATCAAAGAGTCCACATCTGAAGGAACCTCCCGGGAGAGAATCTCATCCTTAACCACTGCGTGGAGTCCCTCCAGAAAACGAGCGAGCAGCGCCGGCTCGTTCCACTCACTAGAGGCAGCAAGAGTGCGAAACTCAATAGAATAATCCGTTATGGACCGTTCACCTTGGCATAAGGAAGCCAGGGCCCTAGAAGCCTCCCTACCAAAAACTGAACGGTCAAAAACCCGAATCATCTCCTCTTTAAAGTTCTGGAACTTGTTAGAGCAATCAGCCCTTGCCTCCCAGATAGCTGTGCCCCATTCTCGAGCCCGGCCAGTAAGGAGTGAAATGACGTAAGCAACCCGAGCTCTCTCTCTAGAGTATGTGTTGGGTTGGAGAGAGAACACAATCTCACACTGCGTGAGAAAGGAGCGGCACTCAGTGGGCTGCCCGGAGTAGCAAGGTGGGTTATTAACCCTAGGTTCTGGAGGCTCGGCAGGCCAGGAAGTAACAGGTGGCACGAGACGTAGACTCTGGAACTGTCCAGAGAGGTCGGAAACCTGAGCGGCCAGGTTCTCCACGGCATGGCGAGCAGCAGACAATTCCTGCTCGTGTCTGCCGAGCATGGCTCCTTGGATCTCGACGGCAGTGTAACGAGCGTCTGAAGTCGCTGTGTCCATTCCTTGGTCGGTTCCTTCTGTCATGCAGGTGAAAGAGGACCCAAAAGCGACTTGGCGAAAACAGAGTCTTTAATCCAGTAAAGTAAATACAAACAAAAAACACAACTTTCACTCGAAATGACGAGGACAAACTGGAGACTCGATCTTGAACAGCAGGTGAACAGCAGGTTGCCTCGGGAAGGCACTTGAACCAGACAGACTCAGACACCTGCTCACCACGCAGCATCTGAGGAAAACACGACACGACAGGGCGATACACAAACACAGCACGGTGAATTCTAGACAAGGAACCGACAGGACAGGAACGGAACACAAAGGAAGAAATAGGGACTCTAATCAGGGGAAAGGATCGGGAACAGGTGTGGGAAGACTAAATGATTGATTAGGGGAATAGGAACAGCTGGGAGCAGGAACGGAACGATAGAGAGAAGAGAGAGCGAGAGAGTGAGAGAGGGAGGGGGAGAGAGAGGGATAGAAAGAGGGAAAGAACCTAATAAGACCAGCAGAGGGAAACGAATAGAATGGGAAGCACAGGGACAAGACAAGATAATAAATGACAAAACATGACAGATAAAGACACTGACTGATGTGCTGTACTCTTCAATGTCATTTGAAGAATCTCGGAACATATTCCATTCTGTGCTAGCAAAACAGTCCTGTAGTTTAGCATCTGCTTCATCTGACCACTTTTTATAGGCAGAGTCACTGGTGCTTCCTGCTTTAATTTTTGCTTGTAAGCAGGAATCAGGAGGATAGAATTATGGTTAGATTTGCCAAATGGAGGGCGAGCTTTGTACTCGTCTCTATGTGTTGAGTAAAGGTGGTCTAGATTTTTTCCCCTCTGGTTGCACATTTAACATGCTGATAGAAATTTGGTAAAACTGATTTAAATTTCCCTGCATTAAAGTCCCTGGCCACTAGGAGCACCGCCTCTGGATGAGTGTTTTCCTGTTTGCTTATGGCGGTATACAGCTCATTGAGTGCGGTTTTAGTGCCAGCCTCGGTCTGTGGTGGTATGTAAGACAGCTACCAAAGATACAGATGAAAACTCTCTAGGTAGATAGTATGGTCTACAGCTTATCATGAGATATTCTACCTCAGTTGAGCAAAACCTTGAGACTTCCTTAGATATTGTGCACCAGCTGTTGTTTACATATATGCATAGGCCCTCATCCCGTGTCTTACCAGAGGCTGCTGTTCAATCCTGTCGATAGAGTGTATAACCCACCAGCTGTATGTTCTTAATGTCGTCGTTCAGCCACAACTCGGTGAAACATAAGATATTACAGTTTTTAATGTCCCGTTGGTAGGATATACGTGCTTTCAGTTTGACCCATTTATTTTCCAGCGATTGATCTTTAGCTAGCAGAATGGAAGGCAAAGGCAGATTAGCCACTCGTCGCCTGATCCTCACAAGGTACCCTGATCTTTTTCCGCGAAATAGACGTTTCCTTCTCCAGCGAATGGCAGGGATCTGGGCCTAGTGTCTGTAGTATCTCCCTCCCGTCTGACTCATCGAAGAAAAACTCTGATCTGAGGTAAGTAATCGCAGTTCTGATGTCCAGAAGCTCTTTTGGGTCATAAGAAATGTTAGCAGCAACATTATGTACAAAACAAGTTACGAACAACGCAAAAAAAAATAAAAAAATAGCATGGTTGGTTAAGAGCCAATAAGACGGCAGCTTTCCCCTCCGGCGCCTTCATGATGTGTTAAATACAAGTCAAACCAAGCTCATACTGTTCTTTAGGTCATGAAATGTTGACACTGAGAACCTGCATGTTTGCGCTACAAATGGAGCCCAAATTGAACTTGTTTCTCAATATGTACCTGGGTGTCTGGATTGATGACAAGTTGTCCTTTGTAACGCATATAGAAAATATGTCGAAGAAGCTTAGATTCAAGATTGTCTGTTCATATCGAAATAAATCATTCCTCTATATTGAAAACAGGAGAACAATTGTTCAAACAACGCTTCTCCATGTCTTAGATTTTGGTGATATTGTTTACATGCGGCAACCTTTGTACCATTCCGCAATACGTTTTATCACAGGGGACAATTTTAGGACTCATCATTGTAGTCTGTATAAAAATGTGGGATGGACCTCTCTGTCCGTAAGAAGAGGGCTGCATTCTCTTTGATTTAGATTTATTTACAAAGCAATCTTACAGAAACTCCCCTCATATGTAACTTCATTAATTAAGTTAAGAATCATAAGTTACCAAACCTGTTCTCAGGAATGGATAATACTATAGCGATCCCTTCAGTCTCCACAGATTTGGGAAAATCTGTGTTTTGTTATTTTGTTATTGTGTGCTGAATTATATAGTTTTATACACATATATGAGTATGTTTTCTTATTCTGTTTTTATTGCTCTCTTGTGAAATTGATTTTTAATCTCAAGGTTAAATAAATAAAAATATACAGTACCAGTCAAAAGTTTAGACACACTTACTCATTCCAGGGTTTTTCTTTATTTTGACTATTATATATCATTTCTTAGTTGCGATTTTTCTTTGCTTTGTAGTCCAAGGTTGGAGGCTCACTCACCCAGCGAACTCAATGTATTTGTAGATGCAGGTAGCAATCACCATGGCAACAATGGCGTAGTACCAGGAACAGATAAACATGAGCGACAGACACAAGCTCATGCCCAGGAAGGAGAGAGCCCTGTTGGGGAGAGGGACAGGAAGTTATATCCTCAGTCTGTTGCTGCGACAGTCAAACCAGTCACTGATTATAATAATGGCCACAGATTGGAGACAGGATATCTTGTCTCTCTGTCTGCTGTTGTTACATTCAAGCCAGTAGAGGATCATTATAGGCTAAGCCAGGCTCCAGATTCCCACAGTGTCTCTGGCAGACTACTCAGGTAAATAACTGCTTCCTAACAGGAACCTACCTGGTCTGGCTTGATATCCAGTGCAAAACACAAATGCAGTAGTAGACTGTTTCACACCTGAGAATATTAGCTAAGCCGCACTCTTTGGCGATGATCCCATGGCTAAGATCTAGAGCTATGTCTGCTATGTTGAGTTGTTTAACTCACCAGTGGTAGAACTTGAAGCGAGGCCTCCAGTTGGGGGTTCTCAGCAGAGTTTGCAGGGCACAGGCCAGGTTGACAAACATGTAGCACATCAAGAAGAACCTACACAGAGAGAGAAAGAAGAACTCAGAACAGCTATACTTGCTACCAAGACATAACCATCTCCATAGTGTGTTCAGGAGAAGCAGAGTATATATTAGACATGTGGTTGTCTTACATGGAGAGGATGGGGGCAACAGCGTCCAGAGAGGCGATGATGATGCCGATCTCACAGATACTGGCTGTGAGGAGTAGGGCCCAGGTAGGCTCTCCGTTGGCCTTGCCATGCCCAAAAACCTACAGACAACGCACAACAGTGAGGTACAATGAACCATTAACACCCACACCTGCATGCACGCACACCTGAACCTATAGCACGGCACATTGTAGTATTAAGTTGAGTGGACTGCAAGAGTTCCAGCCCCTCTCGTCCTCTCATTCAGGTCACACTGGTCCTTGCTGCAGCATGATTAATCACTATCGTCCCTATATCACACGTTAGACATGTCTGCTCAGTCTGGAAAACTTTTCCTCATTTAATCAGTGGGGGTGACAGACAGCTCCTGTCACAGCAACTCAACCTGAGCCTGGACTATAGTAGGACCATGAATTAGTAATCACTGCTAGCCCCGACACACTTGAGGGCTATTTGAGTAGAGTGGATCTAAATTTCTCTGAACAAACAGAGAAATTGTCTTGATGGTATTAGAAGAGTAGAAATAGTGGTTATGGTAATAATATGCAGTATAACATATACAGAAAATGACTAATGTCCGCTGATTGACCACTCCACGAAGTAAATAGTGCTAGTGTATATGTGTGTGTGTGTGTGTGTGTGTGGGTGTGTATGTGTGTGTGTATGTGTGTGTGTGTGTTTACGTGTTTACTCACTTTAAGGAAAGGGATTACGCTATCGCGGGAGATGGCCTGCAGGAGGCGTGGCGCTCCAGTCAAACTCTGAAGCCCTGCCCCACAGGTGGAGAAGAAGGAGCCAATCACGATCACCCATGGTGAAGGCCACGCCAGGGTACCAATTACAAGGTTACCATCCACCCCCTCACCAAACCTGAAGTCAGAGAGACAGATCTAAGTTGCCTTTTTCAATTTGTTTTTGTTATAACAGCTACCCTCGTCCACTGTCCATTGCAGTATCAATTCAGTGCACACATTCTCAATCAAGTCCTTTAAGTATTATTTGTTATTCTATGTGTTGCATCTGATTACATGGACAATTAGTGGGAGAGTATTGATTTTGAGATGGGCAAGACTCACGAGGCAACGATGCTAGCTATAGTAATACAGGAAGTGGATGTAGAGTGGAATACAAATAACTCACTTGTCCCTCAGGACCACCCCTTCAATACAGGCCCCAAACAGGACCACGGCAGACATGTCTGGGAGGAGCAGTGAAGGAACACACACACAGACCTCACAATACACACATTACACAATGAAGAGCAACAATATGCTGCACTTAACCCATTTATGAAATTGCTTATTCCAGTTACTAATAAGCATGCACCCGTTAAGAAAATGTCTGTAACAACTGTTAAATCCCTGTGGATTGATAAGGAATGGCACAATTGTATGGTTGAGAGGGATGAGGCAAAAGGAATGACAAATAAACATACTGCAAATTGAGAAATGATGTGAATAAACTGAATTTAAAAAACAAGAAACTATACTATGAAACAAAGATAAATGATATGAAGAACGATAGTAAAAAGCTTTGGAGCACCTTAAATGAAAGTATGGGCAAAAGGCAAACTCAGCTCCATCATTTATTGAATCAGATGGCCCCTTCATCATAAAACCCAGTGATATTGCCAACTATTTTAATGATTTTTTCATTGGCAAGGTTAGCAAACTTAGGCATGACATGCCAGCAATAAAACTCTGATTGATACTATACATCCATGACATAATTATGAAAGACAAGAACTGTAATTTGGAAGACTAGGTTTTTTGTTGTTGTTGTCTATCAATACTGACAAGCCACCTGGGTCTGACAACTTGGATGGAAAATGACCGGGGATGATATTGCTACTCCTATTTGCCATATCTTCAATCTAAGCCTACAATCTAGGTAAACCTTTGGAAAAAAATGTGTTTGACCAGACAGACTTTTAGCACACTTATAGGGAAAGACATTCAACATGCAGGGGCACAAATTACTGATGATTGGCTGAGAGAAATTGATGATAAAAAGATTGTGGGAGCTATTTTGTTAGACTTCAATGCGGCTTTTGACATTATTGATCATAGTCTGCTGCTGTAAATACGTATGTGATATGGCTTTACACCTCTTGCTATATTGTGGATAAAGAGTTACTTGTCTAACAGAACACAGAGGGTGTTCTTTAATGGAAGTCTCTCCAACATTATCCAGTTGGAATCAGGAATTCCCCAGGGCAGCTTTCTAGGCCTCTTACTTTTTTCAATCTTTACTAATGACATGCAACTTGCTTTGAGTAAAACCAGTGTGTCCTTTGTATGCAGATGACTCAATGCTATACATGTCAGCTACTACAGCGAGTGAAACTCAATGCTATACATGTCAGCTACTACAGCGAGTGAAACTCAATGCTATACATGTCAGCTACTACAGCGAGTGAAACTCAATGCTATACATGTCAGCTACTACAGCGAGTGAAACTCAATGCTATACATGTCAGCTACTACAGCGAGTGAAATGACTGCAACACTTAACAAAGAGCTGCAGTCAGTTTCAGAATGGGTGGCAAGAAATAAGTTAGTCCTAAATATTTCAAAATCAACAAGTATTGTATTTGGGACAAATCATTCACTAAACCCTAAACCTAAAATAAATATTTTATTGAATAGTGTGGAAATTAAGCAAGTTGAGGTGACCAAACTGCTTGAAGAACCCTGGATTTTAAACTGTCATAGTCAAAAAATGTTGATACAACAGTAGCTAAGATGCGGAGAAGTATGTCCATAATAAAGCGCTGCTCTACCTTCTTAACAACACTATCAACAAGGCAGGTCCTACAGGCCCTAGTTTTGTCGCACCTGGACTACTGTCCAGTCGTGTGGTCAGGTGCCAAAAAGAAGGATTTAGGAAAATTACAATTGGCTCAGAACAAGGCAGCACGGCTGGCCTTTAAATGTACACAGAGAGCTAACATTAATAATATGCATGTCAATCTCTCATGGCTCAAAGTAGAGGCGAGGTTCACTTCATCACTACTTGTTTTTGTAAGAAGTATTGCTATGCTGAATACACCGAGCTGTCTGTTCAAACTACAAGCACACAGCTCGGACACCCATGCATACCCCACAAGACATGCCACAAGAGGTCTCTTCACAATCCCCGAGTCCAGGAAAGACTATAGGAGGCTCACAGTACTACATAGAGCCATGACTACATGGAACTCTGTTCCACATCAGGTAACTGATCCAAGCAGTAGAATCAGATATAAGAAAATACACTTTTGGAACAGCGGGGACTGTGAAGAGACACACACACAGGCACAGACACAAGCATACACATACACATGCTAACACACGCACTCTACACACAATGGATTTTGTATTGTAGATATGTGGTAGTGGAGTAGTGACCTGAGGGAACACACTTAATGTATTGTAGCTATGTGGTAGTGGAGTAGTGACCTGAGGGAACACACTTAATGTATTGTAGATATGTGGTGGTGGAGTAGTGGCCTGGGGGCACACTTAATGTGTTGTAGATATGTGGTGGTGGAGTAGTGACCTGGGGGAACACACTTAATGTATTGTAGATATGTGGTAGTGGAGTAGTGACCTGAGGGAACACACTTAATGTATTGTAGATATGTGGTAGTGGAGTAGTGACCTGAGGGAACACACTTAATGTATTGTAGATATGTGGTAGTGGAGTAGTGACCTGAGGGAACACACTTAATGTATTGTAGATATGTGGTAGTGGAGTAGTGACCTGAGGGAACACACTTAATGTATTGTAGATATGTGGTAGTGGAGTAGTGACCTGGGGAACACACTTAATGTATTGTAGATATGTGGTAGTGGAGTAGTGACCTGAGGGAACACACTTAATGTATTGTAGATATGTGGTAGTGGAGTAGTGACCTGAGGGAACACACTTAATGTATTGTAGATATGTGGTAGTGGAGTAGTGACCTGAGGGAACACTTAATGTATTGTAATGGTGGTGGAGTAGTGACCTGAGGGAACACACTTAATGTATTGTAGATATGTGGTGGTGGAGTAGTGACCTGGGGAACACACTTAATGTATTGTAGATATGTGGTAGTGGAGTAGTGACCTGGGGAACACACTTAATGTATTGTAGATATGTGGTAGTGGAGTAGTGACCTGAGGGAACACACTTAATGTATTGTAGATATGTGGTGGTGGAGTAGTGACCTGGGGGAACACACTTAATGTATTGTAGATATGTGGTAGTGGAGTAGTGACCTGGGGGAACACACTTAATGTATTGTAGATATGTGGTATTGGAGTAGTGACCTGAGGGAACACACTTAATGTATTGTACATATGTGGTAGTGGAGTAGTGACCTGAGGGAACACACTTAATGTATTGTAGATATGTGGTAGTGGAGTAGTGACCTGAGGGAACACACTTAATGTATTGTAGATATGTGGTAGTGGAGTAGTGACCTGAGGGAACACACTTAATGTATTGTAGATATGTGGTGGTGGAGTAGTGACCTGAGGGAACACACTTAATGTATTGTAGATATGTGGTAGTGGAGTAGTGACCTGAGGGAACACACTTAATGCGTTGTGAAAAGTGTTATGAAATGTATTTTCAATTGTATATATCTGCCGTAATGTTGCTGGACCCCAGGAAGAGTATCTGCTGCCTTGGCAACAGCCAAAAGAGATCCTTAATCAATTCAGGCTTTAGTACAAACTGTCTCCCAAGCATTTACAAAACCTGAAACTAAATTAAGAATCAAATGCTTCGTATTGTCTATTCAAACGTCACCCATATTATATGTAACATTCCAGCGTATTTTCGTCAGTAGTCCCTGAGAAGTTTCAAAAAACATGGACTGCTCCAGTAAGACTGGCAGTATTTACTGTAGTAAAGGATACACACTATAGAAGTAGTGGTAATGGCTGCTATGGTGCCTATGGGGATGGACTTCTGGGCATCGCGCAGGTCTCCAGAGCGGTTAGAGCCAGCCATGATACCTGGGAGGCAGAGGGACAGAAGTGGAGAGGGACAGAATAAGGGTGGGGGGGGGGGGGGGGAGGTGAAACAGGATCAGACAGGAACCATTCCCATCCTTCACACTTGATGTGTAAGGGCTTGTCCTATGTTTCACACATGTTTTTGACTTGTTTATTTGTACTGTGCTAGCTAGGGAGTGCTGTCTGAAAGTGATCTTTGTACTGTGCTAGCTAGGGAGTGCTGTCTGAAAGTGATCTTTGTACTGTGCTAGCTAGGGAGTGCTGTCTGAAAGTGATCTTTGTACTGTGCTAGCTAGGGAGTGCTGTCTGAAAGTGATCTTTGTACTGTGCTAGCTAGGGAGTGCTGTCTGAAAGTGATCTTTGTACTGTGCTAGCTAGGGAGTGCTGTCTGAAAGTGATCTTTGTACTGTGCTAGCTAGGGAGTGCTGTCTGAAAGTGATCTTTGTACTGTGCTAGCTAGGGAGTGCTGTCTGAAAGTGATCTTTGTACTGTGCTAGCTAGGGAGTGCTGTCTGAAAGTGATCTTTGTACTGTGCTAGCTAGGGAGTGCTGTCTGAAAGTGATCTTTGTACTGTGCTAGCTAGGGAGTGCTGTCTGAAAGTGATCTTTGTACTGTGCTAGCTAGGGTGTGCTGTCTGAAAGTGATCTTTGTTTGTACTAGGGAGTGCTGTCTGAAAGTGATCTTTGTACTGTGCTAGGGAGTGCTGTCTGAAAGTGATCTTTGTACTGTGCTAGCTAGGGAGTGCTGTCTGAAAGTGATCTTTGTACTGTGCTAGGTAGGGAGTGCTGTCTGAAAGTGATCTTTGTACTGTGCTAGCTAGGGAGTGCTGTCTGAAAGTGATCTTTGTACTGTGCTAGCTAGGGAGTGCTGTCTGAAAGTGATCTTTGTACTGTGCTAGCTAGGGAGTGCTGTCTGAAAGTGATCTTTGTACTGTGCTAGCTAGGGAGTGCTGTCTGAAAGTGATCTTTGTACTGTGCTAGCTAGGGAGTGCTGTCTGAAAGTGATCTTTGTACTGTGCTAGCTAGGGAGTGCTGTCTGAAAGTGATCAAGTGGAGGACCAACAACAACAACCAAAAAATCTGAATTTTTGATTAGCAACTTTTAAAAAACGAATTATTTACTTGTAATAGCAACAGTGTTTTTGTGTTTGTTGTTTTTACAATCCAGAAAACTGGTGAAGTGTTCAAAAAACCATTTTACATCACCAGCAGCAGCTCTCACAAAACATGATAATTCTAATGTCACAGAGCAAATGCTTGTACACAATGGGCATTTTATTCAGCGGTTATGCAACTGGGATGATAGTGGGAATGTGACTAATGTATTCCCCAGACTTTCTGCTGATGTGGTTTTTGGCAGAAATTCCACTTGATCTAATTTCACCTCATTCAGCTTCTCTAGTGTCATCAGTTCTGGAAAGTATTTCTCTGTCTCTCTCTCTGCATTTGGGACTGTGGAGAGACTCCCAGGTTACTATAAAGTGGATATAACAATAGGAATGATGTTTCTCATGTGAGAAATCCAATACTGCCGTTAGGTGCCCTTGTATAAGCAAATTATTAGTCAAAGGATACAAGCAGTGCTTTTTTTAATGTAGCATTTACTTTGAAATCATAAGGTAAAATGTTAATTTAATTATAATAACTTAATATAGGTGATTAGATTGATCAGGTTTGTGCTTGGCTAAAACAAAAGCATGTACCCATACTGTCCTTTTGGTATATGATTGGCCTAGTCCGTCCCCAGCAGTGACCCCTGACCGTTGACCCAGTGATTGACCTGTGACCCCAGCAGTGATTGACCTGTGACCCCAGCAGTGACTGACCTGTGACAGAGGGGAAATAGATCCCCACCAGCAGGGTGAAGAAGCTGGTGATGTCAGCCAGGACATAACGGTTGGAGTTGGTGATGGGAGCGTCAGGGTCCTGCATGGCTGAGATCCCCCGCTTCTCCAAGAAGTCTCCCTTCTCCAGGTAGTAACCAAACAGGTTCTCTGTGAGAGTGAGACAGAGACAGAGAGATGCACAAACATCATAATAATAACATACCTCTTGTGGAGTACCAGTGTGTCTCTCTATTACAGACTACATTATCTTACAATACGTTCTGAATGGGGCACTTCTTACCAGCCAGTATTCCACTGCTAACACCTGGGATGCCCTGGATCTCAGAAACATTGTTGTTGGCAAAGTACTCATCACAGGTAGCGTTGAGGAACTCCGAGTCGCAGAAAATCTTCCACAGCTTGGTGGTGACCGTGCCGTTGTCCCTCTCAATGACCTTGGCACACACGTCAAATCCCTTGGAGATCAGAGTGCGGTTCCCCAGGATGCACACGCTGTAGGGGGAGGACAGACAAGACATCATCAGCCACCGGTCTATTTAGAGGTTAGGAAAACATTACAAAAATTAACATAAATATGCAAGTCTCATGACTTAACTAAGTGAATGAAGTAAACATTAAACATGATCAGAGACAGGGTCATCATGACATTTGTTTCGTTTTTTTGTAAAGCTCTAACAACTTTAAAGTTGGAAACCTTAATTGGTCAAACTCCCATGTCTGTTTGGTATAATACAACAACAAAGAAGTTACTACAAACAACAAACACCATTCCCCCTGGACATTATTCCACGCGTGGTAGGACAGCAGAATATGCAGTGCAATTTTTTTTCTCCCATGCTGACGAATGCGTCTCTCCTCCTGTTTTCATCAACAAAATCAAAACAATAACAACGGCGCCGGGGCGAACAATGGCTCAGTCAGGTCAGACTTACGGGAAAACAGGGGGTTCAAAGGCCGTCTTGATGACCCCAGCATAAACAGCCAGGATGGACAGAATAACGCACGCCAGGAAGACCAGAGCCAGCTTGTTGACATATTTGACCCCCACAAACACCACCGTGGCCATGAAACTGAGCACAATAGTGCCGTACACGCGCATGTTGTTCAGCATCGCTGCCTCCATATCAGCCCCTTCCAGACCCTCCATCTTAAAAATGGCCGCCTGGGGAAGGATGTAAATCTAGAGAAGGGAAAGATGGAGGGAGAGAGAGAAAGGGAAGGGAAGAGAACATGAGAGAAGAAGAGAGGAGAGAGTAAGAATAGGATGGAGGGAGAGAAAGGGTGTGTTAAAAAAAATGATAGAGGGAGGTATAAGGATGGAGGGAGAGAATGGGAGCAAGTGTCAGAATAGGAGGATGAAGGAAAAAAGGAGGAAGGGATTGAGAAGAGAAATCAGACATGATCTCAAACATTGGAGACATCAGATAAACGTAATAAAAAATGTATTGTTTTTATGATGGTGGATGATGGAACAGACAAGGCAGGAACAAATGAACCAGCATATGAAAGGAAATGCACTTAGTATTATTTTGAAAAAGCATCAGATCTAAATAAAGCTCTGAGTGTGACAGCTTGCTGGATGAATTCATGATAATTGAGATATTATGTCTCTAAGGAAAAATCACTCATGAATTGCAACAACTTTTCATATTTGTCAAAAATGAAAATATATTTACATAATGGGTTTCAATTGATTGTATTTAGTGGGTAACTTTCGGCATCCTCATCCCTTGCATTACAATCTACACTGAAGAACACAGACATGTGAGTGCACATCTTTGCATTAATCAATGTTGTGGTCTCGCCCCAATATAAAATGCTGGAAAAGGCACAGAGGAATTCAAAACAGATAGTAAACAAAACAATACAATAATAGCAAGCATCTTTCCTTACCAGCAGAAGTTCGATGGCACCAAGGATGTACATGGCACCCGCAAAAGTAGTCCCCAAATAGAAGCAGATTCCGACAGCTCCGCCAAACTCAGGCCCCAGGGAACGGGAGATCATGTAGTAGGAGCCTCCGGCTGAGACACACAAACACAACCATTGGCATTTCTATTTGGCTCTATTTCTGCAACATTGTCTTCAAAGATTAACTCCAGGTCTGCACAAAAGTCTAAAGAATTGGGGCTTGTAGTTTGTAAAAAAAGATAGTGCTGCATAGACATTGCTTAGGCATGTTAGATAGAGCTTGAATACAGTTCTAGACTTTCTCTACATTACTATGGTTCTATGGATAGGTACAAAATAGATTATAGGTTTCTGAATAGAATAGTTTCACACTTTGACTTTGTGCAGGTGGTGGAAGCGGCACTAATACAGTGTGGTTCTGATTTAGCCATGCTAGCATTGCCTAAGCTGTGTTCGAATACCCATACTAACATACTGTATACTACATACTTAATGAGTATATACTACACTGCTCAAAAAAATAAAGGGAACACTTAAACAACACAATGTAACTCCAAGTCAATCACACTTTTGTGAAATCAAACTGTCCACTTAGGAAGCAACACTGATTGACAATAAATGTCACATGCTGTTGCGCAAATGGAATAGACAACAGGTGGAAATTATAAGCAATTAGCAAGACACCCCCAATAAAGGAGTGGTTCTGCAGGTGGGGACCACGGACCACTTCTCAGTTCCTATGCTTCCTGGCTGATGTTTTGGTCACTTTTGAATGCTGGCGGTGCTTTCACTAGTGGTAGCATGAGACGGAGTCTACAACCCACACAAGTGGCTCAGGTATTGCAGCTCATCCAGGATGGCACATCAATGCGAGCTGTGGCAAGAAGGCTTGCTGTGTCTGTCAGCGTAGTGTCCAGAGCATGGAGGCGCTACCAGGAGACAGGCCAGTACATCAGGAGACGTGGAGGAGGCCGTAGGAGGGCAACAACCCAGCAGCAGGACCGCTACCTACGCCTTTGTGCAAGGAGGAGCAGGAGGAGCACTGCCAGAGCCCTGCAAAATGACCTCCAGCAGGCCACAAATGTGCATGTGTCTGCTCAAACGGTCAGAAACAGACTCCATGAGGGTGGTATGAGGGCCCGACGTCCACAGGTGGGGGTTGTGCTTGCCAGAGAACACCAAGATTGGCAAATTCGCCACTGGCGCCCTGTGCTCTTCACAGATGAAAGCAGGTTCACACTGAGCACATGTGACAGACGTGACAGAGTCTGGAGACGCCGTGGAGAACGTTCTGCTGCCTGCAACATCCTCCAGCATGACCGGTTTGGCGGTGGGTCAGTCATGGTGTGGGGTGGCATTTCTTTGGGGGGCCGCACAGCCCTCCACGTGCTCGCCAGAGGTAGCCTGACTGCCATTAGGTACCGAGATGAGATCCTCAGACCCCTTGTGAGACCATATGCTGGTGCAGTTGGCCCTGGGTTCGTCCTAATGCAAGACAATGCTAGACCTCATGTGGCTGGAGTGTGTCAGCAGTTCCTGCAAGAGGAAGGCATTGATGCAATGGACTGGCCCGCCCGTTCCCCAGACCTGAATCCAATTGAGCACATCTGGGACATCACGTCTCGCTCCATCCACCAACGTCACGTTGCACCACAGACTGTCCAGGTGTTGGCGGAAGCTTCAGTCCAGGTCTGGGAGGAGATCCCTCAGGAGACCATCCGCCACCTCATCAGGAGCATGCCCAGGCATTGTAGGGAGGTCATACAGGCACGTAGAGGCCACACACACTACTGAGCCTCATTTAGACTTGTTTTAAGGACATTACATCAAAGTTGGATCAGCCTGTAGTGTGGTTTTCCACTTTAATTTTGAGTGTAACTCCAAATCCAGACCTCCATGGGTTGATAAATTTGATTTCCATTGAAAATTTTTGTGTGATTTTGTTGTCAGCACATTCAACTATGTAAAGAAAAAAGTATTTAATTAGAATATTTAATTCTTTCAGATATAGGATGTGTTATTTTAGTGTACCCTTAATTTTTTTGAGCAGTGTATATACTATTAGTTAATTTTAGTATACTGTAAACGAGCAGTATGCTTTCAGTTGAGCATACTAGCGCTTTGCCTGTCTACCGGAAGTTGATACTGTTGCTAAGCAACCTCTTGCTAGCTATAACACATGACCGAATCAAATCAAATCAAATTGTATTTGTCACACACACATGGTTAGCAGATGTTAATGCGAGTGTAGCGAAATGCTTGTGCTTCTAGTTCCGACAATGCAGTAATAACCAACAAGTAATCTAACTAACAATTCCAAAACTACTGTCTTATACACACAAGTGTAGGGGGATAAAGAATATGTACATAAAGATATATGAATGAGTGATGGTACAGAGCGGCATAGGCAATATACAATAGATGGTATCGAGTACAGTATATACATATGAGATGAGTATGTAAACAAAGTGGCATAGTTAAAGTGGCTAGTGATACATGTATTACATAAAGATGCAGTAGATGATATAGAGTACAGTATATACGTATACATATGAGATGAGTAATGTAGGGTATGTAAACATTATATTAGGTAGCATTGTTTAAAGTGGCTAGTGATATATTTTACATCATTTCCCATCAATTCCCATTATTAAAGTGGCTGGAGTTGAGTCAGTGTGTTGGCAGCAGCCACTCAATGTTAGTGGTGGCTGTTTAACAGTCTGATGGCCTTGAGATAGAAGCTGTTTTTCAGTCTCTCGGTCCCAGTTTTGATGCACCTGTACTGACCTCGCCTTCTGGATGATAGCGGGGTGAACAGGCAGTGGCTCGGGTGGTTGTTGTCCTTGATGATCTTTATGGCCTTCCTGTAACATCGGGTGGTGTAGGTGTCCTGGAGGGCAGGTAGTTTGCCCCCGGTGATGCGTTGTGCAGTCCTCATTACCCTCTGGAGAGCCTTACAGTTGTGGGCGGAGCAGTTGCCGTACCAGGTGGTGATACAGCCCGCCAGGATGCTCTCGATTGTGCATCTGTAGAAGTTTGTGAGTGCTTTTGGTGACAAGCTGAATTTCTTCAGCCTCCTGAGGTTGAAGAGGCGCTGCTGCGCCTTCTTCACAATGCTGTCTGTGTGGGTGGACCAATTCAGTTTGTCTGTGATGTGTATGCCGAGGAACGTAAAATGTTCTACCCTCTCCACTACTGTGCCATCGATGTGGATAGGGGGGTGTTCCCTCTGCTGTTTCCTGAAGTCTACAATCATCTCCTTAGTTTTGTTGACGTTGAGTGTGAGGTTATTTTCCTGACACCACACTCCGAGGGCCCTCACCTCCTCCCTGTAGGCCGTCTCGTCGTTGTTGGTAATCAAGCCTACCACTGTTGTGTCGTCCACAAACTTGATGATTGAGTTGGAGGCGTGCGTGGCCACGCAGTCGTGGGTGAACAGGGAGTACAGGAGAGGGCTCAGAACGCACCCTTGTGGGGCCCCCGTGTTGAGGATCAGCGGGGAGGAGATGTTGTTGCTTACCCTCACCACCTGGGGGCGGCCCGTCAGGAAGTCCAGTACCCAGTTGCACAGGGCGGGGTCGAGACCCAGGGTCTCGAGCTTGATGACGAGCTTGGAGGGTACTATGGTGTTAAATGCCGAGCTGTAGTTGATGAACAGCATTCTCACATAGGTATTCCTCTTGTCCAGATGGGTTAGGGCAGTGTGCAGTGTGGTTGAGATTGCATCGTCTGTGGACCTCTTTGGGAGGTAAGCAAATTGCAGTGGGTCTAGGATGTCAGGTAGGGTGGAGGTGATATGGTCTGTTGTGGAATGATCAGAATTAGTTGGGTAACATAGATAAGATGTTTTATTTTCATGATATGCTTATGAGTTATTTCTCATAAGAATGTATTTTGTTGTACTATAGTGGTGGCCATTGGCAGTTATCTGTTCTATGTCAAGACTAAGTTGCATGGGCCACGGAGAGGGGAGAGGTCAAGGGGTCATCATGTGTAAACACATCTTTTCTGTGTGCCAGTGACTCCCTACTTTTCTCATCGGGGAAAGGAGGGTGGCAGTGTCTGGAATCATTCTATGCTCCCTCTTTGTTGACCTATAGGGTCACTCTCCTCTCCGTCAGTTTGTCCTCTGATTGGTTGTATTTAGAATTGGTTCTAAATACAAATGACAATTTGTATTTAAATCTAAATGACAATTTGATATATATCATAGGGTGGGGGTAATGTCTTGGTACCATTTTGTACCAAGGACGAGATAAGAGCTTTGTTTAGGAGACCAAACTGAACGATAATTTATAGCCCACTCTGTCTGACTAGGGGATATTCTCTCTGAAGTAAGGTTTTTTCTTTGTGTAAGTTCCTAAGACCTGTGTTTTGTCATGTCGTCTAGGAGGGGGTGGATCTTTGCTATAAAGGATCCCATTTGCCATTATGTTGGGGACTCTCAACTTTTCATTAGAGATACTGAACTGTTGAAAGTCAAAATGCTATTGCAAAAGCTTAATTATTATTAAAGGTGAAGATTAAGCATAACTCTGACTCGTGTGATTTGCTCTCTCATCATTTGGTAATTAAGGAAAATTCCACGACAGGTCCTTGACTAGTCTCTCAAAGCACTTCATGATGACTGAAGTGAGTGCTACGGGGCGATAGTCGTTTAGCTCAGTTACCTTAGCTTTCTTGGGAACAGGAACAATGGTGGCCCTCTTGAAGCATGTGGGAACAGCAGACTGGGATAGGGATTGATTGAATATGTCTGTAAACACACCAGCCAGCTGTTCTGCGCATGCTCTGAGGGCGCGGATGGGGACTAGTTAGACATTTTACGACTTCGGGTGTGTTCTTAAATTCAATCTGGAGTGCCAGAGTGTGCTCGTAAATTCAGAGCATTGTCAGGTTGGCCGTTTGTAAATTCAGGGCGTTTCACTCTCGGAGGGCACACTGGACGCTCTGGCCAAGGAGTATGGTTGATTTGAGTGTTCTGACCTTACAAAGGCAGCCAAACACCCAAGCTAACTTGCTAGCTACTTCCAGACACAAATGAGACCACTGACCATTTTACTCGCCCTAGAAGAGCTGGTTAGGCAGTTCTCATGTTATCCAGAGCTTTGGTGACTGTAACTGTGCTGCTGGCAACAATTTAATTATGATTTTTTGCCAACATTTACTGACACCGGCCATATGTTGCAAGCGCTCATAAATTCATTATTCTGTGCTCTGGTACACTCAGACAGAGTGCTCTGAAATCAGAGTAGATGGCCAGAGTGAATTTACAAAAGCACCCGAATGTCCATCAAACGCACAACGACTGTACCATTTAGCTAAGCTAAGAATGACGAGAATAATCAAGTCAGTAAACGTTGGGTAGTTAGATAGCCTATAGTTAATATACTGGCAAGTTTGATGTATAAGTAGCCAACTAACATTATGTAGCTTGCTAACATACCGGTATATACTGCTGTAATGATATGCTATGTGGTTGGTAAGGACTGCGTAGCAAACAAATTGTCAGCCAATATAACGTGTAAGGTAACTTATTTGAAAAGTAATATAATAATAATAATATATAATATAATATATGCCATTTAGCAGACACTTTTATCCAAAGCGACTTACAGTCATGTGTGCATACATTCTACGTATGGGTGGTCCTGGGGATCGAACCCACTACCCTGGCATTACAAGCGCCATGCTCTACCAACTGAGCTACAGAAGGAACACTACTTTATAATTAATTACTTTATAACGTTGCTCAACATTCTCTTTGTATCTGCTCAATGAATTTGTATCTGCTCTCGTTGTACTTCGGCTGCATATTTTCAAATGCCTCTGCTTTATAGAGTCTGTATGTAATAGAACGTCATTTTGGCATAGTGGAACTGACTACGTCACTACCTTATCTGCTTGAATAGAATACTAAATAGTAGCTAGCAAGATGAAGATCACAGAGGTCATTTTTAATGAGTGCATTTAGAAAGTGAATAATTTGCATCAATTACCTGCAAAGGTTTTGCTTGCAAACTTTGGTTTTGAATCGTGAGTTTCTGACATGTCTGCCTCGTGATTTGTTGGGAAAGTTCTCTGTCTGAGCACCCACCCCAGATTTCTTTTTTCCTCATCAAAGTTGTCAAAAGAGTCCGTTGTCGAAACCAGACCCTAGTTACTGTTGCATAAGGTCGGGTTTTCGAGACTAAATATTACCTGTCCACAGACCTGAGCAATATCAGAGGACATGAAAACCTAATTGCTTGGAAATAACAACAGGATTGCCCTGCGGCACCCAGGCCTCCCACACATGCACACACTGTGTTACGCACTCACCTGGCACCACTCCATTCGTTGCAATGGCACTCATGGAGATCGCTGTCAGCATGGTCTGAGACAAGTGGGGAGAGAAAACAATATATTTAAAATGGAGGAGCAGTTAAATATATTTTATTCACCAGCTGCAGAGTTCTGATTCTTAGTTTAATAATATATTGTTTGTGATGCTCCATCCTTATGCCATACTTCAGTATGAACATTGTGACGATGGTTCAAAATAGATTCTTAGTTATATACTGAACAAAAATACACTATATATACAAAAGTGTGTGGACACCCCTTCAAATTAGTGGATTCGGCTATTTTAGCCACTCAGCCATTGCTGACTGGTGTATAAAATCGAGAACACAGACATGTAATCTCCATATCCAAACATTGGCAGTAGAACGGCATTATAGAAGAGCTCAGTGACTTTCAACGTGGCACCGTCATAGGATGCCACCTTTCCAACAAGTCAGTTTGTTACATTTCTGCCCTGCTAGAGCTTCCCCAGTGAAGTGTAAGTGCTTTAATTGTGGAGTAGAAATGTCTAGGAGCAACAACGGCTCAGCTGCAAAGTGGTAGGCCACAGAAGCTCACAGAACGAGACTGCCGAGTGCTGAAGTGCATAGCGTGTAAAAGCGTCTGTCCTCTGTTGCAGCACTCACTACCGAGTTCCAAACTGCCTCTGGAAGCAATGTCACAAGAACTGTTCTCCGGGAGCTTCATAAAATGGGTTTCCATGGTCATGCAGCTGCACACAAGCAAAAGATCACCATGCGCAATGCCAAGCTTTGGCTGGAGTGGTTCAAAGTTCACCACATTTCGACTCTGAAGCAGTGGAAACGCGTTCTCTGGAGTGATGAATCACGCTTCACTATCTGGCAGTCCGACGGATGCCAGGAGAACACTACCCACCCGAATGCATAGTGCCAAATGTAAAGATTGGTGGAGGAGGAATAATGGTCTGGGGCTGTTTTTCTTGGTTCAAGCTAGGCCCCTTAGTTCCAGTGAAGGGAAATCTTAATGCTACAGCATACAATGACATTCTAGACGATTCTGTGCTTCCAACTTTGTGGCAACAGTTTGGGGAAGGCCTTTTCCTGTTTCAGCATGACAATGCCCTCGTGCACAAAGCGAGATACGTACAGAAATGGTTTGTCGAGATCGCTGTGGAAGAACTTGACTGCACTGGCACAGAGCCCTGACCTTACCCCCTTTGAACAACTTTGGGATGAATTGGAATGCCGGCTGCGAGCCAGGCCTAATTGCCCAACATCAGTGCACGACCTCACTAATGCTATTGTGGCTGTATGGAAGCAAGTCCCCGGAGCAATGTTCAAACATCTAGTGGAAAGTCTTCCCGCAAAGGGGGGAACAACTCCATATTACTGACCATGTTTTTGGAATGAGATGTTTGACAAGCAGATGTCCACATAATTTTGGTATGGGGACAAAGTGTGTAATTGGCATGCTGACTGCAGCATCATTTTAGAGAATTTAGATAATCTGCCTCACAACCGCAGACCACGTGTAACCACGCCAGCCCAGGTCCTCCCAATCAGACTTCTTCACCTGCGGGATTATCTGAGACCAGCCACCCAGACAGCTGATGAAACTCTGGGTTTGCACAACCAAAGAATTTCAGCACAAACTGTCAGAAACCAGCTCATGGAAGCTCATCTGCGTGATCATCGTCTCACCAGGGCCTTGAACTGACTGCAGTTTGGCGTCATAAACTGACTTCAGTGGGGAAATGCTCACCTTCGATGGCCACTGGCACACTGGAGAATTGTGCTCTTCATGGATGAATCCCGGTTTCAACTGTACCGGACAGATGGCAGACAGCGTGTATGGCGTTGTGTGGGCGAGTGGTTTACTGATGTCAAAGTTGTGAACAGAGTTCCCTATGGTGGCGGTGCGGTTATGGTATGGGCAGGAATAATCTATGGACAATGAGCACAATTGAATTTGATCTATGGCAATTTGAATGCACAGAGATATCTTGACGAGATCCTGAGGCCCATTGTTGTGACATTCATCCATCAGCTTATGTTTCAGCATGATAATGCACGGCCACATGTTGCAAGGATCTGTATGTACACAATTCCTGGAAGCTGAAAATGCCCCAGTTCTTGCTTGGCCTGCATACTCACCACACATGTCACCCATTGAGCAGGTTTGGGATGCTCTGGATCAACTTGTACAACAGCGTGTTCCAGGTCCCGCCAAGTGGGACAACATTTCAACGGCCACAATCAACAGCCAGATCAAGATTTTGTCATGTTTTGTCATATATTGTCTTGTCCTTGTGCTTTCCCTTCTGTTCGTTTCCCCCTGCTGGTCTTATTAGGTTCGTTCCCTTTTTCTATCCCTCTCTCTCCCCCCCCTCTCTCTCTTCTCTCTATCGTTCCGTTCCTGCTCCCAGCTGTTCCTCATTCTCCTAATTCACTCATTTAGTCTTTTCACACCTGTCCTCTATTTTGTCCTCTGATTAGAGTCCCTATTTCTCCCCTTGTTTTCCGTTTATGTCCTTGTCGGATCCTTGTATGATGTTTGCTGTGCTGTGTCCTTGTCTCGCCCTGTCGTGTCTTGTCTCCTTCAGATGCTGCGTGAGAGCAGGTGTCTAAGTCTGCTACGGTCGGTGCCTTCCCGAAGCAACCTGCAGTCAATGGTCGAGTCTCCAGTCTGTCCTCGTTACTACGAGTGGATTTAAGTTTTTTCCTGTTTTGTTTTCTTATTTAGTGTTCCAGGATTATTACTTTTGCCATCTACTGGAATAAAGACTGTTTTCGCTAAGTCGCTTTTGGGTCCTTATTCACCAGCATAACAGAAGGATCCGACCAAGAATGGACCCAGCGACTACGGATTCTCGTAACACTGCCGTCGAGATCCAGGGAGCTATACTCGGCAGACACGAGCAGGAATTGTCTGCTGCTCGTCATGCCGTTGAGACCCTAGCCGCTCAGGTTTCCGACCTCTCTGGACAGTTTCAGAGTCTTCATCTCGTGCCACCAGCTACTTCCTGGTCTGCCGAGTCTCCGGAACCTAGGGTTAATAACCCACCATGTTACTCCGGACAGCCCACTGAGTGCCGCTCCTTTCTCACCCAGTGTGATATTGTGTTCTCTCTCCAACCCAACACATACTCGAGAGAGAGAGCTCGGATTGCTTACGTCATTTCACTCCTTACTGGCCGGGCTCGAGAGTGGGGCACAGCTATCTGGGAGGCAAGGGCTGATTGTTCTAACAATTACCTGAACTTTAAAGAGGAGATGATACAGGTTTTTGATCGTTCAGTTTTTGGTAGGGAGGCTTCTAGGGCCCTGGCTTCCCTATGTCAAGGTGATCGATCCATAACGGATTACTCTATAGAGTTTCGCACTCTTGCTGCCTCTAGTGACTGGAATGAGCCGGCGCTGCTCGCTCGTTTTCTGGAGGGACTCCACGCAGAGGTTAAGGATGAGATTCTCTCCCGGGAGGTTCCTTCCAGTGTGGACTCTTTGATTGCACTCGCCATCCGCATAGAACGACGGGTAGATCTTCGTCACCGAGCTCGTGGAAGAGAGCTCGCGTTAACGGTGTTCCCCCTCTCCGCATCGCAACCATCTCCTCCCTCCGGCTTAGAGACTGAGCCCATGCAGCTGGGAGGTATTCGCATCTCGACTAAGGAGAGGGAACGGAGGATCACCAACCGCCTGTGCCTCTATTGCGGTTTTTCTGGACATTTTGTCAATTCATGTCCAGTAAAAGCCAGAGCTCATCAGTAAGCGGAGGGCTACTGGTGAGCGCTACTACTCAGGTCTCTCCATCAAGATCCTGTACTACTATGTCGGTCCATCTACGCTGGACCGGTTCGGCTGCTTCATGCAGTGCCTTGATAGACTCTGGGGCTGAGGGTTGTTTTATGGACGAAGCATGGGCTCGGAAACATGACATTCCTCTCAGACAGTTAGGGAAGCCCACGCCCATGTTCGCCTTAGATGGTAGTCATCTCCCCAGTATCAGATATGAGACACTACCTTTAACCCTCACAGTATCTGGTAACCACAGTGAGACTATTTCCTTTTTGATTTTTCGTTCACCTTTTACACCTGTTGTTTTGGGTCATCCCTGGCTAGTATGTCATAATCCTTCTATTAATTGGTCTAGTAATTCTATCCTATCCTGGAACGTTTCTTGTCATGTGAAGTGTTTAATGTCTGCTATCCCTCCTGTTTCTTCTGTCCCCTCTTCTCAGGAGGAACCTGGTGATTTGACAGGAGTGCCGGAGGAATATCATGATCTGCGCACGGTCTTCAGTCGGTCCAGAGCCAACTCCCTTCCTCCTCACCGGTCGTATGATTGTAGTATTGATCTCCTCCCGGGGACCACTCCCCCTCGGGGTAGACTATACTCTCTGTCGGCTCCCGAACGTAAGGCTCTCGAGGATTATTTGTCTGTTTCTCTTGACGCCGGCACCGTAGTGCCTTCTTCCTCTCCTGCCGGAGTGGGGTTTTTTTTTGTTAAGAAGAAGGACGGTACTCTGCGCCCCTGCGTGGATTATCGAGGGCTGAATGACATAACGGTTAAGAATCGTTATCCGCTTCCCCTTATGTCATCAGCCTTCGAGATTCTGCAGGGAGCCAGGTTCTTTACTAAGTTGGACCTTCGAAATGCTTACCATCTTGTGCGCATCAGAGAGGGGGACGAGTGGAAAACGGCGTTTAACACTCCGTTAGGGCATTTTGAGTACCGGGTTCTGCCGTTTGGTCTCGCTAATGCTCCAGCTGTTTTTCAGGCATTAGTTAATGATGTACTGAGAGACATGCTGAACATCTTTGTTTTTGTCTACCTTGACGATATCCTGATTTTTTCACCGTCACTCGAGATTCATGTTCAGCACGTTCGACGTGTACTCCAGCGCCTTTTAGAGAATTGTCTCTACGTGAAGGCTGAGAAGTGCGCCTTTCATGTCTCCTCTGTCACTTTTCTCGGTTCTGTTATTTCCGCTGAAGGCATTCAGATGGATCCCGCTAAGGTCCAGGCTGTCAGTGATTGGCCCGTTCCAAGGTCACGTGTCGAGTTGCAGCGCTTTCTAGGTTTCGCTAATTTCTATCGGCGTTTCATTCGTAATTTCGGTCAAGTTGCTGCCCCTCTCACAGCTCTTACTTCTGTCAAGACGTGCTTTAAGTGGTCCGGTTCCGCCCAGGGAGCTTTTGATCTCCTCAAGAAGCGTTTTACGTCCGCTCCTATCCTCGTTACTCCTGACGTCACTAAACAATTCATTGTCGAGGTTGACGCTTCAGAGGTGGGCGTGGGAGCCATTCTATCCCAGCGCTTCCAGTCTGACGATAAGGTCCATCCTTGCGCTTATTTTTCTCATCGCCTGTCGCCATCGGAACGCAACTCTGATGTGGGTAACCGCGAACTGCTCGCCATCCGCTTAGCCCTAGGCGAATGGCGACAGTGGTTGGAGGGGGCGACCGTTCCTTTTGTCGTTTGGACTGACCATAAGAACCTTGAGTACATCCGTTCTGCCAAACGACTTAATGCACGTCAAGCTCGTTGGGCGTTGTTTTTCGCTCGTTTCGAGTTTGTGATTTCTTATCGCCCGGGTAATAAGAACACCAAGCCTGATGCCTTATCCCGTCTCTTTAGTTCTTCTGTGGCTTCTACCGATCCCGAGGGGATTCTTCCTTATGGGCGTGTTGTCGGGTTGACAGTCTGGGGAATTGAGAGACAGGTTAAGCAAGCACTCACTCACACTGCGTCGCCGCGCGCTTGTCCTAGTAACCTTCTTTTCGTTCCTGTTTCTACTCGTCTGGCTGTTCTTCAGTGGGCTCACTCTGCCAAGTTAGCAGGCCATCCCGGCGTTCGAGGTACACTTGCTTCTATTCGCCAGCGCTTTTGGTGGCCTACTCAGGAGCGTGACACGCACCGTTTCGTGGCTGCTTGTTCGGACTGCGCGCAGACTAAGTCAGGTAACTCTCCTCCTGCCGGTCGTCTCAGACCGCTTCCCATTCCTTCTCGACCATGGTCTCACATCGCCTTAGACTTCATTACCGGTCTGCCTTCGTCTGCGGGGAAGACTGTGATTCTTACGGTTGTCGATAGGTTCTCTAAGGCGGCACATTTCATTCCCTCGCTAAGCTTCCTTCCGCTAAGGAGACGGCACAAATCATCATCGAGAATGTGTTCAGAATTCATGGCCTCCCGTTAGACGCCGTTTCAGACAGAGGTCCGCAATTCACGTCACAGTTTTGGAGGGAGTTCTGTCGTTTGATTGGTGCTTCCGTCAGTCTCTCTTCCGGTTTTCATCCCCAGTCTAACGGTCAAGCAGAAAGGGCCAATCAGACGATTGGTCGCATACTACGCAGCCTTTCTTTTAGAAACCCTGCGTCTTGGGCAGAACAGCTTCCCTGGGCAGAATACGCTCACAACTCGCTTCCTTCGTCTGCTACCGGGCTATCTCCGTTTCAGAGTAGTCTGGGTTACCAGCCTCCTCTGTTCTCGTCCCAGCTCGCCGAGTCCAGCGTTCCCTCCGCTCAGGCGTTTGTCCACCGTTGTGAGCGCACCTGGAGGAGGGTGAGGTCTGCACTTTGCCGTTACAGGGCGCAGACTGTGAGAGCCGCCAATAAATGTAGGATTAAGAGTCCTAGGTATTGTCGCGGCCAGAGAGTGTGGCTTTCCACTCGTAACCTTCCCCTTACGACAGCTTCTCGTAAGTTGACTCCGCGGTTCATTGGTCCGTTCCGTGTCTCCCAGGTCGTCAATCCTGTCGCTGTGCGACTGCTTCTTCCGCGACATCTTCATCGCGTCCATCCTGTCTTCCATGTCTCCTGTGTCAAGCCCTTTCTTCGCACCCCCGTTCGTCTCCCCCCCCCCGTCCTTGTCGAGGGCGCACCTATTTACAAGGTACGTAGGATCATGGACATGCGTTCTCGGGGACGTGGTCACCAGTACTTAGTGGATTGGGAGGGTTACGGTCCTGAGGAGAGGAGTTGGGTTCCATCTCGGGACGTGCTGGACCGTTCGCTGATTGATGATTTCCTCCGTTGCCGCCAGGATTCCTCCTCGAGTGCGCCAGGAGGCGCTCGGTGAGTGGGGGGGTACTGTCATGTTTTGTCATATATTGTCTTGTCCTTGTGCTTTCCCTTCTGTTCGTTTCCCCCTGCTGGTCTTATTAGGTTCGTTCCCTTTTTCTATCCCTCTCTCTCCCCCTCCCTCTCTCTCTTCTCTCTATCGTTCCGTTCCTGCTCCCAGCTGTTCCTCATTCTCCTAATTCACTCATTTAGTCTTTTCACACCTGTCCCCTATTTTGTCCTCTGATTAGAGTCCCTATTTCTCCCCTTGTTTTCCGTTTCTGTCCTTGTCGGATCCTTGTATGATGTTCGCTGTGCTGTGTCCTTGTCTCGCCCTGTCGTGTCTTGTCTCCTTCAGATGCTGCGTGAGAGCAGGTGTCTAAGTCTGCTACGGTCGGTGCCTTCCCGAAGCAACCTGCAGTCAATGGTCGAGTCTCCAGTCTGTCCTCGTTACTACGAGTGGATTTAATTTTTTCCTGTTTTGTTTTCTTCTTTAGTGTTCCAGGATTATTACTTTTGCCATTTACTGGAATAAAGACTGTTTTCGCTAAGTCGCTTTTGGGTCCTTATTCACCAGCATAACAGATTTATGCGAAGGAGATGTGTTGTGCTGCGTGAGGCAAATGGTGGTCACACCAGATACTGATTGGTTTTCTGATCCACGCCCCTACCTTTTTTTGTAAGGTATCTGTGACCAACAGATGCATATCTGTATTCCCAGTCATGTGAAATCCATAGATTATGGACTAATGAATTGATTTCAATTGACTGATTTCCTTATATGAATTGTAACCTGAAACCTTAAATTTTTGTTCAGTGTATTTGGCAGATGATCGATCATGACAACATACAATGCAACCTTTAACTAACCTGACAACTCATCAATCTAATCATCATCCTGGCAGAAATAAAAGACAGAGATCATAGACATCTATAGTGTCAGTATTTATATCTAAGGTGGGGACAATCTGCAGGCTTGAGATAAAAGTTTCCCTTAGATTTAGGATCAGATAACCCATTGTATAAATAACCTTAATAACACATTAAGATCAAATGAGCATACCTGTAAATAACCTTACTTATTTGATGGGTGCAAAAATATCAATATCAAAAATATCTGACCACTGAATCAGTGGTTAGAAGCAACTTCTACACAACCTGTGTGTTCTATCCTTTTAACTGGGTCCCAGAGCACCAGATGACCCAGATGGTCAGATGGCATTGGCTAAATAAAGGATAAATAAAGGAGTCATAGTAAATATGTTTGGGAAGGCAGACCAACCATCTCTGCTAAAGCTCAGTGATGCACATAGGGCATTTCACAAATCCACAAGGCAGAATGGCAATGTGGAGAGAGAGGGGGGGATGTAAGAGAGGAAATGTAGAGTGGAGAGAAAATGAAAGGGACAGACAGGGAGGGAAGTGGGGAGAGAGGGAGGGGTGTAAGAGAGAAAATGGAGAGTGGAGAGAGAATGAAAAGGACAGACAGGGAGGGAAGAGGGTAGAGAGGGAGGGAGAAGTTAGGTTTAGTAGGAATCATGAGAGAATAAGAATGAGAGGGAGAAACAGGTGTATGTGAGAGGGGGAGACAGGTGTCTGTGAGTGTCTGTGAGAGGGAGAGAGGTGTATGTGAGAGGGAGAGATACGTGCCTGTGACAGAGACACACGTGTATGTGAGAGGGAGAGACAGGTGTCTGTGAGAAGGAGAGAGGTGTCTGTGAGAGGAAGAGATAAGTGCCTGTGAGAGAGAGACAGGTGTATGTGAGAGGGAGAGATAAGTGCCTGTGAGAGAGAGACGGGTGTATGTGAGAGGGAGAGACAGGTGTCTGTGAGCAGGAGAGTGGTGTCTGTGAGAGGGAGAGATACGTGTCTGTGAGAGAGAGACAGATGCCTGTGAGAGGGAGAGAGGTGTCTGTGAGAGGGAGGGACAGGTGTCTGTGAGAGGGAGAGGTAGGTGTCTGTGAGAAGGAGGGACAGATGTCTGTGAGAGGGAGAGATAGGTGTCTGTGAGAGGGAGGGACAGGTGTCTGTGAGAGGGAGAGATAGGTGTCTGTGAGAGGGAGAGATAGGTGTCTGGGAGGGGGAAGAGTTGAAGTAAATAAAAGAGACAGAAGAGAGAAAGACAGAGACAGTCAGAGTTGGAAAAAAAGGAGAGAGTGAGGTAATTAGGCCAGAGAAAGAGAGTTAGTCAGAATGGTTAGATGGAGACAAATACTGACTGGATCATGGAGGAATCAGAGGGAGAAAGAACAAGATATCTGGATTAAAGGAAAGAGATGGATAGAGAAAGACAATGAAGGAAATAGATCTCAGGACACAGGGAGAGAGAATGAGTCACGGAGAGACAAAAAGAGAGTGACATTATGAACACGATAGAGATGATTGCGCTCAATCAATACCTTTTCAGTGTGGGTTTCCAGTGGCACGCCTGGAGCTGTGTTTGTGTGTGTGTGTGTGTATTAAGTGGCGACGGGGCCCTCTCAGAGCCCAACAGGCCTGGTGACGTGGCACTGCTATGAGACTCCTTATCAGCTGGTAATGAAGTGACCCTGCTCTCTGAGGAGCACAGATAAAGCCCTAATTGTTTTACTGTTATCTGATGCTGCAGGCAAGGGACCCCGGGACTGCTCTACTGGGAATCACGCTCCTTGAGCATCCCTGGGCAGACAGACAAGCTCCGGGAAGAAGTTGCCCTTTGACACAGATCTGGGATCACCTTACCCCTCATCAAGTGAGGACACATGATATATGTAAATTGACAGTGATGTGAACTGATAACCATGTACAAAGCTGACCTGGGTTCAAATACAATTTCAGGTATTTAAATTACTTTTCAAATCAAATATTCTTTTGTCATTTCAAATGCACATGTATTTGAACCCATGTCTGGTACAATGTAGAACAAGACAGGAAAACATGAAGTGTCAAATCAGCGTTGGGTTACAATATCTTATAAGAGATAGCTTGGACACTTCTCCCATCCTGTGAAAGCCTGCTGTCGTTTCTATCTAAAGGTGTCCGTCCGCGTGCTTCCCATCCAAAAGAGTTCGGAACAGACCCCTTGACTTTTTCCAAAGGTTGTTACGTTACAGCCTTATTCTAAAATTGATTCAATTGTTTTTTTCCTCTCATCAATCTACACACAATACCCCATAATGACAAAGCAAAAACGTTTTTTAGACATTTGAGAAAAAATATTAAATATGAAATATCACATTTAAAGTACATAAGTATTCAGACCCTTTACTAAAAACTTTGTTGAAGCACCTTTGACAACGATTAAAGCCTCAAGTCTTATGATGCTACAAGCTTGGCATACCTGTATTTGGGGAGTTTCTCCCATTCTTTGCAGATCCTCTCAAGCTCTCTCAGGTTGGATGGGGAACGTTGCTACACAGCTATTTTCAGGTCTCTCCAGAGATGTCTGATCGGGTTCAAGTTCATTCTCTGGCTGGGCCACTCAAGGACATTCAGAGACTTGTCCCGAAGCCACTCCTGTTTTGTCTTGGCTGTGTGCTTAGGGTCATTGTCCTGTTGGAAGGTGAACCTTTACCCCAGTCTGAGTTCCTGAGCGCTCTGGAGCAGGTTTTCATCAAGGATCTCTCTGTACTTTGCTCCTTTCATCTTTGCCTTGATCCTGACAAGTCACCCAGTCCATGCCGCTGACAAACACCATGCTTCACCGTAGGGTTTGTGCCAAGTTTCTTCCAGATGAGACGCTTGGTATTCAGGCAAAATAGTTAAATCTTGGTTTCATCAGACTAGAGAATCTTGTTTCTCATTGTCTGAGAGTCTTTAGGTGCCTTTTGGCAAACTCCAAGTGGGCTGTCATGTGCCTTTTACTGAGGAGTGGCTTCCGTCTGGCCACTCTACCATAAAGGCCAAATTGGTGGAGTGCTGCAGAGATGATTGTGCTTCTAGAAGGTTCTCCCATCTCCAAAGAACTCCTCCCTGACCAAGGCCCTTCTCCCCCAATTGCTCAGTTTGGCCGGGCGCCCAGCTCTAGGAAGAGTGTTGGTGGTTCCAAACTTCTTCCATTTAAGAATGATGGAGGCCACTGTGTTCTTAGGGGCCTTCAATGCTGCAGAAATGTTTTGGTACACTTCCCCAGATCTATGCCTCGACACAATCCTGTCTCAGAGCTCTACGGACAATTCCTTCGACCTCATGGCTTGGTTTTTACTCTGACAAATGCCCTGTCAACTGTGGGACCATACATAGACAGGTGTGTACCTTTCCAAATCCTGTCCAATCAATTGAATTTACCACAGGTGGAATCCAATCAAGTTTTAGAAACATCTCAACAATGATCAATGGAAACAGGATGGACCTGAGCTCAATTTCGAGTCTCGTAGCAAAGGGTCTGAATACTTATGTAAATAGTAGGTAAATAATAGGTATTTCTGTTTTTATTAAATGTGCAAAAATGTTTTAAAAATTTTTTTCACTTTGTCGTTATGTGGTATTGTGTGTAGATTGCTGAGGAAATAGTTTCATTTAATCAATTTTAGAATAAGGCTGTGATGTAACAAAATGTGCAAAAAGTCAAGGAGTCTGAATATTTTCCGAAGGCACTGTATATTACTACGACATTTTGTGCTGATTTTGTTCGTTTTGGTCTTCGGCCAAGGGCTTTTTCATACGCATTACATTTTTTCTTGAGGAAAGCCGAAGTTCGATAGCCAAAGTCTACACACATTCGTCTGTGATTGGACAACAGAAGGGATTCTTCAATAAAGTGTTTGTTGTCATTCAGTGAAAGATTTTTTCACTTCAGATATATGGCACCAAACATCTTCATTTGTAAAATTGCATGACTTAGATCTCGTCTGCAAAAACTTCAAATTTAAGATGGATTTCTTGAGCAACTTAGATGAATTCTGACCATTTCGAGGAAGTACATATCAAGGTGGACAAACTATTATAGTTTTTTTCTCGTTTTTCAGGCAAAGGTCTTTAAAGCGAGTATGCGAGGCACAGAAGTTCACTTCGTCTAGCAGAGTTCTGCTAGGAGCAAACCCAACATAGAATACAGATGCCTTTATCTGAAGGATCTCCACATGTATGTCCACAGACTGCAGAACAAAGAGGAGGCTCTGCTGCTCAGGGTCTACTAGTCCATTAGTAATTTAACACTTTCCTATCCAGAACTAGACAGATCATTGCACCTGTACATAGTCCATCTGTAAATAGCCCATCCAACTACCTCATCCCCATACTGTACTTATTTATTTATCTTGCTCCTTTGCACCCCAGTATCTCTACTTGCACAATAATCTTATGCATATTCTACCATTCCACTGTTTAATTTCTATATTGTAATTACTTAGCCACCATGGCCTATTTATTGCCTTATCTCCCTTATCCTACCTCATTTGCACACGACGTATATATACTTTTTCTACTATATAATTTATTGTATGTTTGTTTATTCCATGTGTAACTCCGCGTTGTTTTATGTGTCGAACTGCTTTGCTTTATCTTGGCCAGGTTGCAGTTGTAAATGAGAGCTTGTTCTCAACTAGCCTACCTGGTTAAATAAAGGTGTTCTCAACTAGCCTACCTGGTTAAATAAAGGTGTTCTCAACTAGCCTACCTGGTTAAATAAAGGTGTTCTCAACTAGCCTACCTGGTTAAATAAAGGTGTTCTCAACTAGCCTACCTGGTTAAATAAAGGTGAAATACATTTTTTTTAAATCCCTGGGGTGGGACTGGAACAGATGTCCCACTGGTCCCACTCGAGTCGAGGTCACAACCTATATGTATGGCCCAAGGTACAGTAGCAGTCCTTTAGAGTCCTGAGCTCACTGCCTAATCAGAGCTGTTGGGGTTTGATGTTGTCTTTGATCTGTCACGTTCTGACCTTAGTTATTTTGTTATGTCTTTGTTTTAGTATGGTCAGGGCGTGAGTTGAGTGGGTTGTCAATGTTCGCTTTTCTATGATTGGCTATTTCTTTGTTTGGCCTGGTATGGTTCTCAATCAGAGGCAGCTGTCAATCATTGTCCCTGATTGAGAACCATATTTAGGGAGCCTGTTTTCTATTGTGTTTGGTGGGTGATTATTTACTGTTCTGTGTTATATTTCACCGTTCAGGACTGTTGGTTTGTTGTTTTATTGTTTTTTGTTTCAGTGTTCACTATTCGTATTAAAAATCAGGATGACCACTTACCACTCTGCGCTTTGGTCCTCTCCTTCATACGACAACTGTTACATGATCAGTCCTTTGATTTGACGGGCTGTATCTGCCTTTTTTTAGTACTCTTGCTGACATGCTAATCGGCAGTGATGGAGCTGATAGTAGCTTAGAGTGCTAGCAAGCCTTCATTTGTTACTGGATCTTGAGATAGACGGGGGTAAGGTTGGTCACCTATTGTTTGGAGGTTGGCTCATGGGCGGAGATAGTCCTCAAGGCTAGTACTACTAAGGCTATAGCTTTTAGTCCCTTGGGGAGACAAACCAGAATTAATCAAAAGGAACACCATTATGATTTTTTATTTTTTATCCTACATTCCAAAGGCATTCTGGAATTTAAGTTTCAGTTGTTCTGGGTTATATAATTATTTTTAGTAACAAATGATGACATTTCTATGAATCAGCATGTATAGAAACCCAAAATATACTTATGTATACAACACTGTAAATGAATAGCTATTTCTGTAAGTGAAAGGATGAATTGTAAATGTATTCTGTAAAGCTTGTAGGGTTACCTCAGGTCAAAACAGGATTAAACTAGGATTTACTCAACTGGGAGAGCTTTGGACATCAAACAGAATTAAAATGGAAGTGGTGTTAAGTATATCCTTATCAGAGCTGCAAACTGGCCTCTGCTCTGGCAGGCACAGTGCCCATTCTAACACTGATGGACATTAGGATAGAGAAAGAGAGGGAGAAGGGGAAATAGAGAGAGAGAGTGGATGGAAGAGAAAAAGAGCTATCCCGACAGAGAGGGAAACATGGAGGGTGATATAAAGAGCGAGAGGATGAGGGGAAGAAAGAATGAGGGAAGGAGGAGAACAGATTGTGAGAAGGATATGGTCCAGACTCACCGTGGAGCAGCACATGAAGACGATGATGAAGGAGCCAAAGACCCCTCCGATGCCCACCATCCAGGTCATCCGCAGGAACAGGATCACACCAAAGATATTCTGGATGCAGGGTAGGTACACCCCCATCAGAGTGCCCAGCGATGGTGCCTGGAGAACAAACACAGCGCAAAACGGATTAATACTGTGTGTGTGTGTGTGTGTGTGTGTGTGTGTGTGTGTGTGTGTGTGTGTGTGTGTGTGTGTGTGTGTGTGTGTGTGTGTGTGTGTGTGTGTGTGTGTGTGTGTGTGTGTGTGTGTGTGTGTGTGCGCGCACGTGATATGAACATTTAACAGTGGCACGGCAGTACAACCATTAATATACAAGTACAGTAATGTACCCAACACCTTTAGTGGAACAAAACAAATTCCTCCAGTGACCAAATCTTGCATCTGAGTTTGGTGGATACAGTACAGACTCATTCTGCACTCATGATACTGAAATACAGTACAGACTCATCAGAAGCTCACAGGCCCTCCTCTATCCCATCACAAAGGGAGAGTAATCAAATGAAGAGGGAATGTCAAGCTCTTTATTCAGTCATAATGGAGACATCTCCTCCCCATTAACCTATTTGAATGGCAGCAGGAAGATAACGCATTTCCTTTTCTTCATTATTTTAGAGAGCGATTCTGTCCGTCCATGACTGAAAGCTTTTCTTCTGAGGAAATTAAGCTGAAATTCAGGCAGCAGAGATTCCTCTGTGTCTCTCTACACAGAGAGAAAATAATCCATAAATGTGATATCATAGTTAAGTAGTAGAAACTTACTTTCACACTCTTCTATTCATGCAGGTGGAAGTGGCTCTAGGATACTAGCTCTGGCTGCCCAAACCCAATGTCCTCTATCGCTCTGCCAACCCATTTAGCTAATGGCTAGCACAGTTGTCCTGTTGCCAGGGAGAAGGACCCTCTCATTAATTTCTTCACATGGGCCTATCTGTCTAGCTATGTATGTGGGAGAAAATGTAATTATCCCAACAATGTCATCCCACAGTGTCGTTCTCAAACGCTACCCTTGATTAGACATAGCTTTCAGCTATTGAGTTCAATGGGATTGGATCTGCCATAGGACTGACCAGACCTCCAGTAGCTAATACCAGTACGGGACATTACTAACACATTATGGTAGTGCAGGATTCACACTTTTTTATTACTTTTAAATGCAATTTATTCTAGGATAAGATTGGAAAGTCAGTTTAAATTCCAATCGCCTATGAAACAGGGCTTTGGTCATATCCAATAGTGACAACAATGACAGTACAAGTAGAGGTACAAGCAATTATTTGTCCTCTTAGTCCTTGCTTGTCTTCCTTACACTCCAATTAAGTGTCTGAAGCTCCTCATTTAAATTCTGTGGAGTCCAGGGAGGAGACGAGACATGGGAAGGAAATTGAAATCTGTATATAGAGAGAGATGTCTTAGCCCCAAGGGTTCTGCATAGCCACAGGGGAGAGCCAGTGAGAGGTAGTCTACTGCAGGGCCACTCTGACAGACTGTCTACCTCAGGTTTTGCCCTTGGACCTCAGATCCTCCAGGTGACTCATCACAATAGGAGCCTCACCACACCATATACGGAAATACTTAGCATTCAGTGACAGGCTCCACGGCAGCCTGTCTCTTTCACTGTAGAGCAGTGTTTCTCAATCCTGGTCCTGGGGACCTAAAGGGGTGCACATTTGTATTTTTGCCCTTGTACAAACAAAGCTGATTCAAATAATGAATCATGAACAAGCTGAAGCTGATAATTTGAAAGGTGTGTTAGTGCAAGGGCAAAAACAAAATAAATTCCCCTTTAGGTCCCCAGGACGAGGGTTGAGAACCACTGCTGTAGAGAACACTACTGAAGTCCACAGTACACAAAACTGTACCTGTTGAATGAGTCTTCAAGTGCTAAACTACAAATGGACAAATAAATGCACATTTTGATGCATCAATCTTCATTAAATTGTAAAAAGTAGCCTGTCATGTTTTTCCTTTGCAGAACAATCGTTCCTATCAATTTGACTGATGCTAAAGACAACACAAACCACCTCTAAAATAACCTGTCAGACCAATTACCATGCCATGTGATCATGTGCCCCAATTTCACAGCATGAGAGGAATTGTAGTCAGGTGATTGAGTAAGGCTGGTATAATGCTTCTCCTCATCTTGTCCGAGATAAAAAAAAAAATGAAAACAATATCCCATCCTCTCAGGTTAATATCTACTACCCGTTTAGAATTCTCTTATATCAGCCTCTTTTGGCCTCTTGGCTGGAAGAAGCTGTCAAATGAAGATGCAGATAACAAGAAAAAGAGTGGAGGGGAATGATGCAGTAACCTGCCTCAGACCAGGGTAACAAGACAGGACGAGAGAGCAGCTTGTTGTATCAGGGTAACGACAGGCCAAGAGAGCAGCTTGTTGTATCAGGGTAATGACAGGCTGAGAGAGCAGCTTGTTGTATCAGGGTAACAAGACAGGCTGAGAGAGCAGCTTGTTGTATCAGGGTAACGACAGGCTGAGAGAGCAGCTTGTTGTATCAGGGTAACAAGACAGGACGAGAGAGCAGCTTGTTGTATCAGGGTAACGACAGGCTGAGAGAGCAGCTTGTTGTATCAGGGTAATGACAGGCTGAGAGAGAAGCTTGTTGTATCAGGGTAACAAGACAGGCTGAGAGAGCAGCTTGTTGTATCAGGGTAACGACAGGCTGAGAGAGCAGCTTGTTGTATCAGGGTAACAAGACAGGCCGAGAGAGCACCTTGTTGTATCAGGGTAACGACAGGCTGAGAGAGCAGCTTGTTGTATCAGGGTAACAAGACAGGCCGAGAGAGCAGCTTGTTGTATCAGGGTAACAAGACAGGCTGAGAGAGCAGCTTGTTGTTTCAGGGTAACAAGACAGGCTGAGAGAGCAGCTTGTTGTGTCAGGGTAACAAGACAGGCTGAGAGAGCAGCTTGTTGTATCAGGGTAACAAGACAGGCTGAGAGAGCAGCTTGTTGTATCAGGGTAACAAGACAGGCTGAGAGAGCAGCTTGTTGTTTCAGGGTAACAAGACAAGCTGAGAGAGCAGCTTGTTGTTTCTGGGTAACAAGACAGGCTGAGAGAGCAGCTTGTTGTTTCAGGGTAACAAGACAGGCTGAGAGAGCAGCTTGTTGTATCAGGGTTATGCTCCACTGCACATGTGCTGGATAACAGGCCTAATGTGGCCCTGCTCAGGCAGGTTAGCATTTTTCACCGTGAATCTTGTTCTAGATGCAGCTCTGCAGAGTGGTGACTACAGCCACAAAGTCATAAAATTAGATTTTAAACCTGAAACCTTTATTTAACTATGCAAGTCAGTTAAGAACAAATTCTTATTTACAATGACGGCCTACCCTGGCCAAACCCAGATGACACTGGGTCAATTGTGCGCCGCCATATGGGACAACCAATCACGGCCGGATGTGATGCAACCTAATCTTAACCATAACCTTAACCACACTGATAACCATAATGCCTAACCATAAACTTTAATTAAGACCAAAGAGCTAATTATGATTTCTTACAATATAGCCAATTTTGAATTGGCTCAGTTTCCAAGGGAAAATGGCTCAGTTCTGCCTCCAGGACAAGATTCATGGCAATAAACGTCAACCAGCCCTGCTCAGGCCCGATAAATGACCAAACGGCTGTGAATCGGCGGGGAAGGAAACGGACACCGTGCACAGCCATCAATAATGTCCTGTCCAGAACTAAACATGGCCGACAGCGTCATCAATAACGTCCTGTCCAGGCCTAAACATGGCAGACAGCTTCATTAATAACGTCCTATCCAGGCCTAAACATGGCAGACAGCGTCATCAATAACATCCTATCCAGGCCTAAACATGACCAACAGCGTCATTAATAACATCCTATCCAGGCCTAAACATGACCAACAGCGTCATCAATAACATCCTATCCAGGCCTAAACATGACCAACAGCGTCATCAATAACATCCTATCCAGGCCTAAACATGACCAACAGCGTCATTAATAACGTCCTATCCAGGCCTAAACATGACCAACAGCGTCATTAATAACGTCCTATCCAGGCCTAAACATGGCAGACACCGTCATTAATAACGTCCTATCCAGGCCTAAACATGGCCAACAGCGTCATTAATAACGTCCTATCCAGGCCTAAACATGACCAACAGCGTCATTAATAACGTCCTATCCAGGCCTAAACATGACCAACAGCGTCATTAATAACGTCCTATCCAGGCCTAAACATGACCAACAGCGTCATCAATAACGTCCTATCCAGGCCTAAACATGACCAACAGCGTCATCAATAACGTCCTATCCAGGCCTAAACATGGCCAACAGCGTCATCAATAACGTCCTATCCAGGCCTAAACATGACCAACAGTGTCATTAATAACGTCCTATCCAGGCCTAAACATGGCCGACAGAGTCATCAATAACATCCTATCCAGGCCTAAACATGACCAACAGCGTCATTAATAACGTCCTATCCAGGCCTAAACATGGCCGACAGAGTCATCAATAACATCCTATCCAGGCCTAAACATGACCAACAGCGTCATTAATAACGTCCTATCCAGGCCTAAACATGACCAACAGCGTCATTAATAACATCCTATCCAGGCCTAAACATCCAGGTCAGAGTCATCAATAACATCCTATCCAGGCCTAAACATGACCAACAGCGTCATTAATAACGTCGACAGAGTCATCAATAACATCCTATCCAGGCCTAAACATGACCAACAGCGTCATTAATAACGTCCTATCCAGGCCTAAACATGACCAACAGCGTCATTAATAACATCCTATCCAGGCCTAAACATGGCAGGCAGCGTCATCAATAACATCCTATCCAGGCCTAAACATGACCAACAGCGTCATTAATAACGTCCTATCCAGGCCTAAACATGGCCGACAGAGTCATCAATAACATCCTATCCAGGCCTAAACATGACCAACAGCGTCATCAATAACATCCTATGACCCAGGCCTAAAAATGCCTAAACATGGCATACACCAACAGCGTCATCAATGACCAACAGCGTCATTAATAACATCCTATCCAGGCCTAAACATGACCAACAGGTCATCAATAAACGTCCTATCCAGGCCTAAACATGACCAACAGCGTCATCAATAACATCCTATCCAGGCCTAAACATGGCAGCGTCATTAATAACGTCCTATCCAGCCTAAACATGTCATCAATAACATCCTATCCAGGCCTAAACTATCCAGGCCTAAACATGACCAACAGCGTCATTAATAACGTCATCATCCATAACATCAGCGTCATCAATAACGTCCTATCCAGGCCTAAACATGACCAACAGCGTCATTAATAACATCCTATCCAGGCCTCCAGGCCATTAATAACATCCTATTCAGGCCTAAACATGACCAACAGCGTCATCAATAACATCCTATCCAGGCCTAAACATGACCAACAGGGTCATCAATAACATCCTATCCAGGCCTAAACATGACCAACAGCGTCATCAATAACATCCTATCTAGGCCTAAACAGGCCTAAACATCCAGGCCTAAACATGACCAACAGCGTCATCAATAACATCCTATCCAGGCCTAAACATGACCAACAGCCAACAGCGTCATCAATAACGTCCTATCCAGGCCTAAACAGGCAACAGCAGCGTCATCAATAACGTCCATCCAGGCCTAAACATGACCAACAGCGTCATCAATAACGTCCTATCCAGGCCTAAACATGACCAACAGCGTCATCAATAACGTCCTATCCAGGCCTAAACATGACCAACAGCGTCATCAATAACATCCTATCCAGGCCTAAACATGACCAACAGCGTCATCAATAACATCCTATCCAGGCCTAAACATGGCCAACAGCGTCATCAATAACGTCCTATCCAGGCCTAAACATGGCCAACAGCGTCATCAATAACATCCTATCCAGGCCTAAACATGACCAACAGCGTCATCAATAACGTCCTATCAGGCCTAAAATAACGTCATTAATAATCCAGGCCTAAACATGGCCAACAGCGTCATCAATAACGTCCTATCCAGGCCTAAACATGGCCAACAGCGTCATCAATAACGTCCTATCCAGCCCTAAACATGGCAGGCAGCGTCATCAATAACGTCCTATCCAGGCCTAAACATGGCAGGCAGCGTCATCAATAACATCCTATCCAGGCCTAAACATGGCCTAAAGGCAGCGTCATCAATAACATCCTATCAGGCCTAAACATGGCAGACAGCGTCATTAATAACATCCTATCCAGGCCTAAACATGGCAGACAGCGTCATTAATAACGTCCTATCCAGGCCTAAACATGGCAGACAGCGTCATTAATAACGTCCTATCCAGGCCTAAACATGGCAGACAGCGTCATTAATAACGTCCTATCCAGGCCTAAACATGGCAGACAGCGTCATTAATAACGTCCTATCCAGGCCTAAACATGGCAGACAGCGTCATTAATAACGTCCTATCCAGGCCTAAACATGACCAACAGCGTCATCAATAACATCCTATCCAGGCCTAAACATGGCAGACAGCGTCATTAATAACGTCCTGTCCAGGCCTAAACATGGCCGACAGCGTCATTAATAACGTCCTATCCAGGCCTAAACATGACCGACAGCGTCATCAATAACATCCTATCCAGGCCTAAACATGGCCGACAGAGTCATCAATAACATCCTATCCAGGCCTAAACATGGCAGGCAGCGTCATCAATAACATCCTATCCAGGCCTAAACATGGCAGGCAGCGTCATCAATAACATCCTATCTAGGCCTAAACATGGCAGACAGCGTCATTAATAACGTTCTATCCAGGCCTAAACATGGCAGACAGCGTCATTAATAACGTCCTATCCAGGCCTAAACATGGCAGACAGCGTCATTAATAACGTCCTATCCAGGCCTAAACATGGCAGACAGCGTCATTAATAACGTCCTGTCCAGGCCTAAACATGGCCAACAGCGTCATTAATAACGTCCTATCCAGGCCTAAACATGACCAACAGCGTCATCAATAACGTCCTATCCAGGCCTAAACATGGCCGACAGAGTCATCAATAACATCCTATCCAGGCCTAAACATGGCAGGCAGCGTCATCAATAACATCCTATCCAGGCCTAAACATGGCAGACAGCGTCATCAATAACATCCTATCCAGGCCTAAACATGACCAACAGCGTCATCAATAACATCCTATCCAGGCCTAAACATGGCAGACAGCGTCATCAATAACATCCTATCCAGGCCTAAACATGGCAGACAGCGTCATCAATAACATCCTATCCAGGCCTAAACATGGCAGGCAGCGTCATCAATAACGTCCTATCCAGGCCTAAACATGGCAGGCAGCGTCATCAATAACGTCCTATACAGGCCTAAACATGGCAGGCAGCGTCATCAATAACATCCTATCCAGGCCTAAACATGGCAGGCAGCGTCATCAATAACATCCTATCCAGGCCTAAACATGGCAGGCAGCGTCATCAATAACGTCCTATCCAGGCCTAAACATGGCAGACAGCGTCATTAATAACGTCCTATCCAGGCCTAAACATGACCAACAACGTCATCAATAACATCCTATCCAGGCCTAAACATGGCAGGCAGCGTCATCAATAACGTCCTATCCAGGCCTAAACATGGCAGGCAGCGTCATCAATAACGTCCTATACAGGCCTAAACATGGCAGGCAGCGTCATCAATAACATCCTATCCAGGCCTAAACATGGCAGACAGCGTCATCAATAACATCCTATCCAGGCCTAAACATGACCAACAGCGTCATCAATAACATCCTATCCAGGCCTAAACATGGCAGACAGCGTCATCAATAACATCCTATCCAGGCCTAAACATGGCAGACAGCGTCATCAATAACATCCTATCCAGGCCTAAACATGGCAGGCAGCATCATCAATAACGTCCTATCCAGGCCTAAACATGGCAGGCAGCGTCATCAATAACGTCCTATACAGGCCTAAACATGGCAGGCAGCGTCATCAATAACATCCTATCCAGGCCTAAACATGGCAGGCAGCGTCATCAATAACATCCTATCCAGGCCTAAACATGGCAGGCAGCGTCATCAATAACGTCCTATCCAGGCCTAAACATGGCAGACAGCGTCATTAATAACGTCCTATCCAGGCCTAAACATGGCAGGCAGCGTCATCAATAACATCCTTTCCAGGCCCTCTTTTCATCCAGGTGGAGGATGGAGACCTGGGAGGGATACACTCTGCCACCTCAGATCAAGTCAAACTTCAGCTAATATTTATGTTTAGGACAAGACTTTAGTTAGATTAGATGGAGTACCTTGACAGCAGGTTTTTTTTTGGATGGTGCCGCCCCCTCCTCGTTCTCGGCCTCCTCGTGCTCTTTGCTGCCCTGAGGCAGGTTGGAATAGTTGGCTAGACTGCTAAGTATGGACGACACCATAGGACTGTTGTCCATCTCCTCCTGCAGGACAAAGAGAAAGGTGGACAGACACACCATGTCACTATACCAGAGAAAAAAACACAGTAGGAAACATGCAGGTAATATTGCATTTTTACAGTCCTCTCAGCTGACATTGACAACTGAGAAACTATATGATTAAGCCAGTTCTTATTTCAAAGAATTCAACCCACCTGCTGTCAGATGGTAAGTAAGTAAGCAAGGCTTCATATATACTGTAGGTGCTTGTTTCATCGAAACCAATGGAACAAAGCAATTTGATAATTACTAGATCATTACTATGTAATTATATGTAAGCAAGAGAAGGAGCCTCATGTTACAGACCTCAAACAGGGCCATGTTCTTGCCATCGTACTGCTGGCTCTTCTCCACGTCGCTGGCACTGCTGCTGTTGATGAAGGGACTGCTCTCCTTGGGGTTCCCATCGCCTGCAACACACAGACAGCACGCTAAGGGTTAACAGAGAAACACACACACACACACACACACACACACACACACACACACACACACACACACACACACACACACACACACACACACACACACACACACACACACACACACACACACACACACACACACACACACACACACACACACACACACACACACAAATAATCCTTAAAAGAGAGATGTTGATTCAAATGGGGATAATATTTAATTAATATGAATGTTTGCAAAACACAGACATTGGTAACACTGAAATATTACTTTCTCAATATGTAATTTTAATGACAGACCCAGGTTGTTTTAACAGGATGAGTGAAATGATTGGTTTTCGATTAATATGAATGTGTTGTTTGTTAATAAATGATGTTAGCTTGGAGAAATTATTCATTGTTCAGGATTGAATTATGTTAAGACACATGGGGTAGTCGCTAGAGCCAGGAAATGCTCTCTTTAGATGGATCTGTACAGGCTTTGTGTGGGAAGGGTTCATGCTGGGAATGACAAATGGAACCAGAGATTCTAAATTGTGTGTATTCATCATATCACACAGAGAACCTCATAGAAAGTCAAACATCAGTGAGATTTAGATATTAGGTGTTATTTCACTGTTCAGGAATATAGAGGGGTACTTATGCAATTCACACACACATACACACAAGCCCAGTCATCCAATCCATACTTTTTGGATTGCCTGCCTTGTTCCCTCTCCAGCCTGGCATGCAGTTCTGATTGTGGCCCCTGTCAGCTGCCTGACACAGACTCTGTGCGCAGGGCCTATTAATAGTGTTGAGGGAGGGAGGGAGGGAGTAAGGGAGGGAGGGAGGGAAGGAAGGAAGGAAAGAAAGAAGGACGGAGAGAGAGAGAGAGAGAGAGAGAGAGAGAGAGAGAGAGAGAGAGAGAGAGAGAGAGAGAGAGAGAGAGAGAGAGAGAGAGAGAGAGAGAGAGGTGGTAGATATGGGCACTGGCTCCGCTCCAGTCCCAGAGGAGACCCTTCTCAGAAGGCAGGAGAGGAATACTAAAGATCCACTGCAGTGCATCAGCGCCAGGCAGCACACGACGATCGACCACACTAGCCATCACTAGAACACACAACACAGTCAACCTGGCATATCGCTGCACACCAAAACTAGCACAGGACATGCAGTGTGTGCTGCATTACATTAAAGCCAAACCAACCACATCAGCCAACAGAAGTTAGAAGTTGCCCTAAGGCACAAATCTAAGATGGGGGGGGGCTTCATCTTACTCTGAGCACAGGGAGTGCAGTGAATTAGCAGTTTATGGCCTATATAGCTCTGGCTCTTTGGTAACAAGCTGCACTATATATTTTATTATATGTGCTTTACATGGAGCTTACTGCTGTGTTTTATGTTATGTAGCAAAACTGTACATTCAATGATTCAGCATAATGTAGACGTGTTTGTAAGATAGGTGAATAGGTTATGTAAGATCGAAGGTTTGAAATGTAATCTCACAAAGCATGGCATGTCATGGGACTGCCCGTATTGACATATTTGTGTCTAATAAGCATTTACACTATGATCTTGCCAGGTACAGATGTAGGATATTCATTTGATCACCCTGTTGCAAGAGAACTTTCCAGATTTTTTTTATAGTGTATTTGAGGTGTAAAAAGGCTTCTGAAATGTGTAATTTACACTTCAAAATTTCGGACTTGATCTTTCAATCCGCATAGTAATTCAAATGTCCTGTTGTTGCAGGATTAGTTTCCTTCTTTATGGATCTGGATGGCACCATGTCAGCTAGATAACATTTTCAGTTTATTATGCAGTATGTATACCTGACCGTCGTTCTGATCACATTCATGGCAGGCATGCATACTGTACTGTAGTCCTGTTTGTAAAAATACATTCGCCATGAAAGTTTCTTAATTTACCTTTGGTGGGATGACCCAGTATGAGAGATGCCCATTGGAGAGCAGATAGAGCGGCTCATATCATTAACCACAGCCCGGATCGTTTAATCAGCAGGCATGGCCTCGGAACGCGCACAGCAGTTGATTCTGCTTTATGAGTTTATATTGACCCATCCAAGTGCATGTAATGAATTAGTCCCTGTCTTGGTGCTTTATAGAAATGGGCCATGAATTGCATTTACAGTATGTAGCTAGAGCTTCTCATAAGATCTCAAAGCTTTTTAAAGATGGATTTTTATTTATGGGCATGCTCTGTTTGGCATTCAGATTGCTCTCTAAAAATGTTGTTGCTGTAGTTATTAATCATACAATTATTGTAAACGACATAGATTTACATAGATAGAGAGAACGTGTTGTTAGAAAGAGTCTCCCTTCCGGTTCCATCTCTCTGTGTGTGTTTGGGTGCGTGTGTGTGTATGGTGTGTGTGTGTGTGTGTGTGTGTGTGTGTGTGTGTGTGTGTGTGTGTGTGTGTGTGTGTGTGTGTGTGTGTGTGTGTGTGTGTGTGTGTGTGTGTGTGTGTGTGTGTGTGTGTGTGTAGGGGGGCTGCGAGGTAGATCAATTTGACCTCTGTCAGATTTACATACAGTCTCCCTGTTCATCCTTTACCTACAATATTGATCTTGCCAGGGAAGGACATCCACACTCTTTAGTTGTGAAATGATTCTCCCACTCAGCTCTGCTGCACTGCATAACAGGGTGGCAGGTATTCTAGTGATTACGAGCATTGGGCCAGTAACACAAAGGTTGCTGGTTTGAATCCCCGAGCCGACTAGGTTAAAAATATTGTAATGTGACCATGCGCAAGGCAATTAACCCTAATTGGTCCTGATAGTTGCTCAAAGATCACTCACTACCTCCACAGTAGAACTTGGAGAGAGGGAGAAAATACTAAAGAAGGAGGCTGTTTAGTGAGAGGTGTGTGTGACTATACATTCTATTCAATTAAGACTACAGTGTGTGAGCTCATGATAAAGGTCCCCTCATACAACGTGTCCTCTGAGTCCTTGGTGACACAGCACATTTTCATTAATGCTCCCATTAAGGATGAGGCTTCATAGTCTTAAGACCACTCTCTCTTCCTTTGTCTCTAAAGGTCCCTGCAGTGTGGTTGTGGGTCCTCAGCTAGCTCGCTGACACTATCCAGTCCTATCTCCCAATGATGTTTAAAGCATGAACTATTCACAAACTGACTGAAATAACAAAACAGCTAATCCAATACTTTCACCGTCAGCTAACATGAATATAATCAAAAACATCAACGCCCAGATCAAATAAATGAATTGAATAAAATCTAAATGTATTTGTCACATGCTAAATATAAAATGTTCATAAGTATTCACACCCCTGAGTCAATACTTTGTAGAAGCACCTTTGGCATTGATTACAGCTGTGAGTCTTTCTGGATAAGTCTCTAAGAGCTTTCCACACCTGGATTGTGCAACACTTTATTCTTTTCAAAATTCTTCAAGTTCTTTCAAATTGGTTGTTGATCATTGCTAGACAACCATTTTCAATAGCAGATTTCAGTCAAAACTTTAACCCTGCCACGCAGGAACATTCACTGTCTTCTTGGTAAGCAACCTCCAGTTAGATTTGGCCTTGTGTTTTAGGTTAATTTCCTGCTGAAAGGGGAATTCATGTCCCAGTGTCTGGTGGAAAGCAGACTGAACCAGATTTACCTTTAATAATTTGCCTGTGCTTAGCTGCATTCTGTTGATTTTTTATCCTTAAAAACTCCCCAGTCCTTAATGATTACAAGTATACACATAACATGATGCAGCCACCACTATGTTTGAAAATATGGAGAGTGGTACTCATTAATGTGTTGTATTGGATTTGCCACAAACATAACACTTTGCAAACAGGATGCATTCATCATTTTATTCTGTACAGGCTTCCTTCTTTTCACTCTGTCAATTAGGTTAGTATTGTGGTGTAACTACAATGTTGTTGATTAATCCTTAGTTTTTCCCATCACATTTTTACCCATCTACCAATAGGTGCCCTTCTTTGCGAGGCATTGAATACCTCCCAGGTCTTTGTGGTTGAATCAGTGTTTGAAATTCACTGATTGACTGAGTGACCTTACAGATAATTGTATGTGTGGGGTACAGACAGGAGCTGGTCATAATAAAATCATGTTAAACACTATTATTTCACACATAGTGAGTCCATGCAACTTACGTGATTTGTTAAGCAAATTCATACTCCTGAACATATTTAGGCTTGCCATAATAAAAGGTTTGAATACTGTAAAACATTTCGAAAAATATAATTTCACTTTGACATTATAGGATATAGTGTATAAGCCAGTGACACAAAATCTGAATTTAAACCATTTTAAATTCAGGCTACAACATAACAAAATGTTGAAAAAGGTCAAGGGGTGTGAATACTTTCTGAATTAACTGTATAGGTAGGGGTAAAGTGATTAGGCAACCAGATAAATAATTAACAGTAGCAGCAGCGTATGTGATGAGTCAAAAGAGTTAGTGCAAAGAGGGTCAATGCAGATAGCCCAGGTAGCTACTTGGTTAACTATTTAAGTAACTACTGTACATACAATAGCTATCTTATGGCTTGAGAGTAGAAGCTCTTCAGGGTCCTGTCGGTTCCAGACTTGGCCAATCGGTACCGCTTGCCTTGCAGTAGCAAAGAGAACAGTTTGTGACTTGGGTGGCTGGAGTCTTTGACAGTTTTTAGGACCTTCCTCTTGACACCGCCTGGTATAGAGGTCCTGGATGGCATGGATCTTGGCCCCAGTTGCGTAATGGGCCTTATGCACTACCCTCTGTAGTGCCTTGCGGTCGGATGCCAAGCAGTTGCCATACCAAGCAGTAATGCAGCCAGTCAAGATGCTCTTAATAGGGCAGCTGTATAACTCTTTGAGGATCTGAAGGCCCATATCAAATCTTTTCAGCCTCCTAAGGGGGAAGAGGCATTGTCATCCCTTCGTCACAATTGTGTTGGTGTGTCTGGACCATGCTAATTCCTTAGTGATGTGGATACCAAGGAACTTAAAGCTCTCGACCCGCTCCACTACAGTCCCGTCGATGTGGATGGGGGCGTGCTTGGCCCTCTGTTTCTTGTAGTCCACTATCAGCTCCTTTGCCTGGGATAATGATGTTGATGTGAGCCATGACCAGCCTTTAAAAGCATTTCATGGCTACAGATGTGAGTGCTACGGGGCGATAGTCATTTAGAAAGGTTACCTTGGTGTTCTTGAGCACAGGGACTATGGTGGTCTGCTTGAAACATGTAGGTATTACAGACAGGTTCAGGGAGAGGTAGAAAATGCTTACGATTGTGACACCGCGTCACAGCATTGTCCATTTGTTGTAATCTGTGTAATGTATCCGGTGTAGATAATCACATCAGTATAGAGACAAGCAGAAAACCACACAAACACAAGACCTTAATCCCTGTGGTGTTTTAAAACACTGAAACACAACAGCACCTGAGTAGATGAGCCAACACACTTGTGGGGAGAGTGCCAAGCAGCAGAAGAGACACAGCCCTTTATTGATTGGATGGAGAGAGAAGAGAGGAGTCTGGGGGATAGGGCTGTGAAAACAGCAATAAATCTTCTGTCTCTCTCATAAAGTTACACTGGTGGTCTCTGTGGAGAGATACTAACTAAAAGACCAGCCAAAAGATCAGCTATTCACAAGTGTAATGCTGCTAGTTAAATTAGCTACAGAAGGAATCTATTTGTGTTAGCTAGAACAGAACCATGGAACAGAATGGGTGCATCACAAATCCTGCTCAGTACCAGTCTGCTTCCTTCTTCATTTACATGCAAAACCTGACTCACTGTTTATCAGTCAAACCTGTGCACAACACTGATGTGATCAGACAGCTGCAGAATCACTATTAATGTGCAGCCGAAGTGGTGCATCTTTTCTTCAGCTTGATCTCAGATATTAGGAGGTGCTGAATGAATGAGCCATGGAGGTTAAGTGGAGCTCATCCATACCCATGAGCTACAGTTGGGTCGGGGTAAGGTCGGGTGCTACATGCATTCTAAAGCAGCTTGGACTGAGAGACAGTACATTTGAAACAGCTGATAACGTTTTGTGTAAATCCTGCACTGGAACAGTCTAGTTGAGCACAAAGAACTTCTCAAGTCAAGTTAGGCCCTGAGTCTTGTTTGTAGCCATCCAGGGCTAGTCCTGTCAACGTTGCTGTATTCTAACAGTAACATGCTGTACCCTTTCCCCCTGGCAGTGGATTATCTATTCAGGAAATACACTAAATAAATAAGTGTCCTGTGGGCCAAGTCATCACCCTCAGCAGGGACAGAGACAATGTGCACTTCCTTTTCAGAGTCTGACACCTCCTCTAACTACCTCTTGATATGAGCCTAAACAAACCTTCTACTAGAAAATTGAGGGTAAGGCCAAAAGTGTGCTCCCACGACTGCACATTGACTACACTGTGAAGAATAGTGATATATTTGTAAATACATTTCTGATGATGAACATGTAGCATTAGCTACAGGCTGGACATAATATCTCAGTCAATTGTGTTTCTTTATCGGTGGCTCCAACGGCATTATACTCTAATCTTAAAACCAAGGAGACAAAGTCAAATAGCAGCCAAATTGCTCTCACACAGCACAGTAATCCTTTGAAACTTGGAACATTTCCCTAAAGACGCATTACCTGTCAAATTGGATAAGCAAACATTTAATTTTCATGTAGTTTGAGGTTGCACAGAGGATAACAGCATTTAGCTGCACTGTTGAACCTATACACTCACCCCATACCTGCACCTAATGCTCCCTGAATATAAAGCAGTGCTCTATTTCACATGGAATAAGACCAAAAACATGCCCCAAACTCACTGCTTTGATGAACATATTAGTCATTCAGGACAGTAGTTCCCAACCTTTTTCATTTACTGTACCACCATCTGAATGTTGCTCTGCCCAGGTAGCCCCGAAGTATCCTCTCATGTGCATTTTACCAGTAACCCTATGGTCTCATGAATCTTCTCAAGTAACCCTGTGGATAGGCCAAGTACCCGCAGGGGTTCTATTACTCCTGCTTGGGAACCACTGATTTAGCAGAGACTCTTATGCAAAGCAACTATGGTTAAGTGCCTTGCTCAAGAGCACATCAACAGATTTACACTTAGTCTGCTTGGGGATTCGAATTAGCAACCTTTCGGTTACTGGCCCAACACTCTTAACTTCTAGGCTACCTGTTATCAATCATATCAGTGCAGTTGATGCTTTTTATTCCCATTGTAAACCACCTTAAAGTAGAGTAATCCACCACAGTTTAAAAATCTGCATTTAAACCCCATTTTTAGCCTTTGGCTTAGAATGTAATCTGTTATGAATTTTTTGTACCTTTTCCATGTTTTCCAAAACATATTTTTGTAAATATGTTTTTATACGTGTGTGCATGTATGTGTATGAATGCATGCGTGGCCATGTATGTGTATGACTGAGTGAGTGTCCATGTATGTGTATGAATGAGTGTCCATGTATGTGTATGAATGAGTGAGTGTCCATGTATGTGTATGAATGAGTGAGTGTCCATGTATGTGTATGAATGAGTGAGTGTCCATGTATGTGTATGAATGAGTGAGTGTCCATGTATGTGTATGACTGAGTGAGTGTCCATGTATGTGTATGACTGAGTGAGTGTCCATGTATGTGTATGAATGCATGCGTGTCCATGTATGTGTATGAATGCATGCGTGTCCATGTATGTGTATGAATGCATGCGTGTCCATGTATGTGTATGACTGAGTGAGTGTCCATGTATGTGTATGAATGCATGCGTGTCCATGTATGTGTATGACTGAGTGAGTGTCCATGTATGTGTATGAATGCATGCGTGTCCATGTATGTGTATGAATGCATGCGTGTCCATGTATGTGTATGAATGCATGCGTGTCCATGTATGTGTATGAATGCATGCGTGTCCATGTATGTGTATGAATGCATGCGTGTCCATGTATGTGTATGAATGCATGCGTGTCCATGTATGTGTATGAATGCATGCGTGTCCATGTATGTGTATGACTGCATGCGTGTCCATGTATGTGTATGAATGCATGCGTGTCCATGTATGTGTATGAATGCATGCGTGTCCATGTATGTGTATGAATGCATGCGTGTCCATGTATGTGTATGAATGCATGCGTGTCCATGTATGTGTATGAATGCATGCGTGTCCATGTATGTGTATGAATGCATGCGTGTCCATGTATGTGTATGAATGCATGCGTGTCCATGTATGTGTATGAATGCATGCGTGTCCATGTATGTGTATGAATGCATGCGTGTCCATGTATGTGTATGAATGAGTGAGTGTCCATGTATGTGTATGAATGCATGCGTGTCCATGTATGTGTATGAATGCATGCGTGTCCATGTATGTGTATGAATGCATGCGTGTCCATGTATGTGTATGAATGCATGCGTGTCCATGTATGTGTATGAATGCATGCGTGTCCATGTATGTGTATGAATGCATGCGTGTCCATGTATGTGTATGAATGCATGCGTGTCCATGTATGTGTATGAATGCATGCGTGTCCCATGTGAATGCATGTATGAATGCATGCGTGTCCATGTATGTGTATGAATGCATGCGTGTCCATGTATGTGTATGAATGCATGCGTGTCCATGTATGTGTATGAATGCATGCGTGTCCATGTATGTGTATGAATGCATGCGTGTCCATGTATGTGTATGAATGCATGCGTGTCCATGTATGTGTATGAATGCATGCGTGTCCATGTATGTGTATGAATGAGTGAGTGTCCATGTATGTGTATGAATGCATGCGTGTCCATGTATGTGTATGAATGCATGCGTGTCCATGTATGTGTATGAATGCATGCGTGTCCATGTATGTGTATGAATGCATGCGTGTCCATGTATGTGTATGAATGCATGCGTGTCCATGTATGTGTATGAATGCATGCGTGTCCATGTATGTGTATGAATGAGTGAGTGTCCATGTATGTGTATGAATGCATGCGTGTCCATGTATGTGTATGAATGCATGCGTGTCCATGTATGTGTATGAATGCATGCGTGTCCATGTATGTGTATGAATGCATGCGTGTCCATGTATGTGTATGAATGCATGCGTGTCCATGTATGTGTATGAATGCATGCGTGTCCATGTATGTGTATGAATGCATGCGTGTCCATGTATGTGTATGAATGCATGCGTGTCCATGTATGTGTATGAATGCATGCGTGTCCATGTATGTGTATGAATGCATGCGTGTCCATGTATGTGTATGAATGCATGCGTGTCCGTGTATGTGTATGAATGCATGCGTGTCCATGTATGTGTATGAATGCATGCGTGTCCATGTATGTGTATGAATGCATGCGTGTCCGTGTATGTGTATGAATGCATGCGTGTCCATGTATGTGTATGAATGCATGCGTGTCCATGTATGTGTATGAATGCATGCGTGTCCATGTATGTGTATGAATGCATGCGTGTCCATGTATGTGTATGAATGCATGCGTGTCCATGTATGTGTATGAATGCATGCGTGTCCATGTATGTGTATGAATGCATGCGTGTCCATGTATGTGTATGAATGCATGCGTGTCCATGTATGTGTATGAATGCATGCGTGTCCATGTATGTGTATGAATGCATGCGTGTCCATGTATGTGTATGAATGCATGCGTGTCCATGTATGTGTATGGGTGTGTGTATATTTTCCTCTATGCCATATTCTCTGGTGCATGATTTTCCCTCTACACTTTGAGCAGTGCACTTTGAGCCCCAGTCTCCCAACATGAGCACCACGTATCTGAAATGTATAATCTTCGATGGGATGGCAGAGGCAGGGGGATTACCTGACACCGAGGTCAAGCATGCAAACATCCCACAGCCTGGCTGCTGATTTAACCTCCGCCAATACTCTTTCAAACCCTGGTCACACAGTGTAGAACTGCTGTACGCTCTCTCTCTAAGCCTCACTCTCTCTCTCTCTCTCTCTCTCTCTCTCTCTCTCTCTCTCTCTCTCTCTCTCTCTCTCTCTCTCTCTCTCTCTCTCTCTCTCTCTCTCTCTCTCTCTCTCTCTCTCTCTCTCTCTCTCTCTCTCTCTCTCTCTCTCTCTCTCTCTCTCTCTGTGTCGCTCTCTCTCTCTCTCTCTCTCTCTCTCTCTCTCTCTCTCTCTCTCTCTCTCTCTCTCTCTCTCTCTCTCTCTCTCTCTCTCTCTCTGTGTCTCTCTCTCTCTCTCTCTCTCTCTCTCTCTCTCTCTCTCTCTCTCTCTCTCTCTCTCTCTCTCTCTCTCTGTGTCGCTCTCTCTCTCTCTGTGTCTCTCTCTCTCTCTCTCTCTCTCTCTCTCTCTCTCTCTCTCTCTCTCTCTCTCTCTCTCTCTCTCTCTCTCTCTCTCTCTCTCTCTCTCTCTCTCTCTCTCTCTCTCTCTCTCTCTCTCTCTCTCTCTCTCTCTCTCTCTCTCTCTCTCTCTCTCTCTCTATCTATCTCATTCTCTTTCTTGCTCATTCTTTCTCTCATTCTCTCTCTCTCTCTCTCTCTCTCATTCTCTCTCTCCTTCTCTATCTCCTTCTCCCCCCTCTCTCATTCTCTCTCTCTCATTCGTTCTCTCTCTTTCTCTCTCTCCCTCTCTCTTTCTCCGTCCAGCCTAAGCCATCTCCAGCCTCTAAACCATGTTGACACTCTTGCTCTTGTAATGACGTGGCCTGTCAATGTCTATAAATTAATAGTGATGTATCCTCGCATTGGCCCTAAGATATTACCCTGGGACCACTGTAAATATCTTCCATTACAGGACATCAAGTTAACACAGCAAAAATAGGCCATATTTCCTCGGTGGGGATGTCTAGAGGTCAGATTTGCTATAAGTCTGAATCAGTGCAGAGTTTTCATGTTATTTCTTTAACACTTGAGATGCTATTGAAGAAAACTACCTAACAATATCACTGGTTTCATGCATAGTATGACTTCAGAAAATCATCACCAACCCCACCGGCAGATTGGTCCATCCATAATCTTCTCCTTCATAAAGACTTAAAGATGAAAAAAGCCCTGCTAGTTCATAAATCATTACAGAGCATGAAGTATTTCCTGACCACAATCCACAGGGTTTTAACTGCATACTCATCCCTACTACCGCTCCTTCATTCCATCAACCAAACTATCTTAGAACCGTCCCAATGAACCCTCACCTTTGAACCTGTTCTGACATCACTCTGACTCCATACTGATTGAAGCTTTTACAATCTGTCTTTCGACACGTACAGTTTAAGGTTTTTACATTTTTAATACATTTGCAGAAATGTCTAAAATCCTGTTTTTGCACTGTCATTATGGGTTATTGTCTGTAGATAGATGAGGGGAAAAAAACATTTTATAATAAGGCTGTAATGTAACAAAATGTGGAAAAAGTCAAGGGGTCTGCATACTTTCCAAATGCACTGTATCGTGGATTCTGAAGTGTGCAGATTATACAAGTGTGAAATCCCACCGTAGTCGTCAAAGCTTGTTGTTAAAGCACATGGATTTTAAAAAAATGTCCTTTGTTCCTATAGCTGCTATAACAGTCCCAGTCCCCTCTACACACAATGATTTACCTTGTTCCTATAGCTGCTATAACAGGCCCAGTCCCCTCTACACACAATGATTTACCTTGTTCCTATAGCTGCTATAACAGGCCCAGTCCCCTCTACACACAATGATTTACCTTGTTCCTATAGCTGCTATAACAGGCCCAGTCCCCTCTACACACAATGATTTACCTTGTTCCTATAGCTGCTATAACAGGCCCAGTCCCCTCTACACACAATGATTTACCTTGTTCCTATAGCTGCTATAACAGGCCCAGTCCCCTCTACACACAATGATTTACCTTGTTCCTATAGCTGCTATAACAGACCCAGTCCCCTCTACACACAATGATTTACCTTGTTCCTATAGCTGCTATAACAGGCCCAGTCCCCTCTACACACAATGATTTACCTTGTTCCTATAGCTGCTATAACAGGCCCAGTCCCCTCTACACACAATGATTTACCTTGTTCCTATAGCTGCTATAACAGGCCCAGTCCCCTCTACACAATGATTTACCTTGTTCCTATAGCTGCTATAACAGGCCCAGTCCCCTCTACACACAATGATTTACCTTGTTCCTATAGCTGCTATAACAGGCCCAGTCCCCTCTACACACAATGATTTCCCTTGTTCCTATAGCTGCTATAACAGACCCAGTCCCCTCTACACACAATGATTTACCTTGTTCCTATAGCTGCTATAACAGGCCCAGTCCCCTCTACACACAATGATTTCCCTTGTTCCTATAGCTGCTATAACAGGCCCAGTCCCCTCTACACACAATGATTTACCTTGTTCCTATAGCTGCTATAACAGTCCCAGTCCCCTCTACACACAATGATTTACCTTGTTTCTATAGCTGCTATAACAGGCCCAGTCCCCTCTACACACAATGATTTACCTTGTTCCTATAGCTGCTATAACAGGCCCAGTCCCCTCTACACACAATGATTTACCTTGTTCCTATAGCTGCTATAACAGGCCCAGTCCCCTCTACACACAATGATTTCCATTGTTCCTATAGCTGCTATAACAGGCCCAGTCCCCTCTACACACAATGATTTACCTTGTTCCTATAGCTGCTATAACAGGCCCAGTCCTCTTCACACACAATGATTTCCTTTGTTCCTATACCTGCTATAACAGGCCCAGTCCTCTTCACACACAATGATTTCCATTGTTCCTATAGCTGCTATAACAGGCCCAGTCCCCTTCACACACAATGATTTCCCTTGCTTCTATCGATGCTATATTAGCCCCAGTCCCCTCTACACAATCTTAGAAAAAAAGGTGCTATCTAGAACCCTAAATGTTTTTTTGGGCTGTCGCCATAGGAGAATCCTTTGAATAACCCTTTTTAGTTCTTAATTAAGGATCTGCCCCTTTTTTTCATTTTTGCCTAAAATTACATACCCAAATCTGCCTGTAGCTCAGGCCCTGAAGCAAGGATATGCATTTTATTGGTACCATTTGAAAGGAAACACTTTGAAGTCTGTGGAAATGTGAAAGTAATGAAGGAGAATATAGAACAATAGATCTGGTAAAAGATAATACAAAGAAAAAAACAATCGTTCTTTTGTATTTTTTTGTAGCATCATCTTTGAAATACAAGAGAAAGGCCATAATGTTTTGTTCCAGCCCAGGTTCCATTTAGATGTCGCCACTAGATGGCAGCAGTGTATTTGCAAAGTTTTACGCTGATCCAATGAACCATTGCATTTCTGTTCGAAATTTTGTATCAAGACTGCCCAAATGTGCCTAATTTGTTAATTAATATCTTTACATGTTCAAAATTGTGTACTCTCCTCAAACAATAGCATGGTTTTATTTCACTGTAATAGCTACTGTCAATTGGTCAGTGCAGTTAGAGTAACAAGAATTTAAGCTTTCTGCCAATATCAGATATGTCTATGTCCTGGGAAATGTTCTTGTTACTTACAACCTGATGCTAATCGCATTAGCCTATGTTAGCTCAGCCGTCCCATGGAAGGGACACCGATCATGAAGAGGTTTTAAAGGACCAAAGAGTTAACAAGCAATGTAACAGTCAGCTCAGTGCCACAATATCTGCCTTCGGAGTCTGCTCCAATCAAACTTTTCTGTATCCCAGTAAGTTTCACGCAATTAGATTTTCTCAGTCTTTTCTCTCTCAGTGAGCCTACGTGCCCAGAGGGCAGAGGTTAAGCCTGACTGCCGCTCTGCTGCTCGAGTGAGGAGGGGATAAGGTGTGAGTAGCTTTGGAGATGCACTCCCCTTTTCAGTCCCTCCAACTGACATCCCTAAATTCACTCTTGTTCTTGTTCTTATTCTGCACTGTCTGTCTAACTAACAACTGCCCTAACTTTGCCACACACACTCTCTCTCTCCCCATCCTGTAACATGAGACACAGAATCCCTTTCATCCATCAGCACCAAATGATGGTCTGTTTTAACAGAGAGCAGACAGACCGTATCGATCTCACCATTGACATACCGTGTAAATCAGAAGCATCAGAAATTCCCTAGTCAACCTGGCGGCATTAGTTATGGAGACAACAATGCCAATACAAATGGTGACTAATTGATTGCTTTGGCTGTGTGTGTGGCTGTGAATTATTAATTTACACACTAATTATATGCATCCAAGCCTCGAGGTTATGCCAAGAATGCCCTCCAGGACACCTACACCACCCGATGTTACAGGAAGGCCATAAAGATCATCAAGGACATCAACCACCCGAACCACTGCCTGTTCACCCCGCTATCATCCAGAAAGCGAGGTCAGTACAGGTGCATCAAAGCTGGGACCGAGAGACTGAAAAACAGCTTCTATCTCAAGGCCATCAGACTGTTAAACAGCCACCACTAACATTGAGTGGCTGCTGCCAACACACTGTCATTGACACTGACCCAACTCCAGCCATTTTAATAATGGGAATTGATGGGAAATGATGTAAATATATCACTAGCCACTTTAAACAATGCTACCTTATATAATGTTACTTACCCCACATTATTCATCTCATATGCATATGTATATACTGTACTCTACATCATCGACTGCATTCTTATGTAATACATGTATCACTAGCCACTTTAACTATGCCACTTTGTTTACTTTGTCTACACACTCATCTCATATGTATATACTGTACTCGATACCATATACTGTATGCTGCTCTGTACCATCACTCATTCATATATCCTTATGTACATATTCCTTATCCCCTTACACTGTGTATAAGACAGTAGTTTTGGAATTGTTAGTTAGATTACTTGTTGGTTATCACTGCATTGTCGGAACTAGAAGCACAAGCATTTCGCTACACTCGCATTAACATCTGCTAACCATGTGTATGTGACAAATACAATTTGATTTGATTTGATTTGAAGTGCAAGTAAAGAAATAGGACTACTAGTGACCATTCATCACACTACAAAGAGATAGGGCATGTTGAATAATTAAGCAATAAGGCACAAGGGGGTGTGGTATATGGCCATTGTACCACGACTAAGGGCTGTTCCTAAGCAAGCCACAACGTGGAGTGCCTGGACACAGCCCTTAGTCGTGGTATATTAGCCATATATCACAAACCCCAGAGGTGTCTTATTGCTATTATAAACTGGTTACAAATGTAATTAGAGCAGTAAAAATAAATGTTTTGTCATACTTGTGGTATACGGTCTGATATACCACATCTGTCAGCAAATCACCATTCAGGGCTCGAACCACCCAGTTTATAATTAATGATAAGAAATTGTCAACTTTATTACTCCTCTGTTTCCATCTGTTTTCTTCACTGCATTATGTAATCACTGCATATTCATACCTGATGCATAATAACATAGCACTAAAGCAACAATATTCACCAATTGACCTCATCCAAGGTGGAGTTCTGCACTGTAGTGCCGAGGAAGTGGGACCAGTCTCACCTGGTGGGTTAATTTTCATAGGCAGAGTGAGCCTGCCATGTTTGTGGGGTTAATATGGACATGTGTAGGAGCACAGAGCTACCGTAATCCCTGCTATCCCACAGATTCTCATTTTGTAGGTCAGACATCACGAGGAGGAAGAGGAGACTCATCTGACCCATATTTGGCCTGCTCATGGCAAAAATCTGCTCATAGATGGGCATAGAACACACATATACACACATGATGGCTTACAGCACAGACATAGAGCACGAAGACAGAGAGCACCAAACACAGTGAGACTCCACAACTCTCTGTCCGCACTAGCATATCTGCTGCGGTCAAAAACCACATTCCACATCCAATGATTCAGCTTCCAAATGTCTATGTGCAGGGCTGGAGGTTAAGGGCTTAAAAATGCAGACAAAGGGTGTTAAACTCGGAATCTAAAATTATGATTAGTTTTCAGGATAAATCCTTTGTGGCCCAGTCAAAGTTTGGCATTTAGGAGAGAGGGGTTCTGCGTAGCAGATAAGCTACCATTCTCTACCCAGGCTAATTGCCATAGCAGATCCATTTGCAAATGTAACAAATTGACTTGTCATGCTGGTGGCACATTTGGAGGCACAGCATGATTATTCTGGTGACTCTACCTTGTCAAGATAATGATCTGTCCAAAAAATGTATGCAGCCAAATGTATCATGGCCTCCAACTCACTGTCTCTCTCCCCCTCTCTTTCTTCCACCCATACTTGCTCTCGGTCTCTCTCTCTGATGTCATAAAGTTCTGCCGCAGCAACAGCAGGACTAAGGTAGCTGTTGCTGCAGCCAGGTTGAAAAGCTGCGGGAGTGCAGATTGATGTGAAATGGTTATTTCAAAATGGACAGTTTATACCGGCTTTTAAAAGCTTAATAGAAGGCTGGCTCAAGAGGATTATCCAACAGCTGCTGGAGGCCACAGTGGAAGAGAGAAATTAACATCTGCATGTGAGAGAGATCCCTCTCCGTCACTCTCTGACCATCTGACACATGCACACAGATCACAGATCACACGCACGGGACTGGAGTGACACAGACACGCATCTGTCTGTGTTCTGTTCTAGGATAGTGTTTTGTCTCTAATAGAGTGACAGCATTGCATGCTACCTGCCTACCTGCCTGTCTGCCTGTCTGCTTGCCTGTCTGCTTGCCTGCCTACCAACCTGCCTTTCTGCTTGCCTGCCTGCCTATCTGCCTGCCTGCTTTCCTGCCTACCTGCCTGTCTGCTTGTATGCCTACCTGCCTGTCTGCTTGCCTACCTATCTGCCTGTCTGCCTACCTGCCTGTCTGCTTGCCTGCCTATCTGCCTACCTGCCTGTCTGCTTGCCTGCCTATCTGCCTACCTGCCTGTCTGCTTGCTTACCTATCTGCCTGTCTGCCTACCTGCCTGTCTGCTTGCCTGCCTACCTGCCTGTCTGCTTGCCTGCCTGTCTGCCTACCTGCCTGTCTGCTTGCCTGCCTGTCTGCTTGCCTGCCTATCTGCCTGTCTGCCTACCTGCCTGTCTGCTTGCCTGCCTACCTGCCTGTCTGCTTGCCTGCCTGTCTGCCTACCTGCCTGTCTGCCTACCTGCCTGTCTGCTTGCCTGCCTATCTGCCTGTCTGCCTACCTGCCTGTCTGCTTGCCTGCCTGTCTGCTTGCCTGCCTACCTGCCTGTCTGCTTGCCTGCCTATCTGCCTGTCTGCCTACCTGCCTGTCTGCTTGCCTGCCTGTCTGCTTGCCTGCCTATCTGCCTGTCTGCCTACCTGCCTGTCTGCTTGCCTGCCTATCTGCCCGTCTGCCTACCTGCCTGTCTGCTTGCCTGCCTATCTGCCTGTCTGCCTACCTGCCTGTCTGCTTGCCTGCCTACCTGCCTGTCTGCTTGCCTGCCTATCTGCCTGTCTGCCTACCTGCCTGTCTGCTTGCCTGCCTATCTGCCTGTCTGCCTACCTGCCTGTCTGCTTGCCTGCCTATCTGCCCGTCTGCCTACCTGCCTGTCTGCTTGCCTGCCTGTCTGCTTGCCTGCCTACCTGCCTGTCTGCTTGCCTGCCTATCTGCCTGTCTGCCTACCTGCCTGTCTGCTTGCCTGCCTGTCTGCTTGCCTGCCTACCTGCCTGTCTGCTTGCCTGCCTATCTGTCTGTCTGCCTACCTGCCTGTCTGCTTGCCTGCCTATCTGCCTGTCTGCCTACCTGCCTGTCTGCTTGCCTGCCTGCCTACCAACCTGCCTTTCTGCTTGCCTGCCTGCCTATCTGCCTGCCTGCTTTCCTGCCTACCTGCCTGTCTGCTTGCCTGCCTATCTGCCTGTCTGCCTATCTGCCTGCTTGCTTTCCTTCCTACCTTCCTGTCTGCTCGCATGCCTGTCTGCTTGGCTGTTTGTCTGCCTGTCTGTCTGTCCGTCTGTTTCTTTCTCAGCGATGTCGCAGTGCTGCTCACATCCCCAGCCACCAGAGATAACTCTCAAATGTAGCTCAGTCCGCAAACAACGCATCCAACTTAAATGTCAAATGTGCATTTCATTGCCACTTGTCATCAAAATAGACTCATTGCTGTGTAAAAAGTAAGTAGCCCTAGCGGCAGTGCGGAGGGAATACCAAAAGGAGGAATGATGCTGCATTTTCTGTGATGGGGGGGACTCAATGTCATACAGTAGAGATGTGCCCTTGTCAGGCAGAGTGAACATGGGGTGAATTACAGTGTGATCAAGTTGAATGAACCAAACTGGGTACCGTATTGCTTACCTGCTTATGGCAGCACAATGTGACGAATGATTGCATGCCATAGCTCGGTGTCCTTCATAGAAGTTGGGGTACCTGGCGCTCTGTAATGCAATAGTTGTATGTTCAACTATTGCATACTCCTGAATACTCTGTTGCATAATCCTGACCCCTTTTTTGAAGTAGACTCTCTGTATAGTTAATGTAACAAGGGAGACAGTTTGCAATATTAACCTATCTTTCAATTAAAACAGCATGCATCATTGGGTTTCCAATAACATCTACCCACTGCTATTGTCATTGAATGCTTTGCATCGTTGCTTTTAATCTCTGACAGGTATGGTTTCTTGTAAACCTGTGAGGTGAAACTGCCATCTGAGGTGCTCTGCTTTGTGGATAACAGCATTAAACACACTCCTCCTTCCACATAAACACCCACTGTGAGATTGTTCAGGGAGATTGTAGAGTGAGATTGTAGAGTGAGATGATTAAACTGCATTCACACCTCTATTTAACTGCACTGAAGACTCATCGGCAGATCAGATCCTCAATGATCCCCCTTTATCTCTCCTCTCCTCCCCTCCCTCCCCCTCCTCTCGCCCCCTCTGGCGAGGCAGCGGCACCTGCTGTGGGCTGGAGAGATAAGATGGCCCAGGGACAAAAGATAAGAGAGAGAGGGTGACGGAGCGGCGGGTCGACCCGATCTGTCCAAAATTAAATTACGCCCCTGTTGTCGTCTGAGTTATAGCTATCGACAGGGCTGCAAGTATTAATGGAATAAGAGTTTGATATGCTGTCTGGCTGCGGCTGACAGGTCTGATACGGGTGCTAGGAGTGGTCACTCTCTCTCGCTCTCCCTTTATCTCTCTTCCTCTCTCTCTCTCAATTCAAAGGGCTTTATTAGCATGGGAAACATATTTTTACATTGCCAAAGCAAGTGAAATAGATAATAAACAAAAGTGAAATAAACAATAAAAAATTAACAGTAAACATTACACTCACAAAAGTTCCAAAGGAATAGAGACATTTCAAATGTCATATTATGGCTCTATACAGTGTTGTAATGATGAGCAAATAGTTAAAGTACAAAAGGGAAAATAAACAAATATAAATATGGGTTGTATTTACAATGGTGTCCGTTCTTCATGTTGCCCTTTTCTTGTGGCAACAGGTCACAAATATTGCTGTTGTGATGCACACTGTGGTATTTCACCCAATAGTTATGGGAGTTTATCAAAATGTGATTTGTTTTTAATTCTCTCTCTCTCACACACATGCTCTCTCTCTCTCTCTCTTTTTCTCTCTCACTCTCTCACTCTCTTTCTCCCTTGATCTTATCTCTCTGTTTCACTACCTATCTCTTTCTCGATATCTTTCTATCGCTCGCTCACTCTCATCCTATCTCTATCTGCACTGGAGCCAATGGGTACACATCAGTGTTCTCATACAGAGGCTTCAGAGGGACCTGAGCGCAGGAGAGGATGTTATGGAGCTCTTGTTTGTACATCTTACATCTTTCTACGTCTGCTTCCATTTGTTGAATAAATAATACATAAATCGCACAATGTGCATCATATGCATCACTTTCCATTTCCATTTGCACCAACCCCAAAGTACCTTACACTACCCCATCATTGCCTCAACTACTGTAGTAGTCTACACTACTGGAAGAGAGAGAGAGAGAGAGAGAGAGAGAGAGAGAGAGAGAGAGAGAGAGAGAGAGAGAGAGAGAGAGAGAGAGAGAGAGAGAGAGAGAGAGAGAGAGAGAGGGAGAGAGAGAGAGAGAGAGAGAGAGAGAGAGTGAGAGAGAGAGAGAGCAAACACTATTGTAAATACAACCATATATTTCCTTTTGTAGTTTAACTATTTGCTCAACTATTTTATACGTTACGACACTATATAGACATAATATGACATTTGAAATGTCTCTATTATTTTTGGAACTTTTGTGTAATGTTTTTTATTGTTCATTTCACTTTGTTTATCTATTTGTAAACACATGTTTTCCATGCCAATAAAGCCCCTTGAATTGAAGTGAGCAGGAGCGGGAGCAGGGAGGGGGAGCGGGCGGGGAGCGGGTGCGGGAGGGGAGTGGGGGGGAGTGGGATCGGGGGGGAGTGGGAGCGGGAGGGGGAGCGGAAGGGGGAGCAGGAGCGGGGAGGGAGGGAGCGGGAGCGGGAGGGAACGGGAGGGGGAGCTGGGGCGGGTGCGGGTGCGGGAGCGGGAGCGGGAGCGGGAGCGGGAGCGGGAGGGGGAGAGGGGAAGTGGAGGGGGCGGGGGGGGAGGAAGCGGGAGTGGGAGTGGGAGCGGGAGAGGGAGCGGGAGCGGGAGCGGGAGCGGGATGCGGAGGGGGTGAGCAAGAGGGAGAGGGAGAGGGAGCGGGAGCGAGCGAGAGGGAGAGGGAGCGGGAGCGAGCCAGCGAGAGGGAGAGGGAGTGGGAGCGGGAGGGAGCGGGAGCGAGAGGGAGTAGGAGCGAGGGCGGGAGCAGGAGGGGGAGGGGAGGGAGCGGGAGGGGGAGGGGGCGGGAGGGGAGGGAGGGATCGGGAGTGGGAGGGAGCGGGAGCGGGAGGGGAGGGGGAGCGGGTGGGGGAGGGAGCGGGAGTGGGAGGGAGCGGGAGGGGAGGGGGAGGGAGCGGGGCGAGAGGGAGCGAGCGAGAGGAGGGAGCAAGAGCGAAAGGGAGTGGGAGCGTGAGGGAGCGAGAGGGAGAGGGAGTGGGAGCGTGAGGGAGCGGGAGCGAGAGCGAGAGCGAGAGAGAGCGAGAGAGAGAGAGAGAGAGAGAGAGAGAGAGAGAGAGAGAGAGAGAGAGAGAGAGCACTGTGTTTCCTGTGGTTGCTGGTTATATAACTGTCTTTTTCTGTATTCTCACTCCGCCCAGGTATCTGCTGTCTGCCTGTGGATGGAGTTATAAATACATCTGCAGAGTGTCTTCAAAGCATGCCTGGGAGAGAGAAGAGAACATAGAGCACAGAGACAGATCCTCGGCAGCAGCTGCCATGTTTGTGTGTGCGGAGGAGGACATGACGTGACCCAGATAGAGACTGTTCAAATTCACTGCTACTGGCTACAGGTGAATCCACATCACCAGCATGTCAATTATCCCACCTTTGGCAAAGCTACTAGTCAGAGATTATTATCAATCAGCTATTAACTGAGCTTGTGATGTTCTCACCACCAAGGCATCCTCTCAGCATCATCTCTCACATCTAAAACACTGATCTCACCGCCAAGGCATCCTCTCAGCATCAACTCTCACATCTAAAACACTGTTCTCACCACCAACGCATCCTCTCAGCATCATCTCTCACATCTAAAACACTGATCTCACCGCCAAGGCATCCTCTCAGCATCATCTCTCACATCTAAAACACTGTTCTCACCACCAAGGCATCCTCTCAGCATCATCTCTCACATCTAAAACACTGTTCTCACCACCAAGGCATCCTCTCAGCATCATCTCTCACATCTTAAACACTGTTCTCACCACCAAGGCATCCTCTCAGCATCATCTCTCACATCCATGAAATCATCACCTCCACGAGCGTGTGATGCTGCAGCTTGAAAACATGACTGTTCCCTGAGGGTAGCAGCGACCCGCTGAGCTTCTGGTGACAATACACTCGGGAGCACAGGCGATAATGAGAGCATTCTGTTCCACTGTTTGTTGGCGCGTTAGCAGCTGATGGAGAGGGAGAGGAGAGGGAAGGAACCATGACAGTCATGGTCCAGTGGAGGCAGGCATGCTTTCTCTTTCTCTCTCTCCTTCTCACTGTCACCCTCACTCAAGGACCCTTTTTTGTAGAAAGAAAAGTTGGGGCACCTGAAAAGGGGCTGAAGTACAAGACTGTCCCCTGTGAAAAGTGCAGCCAATAAGACTTTATTTTCATATTTACCATTGTAGCAGCACAAATAGCATTTTAAACAGATAGGAGAATGGTTACATTTCCACTCTGCATCTATTTCATTATGCCAAGTTTAATCTTATGTCCTTTAATGTCATCAGGCTTCTAATATCACGCTTGCACAAAACGCCTGCCTACCCCCTGCCCCTCTCTCTTTCTCACTCTCTCGCTATCTTTGTAATCTCTCTTTCCTTCCTCTCTGGCTCTCTTTTGTTCTTTCTCTCTCAATCTCTCTCATTGCCTGCCTTCAGTTTGTCTCTGAGTGCCACAGACCGTTTCTCTGCGCTACAGATGTTTTTGTGGTTGATTAATTAGTCACATGCACAGGGTCGCAGGTGTAGTTACAGTGTACAGTAACATTCCTAAGCTCTGAGTTCCAACAGTGCAGGTGTGAATGAAGCAAAACAACAAACTAAAAAAATACATACATGTTTACAATTGTGACAATGATAGATATAAAGGTCCTTTGAGGTGTGGGCAGGGTAATTGTCTGTTGAGTGTGTCACACTGCAGAGGAAGCAAAGCACACACATTATGAGCCTCAATATGGTCTACAGCAAAAACACAGTCAGACTGTGACACACGCCATCCCTAGCTGTGTGAGAGGGAAAGGTCTGATCTGAGGCCTGATCTCAGACTGTTGTCGACTTTGTCTCCTCTTGCTCAGTCCACTGCACTGCAGCAGGCCTGCTCTTTATACAGGCAGACATGCAACGGTGATGTCATTTAGAATCCTCCTGCCATTCTGGAACTCACCCTATGGCACATGTTCATGTCAGCCAAATGACACAGAGCTCATCCACTCCATACGAGGACAAATGCCCTTGTTAAGTGACTGATGGTGAAGACTCCCATCTCAAAGAACATCCTTTTTTTGTGCAACAAAATGTCCAGGGCCTGAAAAAAGAGGCTACACTCTTATCTTTACCTCCTACCTTGTGCAAAAGCCAAAACATTCTCTCCCCTCCTTCCCTATACCTTGTACAACTATCCAGAAGTCTCGCAAGCGTACATTCTGTTTCGCTACACAAATTGATAGAGCAGCTTTAATCAGTCTGGTAATTACAAGGCTACCTGTTTGTCCCTTCCTGATGTTGTCTTTCAGGTAGGCAGGAACTGGCCTTCAACCATCCTGGGATCCAATCAGTCATTAAAGGTCTGTTGGTTACAGGTGGCCAATTCCCCCAGTGGTTCTGTCTCATTCCTGACTAGTGGAAAGTGAAAATGTCCTCTCTCTGCAGAAAATTCTTGTTTTACTGAATAAACCAGCTGGTTATACTGTACATTACCTGCCTACAAAGTGTTTTTGTTCCTCCGCAGATAGAAGGAATTCTTTACATTTACATTTACATTTAAGTCATTTAGCAGACGCTCTTATCCAGAGCGACTTACAAATTGGTGCATTCACCTTATGACATCCAGTGGAACAACCACTTTACAATAGTGCATCTAAATATTTTAAGGGGGGTGAGAAGGATTACTTTATCCTATCCTAGGTATTCCTTAAAGAGGTGGGGTTTCAGGTGTCTCCGGAAGGTGGTGATTGACTCCGCTGTCCTGGCGTCGTGAGGGAGTTTGTTCCACCATTGGGGAGCCAGAGCAGCGAACAGTTTTGACTGAGCTGAGCGGGAACTGTACTTCCTCAGTGGTAGGGAGGCGAGCAGGCCAGAGGTGGATGAACGCAGTGCCCTTATTTGGGTGTAGGGCCTGATCAGAGCCTGGAGGTACTGAGGTGCCGTTCCCCTCACAGCTCCGTAGGCAAGCACCATGGTCTTGTAGCGGATGCGAGCTTCAACTGGAAGCCAGTGGAGAGAGCGGAGGAGCGGGGTGACGTGAGAGAACTTGGGAAGGTTGAACACTAGACGGGCTGCGGCGTTCTGGATGAGTTGTAGGGGTTTAATGGCACAGGCAGGGAGCCCAGCCAACAGCGAGTTGCAGTAATCCAGACGGGAGATGACATGAATTCTGAGGTGAGGTTCCATTTCTGTTTTTATTACAACTCCTAAACTCAAATAATTTCCAGGGAAAAAAAGGTGGACATTAATATCCTGAAACTGAATTGACCCCCCAACCCTGCTTAGGAGATGGAAATGAAGCTGGGATGCAAAGATGTTAGACAATACTATGAAGACAATACTATAAAGACAATACTATAAAGACAATACTATAAAGCGAAGTGCCACACCATACCATGTACTTGAAATGATAGTAATTCTTGTCAACATCACTGCATTTTTTGCATGGTCAAAATGGTTCTCCTTACAGTGCCTTGCGAAAGTATTCGGCCCCCTTGAACTTTGCGACCTTTTGCCACATTTCAGGCTTCAAACATAAATATATAAAACTGTATTTTTTTGTGAAGAATCAACAACAAGTGGGACACAATCATGAAGAGGAACGACATTTATTGGATATTTCTAACTTTTTTAACAAATCAAAAACTGAAAAATTGGGCGTACAAAATTATTCAGCCCCCTTAAGTTAATACTTTGTAGCGCCACCATGTGCTGCGATTACAGCTGTAAGTCGCTTGGGGTATGAACAGCAGTTTTCAGTTCTTTCCACTGATTCTCGATTGGATTCAGGTCTGGACTTTGACTTGGCCATTCTAACACCTGGATATGTTTATTTTTGAACCATTCCATTGTAGATTTTGCTTTATGTTTTGGATCATTGTCTTGTTTTGGATCCGTCCCAGTCTCAGGTCTTTTGCAGACTCCATCAGGTTTTCTTCCAGAATGGTCCTGTATTTGGCTCCATCCAGCTTCCCATCAATTTTAACCATCTTCCCTGTCCCTGCTGAAGAAAAGCAGGCCCAAACCATGATGCTGCCACCACCATGTTTGACAGTGGGGATGGTGTGTTCAGGGTGTTGCTTTTACGCCAAACATAACTTTTTGCATTGTTGCCAAAAAGTTCCATTTTGGTTTCATCTGACCAGAGCACCTTCTTCCACATGTTTGGTGTGTCTCCCAGGTGGCTTGTGGCAAACTTTAAACGACACTTTTTATGGATATCTTTAAGAAAAGGCTTTCTTCTTGCCACTCTTCCATAAATGCCAGATTTGTGCAATATACGACTGATTGTTGTCCTATGGACAAAGTCTCCCACCTCAGCTGTAGATCTCTGCAGTTTATCCAGAGTGATCATGGGCCTCTTGGCTGCATCTCTGATCAGTCTTTTCCTTGTATGAGCTGAAAGTTTAGAGGGACGGCCAGGTCTTGGTAGATTTGCAGTGGTCTGATACTCCTTCCATTTCAATATTATCACTTGCACAGTGCTCCTTGGGATGTTTAAAGCTGGGGAAATCTTTTTGTATCCAAATCCGGCTTTAAACTTCTTCACAACAGTATCTCGGACCTGCCTGGTGTGTTCCTTGTTCTTCATGATGCTCTCTGCGCTTTTAACGGACCTCTGAGACTATCACAGTGCAGGTGCATTTATACAGAGACTTTATTACATACAGGTGGATTGTATTTATCATCATTAGTCATTTAGGTCAACATTGGATCATTCAGAGATCCTCACTGAACTTCTGGAGAGAGTTTGCTGTACTGAAAGTAAAGGGGCTGAATAATTTTGCACGGCCAATTTTTCAGTTTTTGGTTTGTTAAAAAAGTTTGAACTATCGAATAAATGTCGTTCCACTTCATGATTGTGTCCCACTTGTTGTTGATTCTTCACAAAAAATACAGTTTTATATCTTTATGTTTGAAGCCTGAAATGTGGCAAAGGGTCGCAAAGTTCAAGGGGGCCGAATACTTTTGCAAGGCACTGTATCTCCAGTGTGAGCAGCACCTGCTAACTGCCCTGTAACATAGCTCTGAAACACTGTCCTGCTGTCCTCCCATCCAGCTACTGTTAGGCCTGACTAAGCCCAAACAGGAAGAACAATAATCTTTTTCAACATAGATGGCCTGGATTAGGACTCACAAACAGGATTACTATCAGCACAGAAAAAAAGGTAGTTAAACTGTTAGAAACAAAAGGTGCTATCTAGAAACTAAAAGTGTTCTTAGCCTGTCCCCATGAGATAACCTTTTGAAGAACCCTTGTTGGTTCAAGATAGAAGCCTTTTGGTTCCAAGTATAACAATTTTGGGTTCCATGTAGAACCCTTTCCACAAAGGGTTCAACAGGATTTCACCTGGAACCAACAAGGGTTCTTCAAAGGGTTCTCCTATGGGGACAGGCTAAGAACACTTTTAGTTTCTAGATAGCACCTGTTTTTCTAAAAGTTTAGCTACCTTTTGCTGAGACTGATTTGCAGCCATGCAATCATTTGCCAAACCACACCTCTTAAATTTATATTTTATTTTTATTTAACCAGGCCAGTCAGTTAAGAACAAATTCTTATTTACAATGACGGCCTACACCGGCCAAACCCAGATGATGCTGGGCCAATTGTGCACCACCCTATGGGACTCCCAATCATGGCCGGTTGTGATACAGCCTGGATTCAAACCTGTGTCTGTAGTGACGCCTCTAGCACTAAGATGCAGTGCCTATGACCGATGCGCCACTCGGGAGCCCTAAAGCCCAGTTTACAAAATATGCAGGTTCTTGCTTCCAGCTTACAATAAAGACAGTTTAGTAACTCTTTCAAATGCTTTCTAACTGGAAGCCTAGTGCACAAGACTTCTCAGTATCTTGCCTGCCTGCAGGTAGAGGCAGTGTTCAGCAAAAAAATAAATTGACTATATGATTTTCCTCTAATTGCTATAGTGTATTTACACTTTTCTCAACATTAAGATAAAAGTGCTCATTCCAATGATGGATCCTATACCCCCTCAAAATCAAATCTCAACACTGAACCTCAAAACGATTTGTTGATTGTTACAGAGCGTGTTCTGGACTAGAGCATTATCAGAGAGTGTTCTAGAATAGAGCATTATCAGAGAGTGTTCTAGACTAGAGCAGTATCAGGGAGTGTTTTAGACTAGAGCAGTATCAGGGAGTGTTCTAGTCTAGAGCAGTATCAGGCAGTCTTCTCGACTAGAGCAGTATCAGAGTCTTCTAGACTAGAGCAATATCAGGGAGTTTTCTAGACTAGAGCAGTATCAGAGAGTGTTCTAGACTAGAGCAGTATGAGATAGTGTTCTAGACAAGAGCAGTATCAGGGAGTCTTCTCGACTAGAGCAGTATCAGAGTGTTCTAGACTAGAGCAATACCAAGGAGTGTTCTAGACTAGAGCAGGATCAGGGAGTGTTCTAGACCAGGGGTTCCCAAACTTTTTCACTGAGGTCCCCCTTGCAGCATTGGGGAACATCCCGCGTCCCCCCTCAGCGCGTACCATGTCTATATCTATGGGCACAAGCACTGTTCATCTTGTTGGCAGAGAGAACATTTAGCAGTTTAAAGCTTCTTTCCTGTAATTCTACACATTTTGTCAATTCTATACATCAATTCTATACATTTTTCCATGTCTAATGTGCATTCATGTGAAATTTGAGTGACTCTATGGGCTAAAAAACCTAGCTGAATTTTTTTAGCTGACATGGACTAGTTGATCTGGACATTTCTAACAAGTTACAAATAGCTCTCCAATGTATGCAATGATAAGAGGAATAATGATGACGCACGAGCCAATTATTAAAACTAGAGTAAGTAAGAGTAAGTTGAAAGCTGGACTTTTTTCCTTTAAAAAATGTTTTAAAAATTGACTAGATATTTTAAAATACCCCCCCCCCCTCCCCAGGTGGGCGTCCCACAGTTTGGAAACTGTTCTAAACGAGAAGTATCTAGGGGGGAGAAACTAAGAGGAGACGTGTCTGCAATGCCAAGCATTCCAGAGACGTCCCACACGTCACGGCAGACCTCAGAGCCACAATCAATGATGCATATGCTTAATCTAATAACTGTGCCTTTATGTGCAGTAGTTTATGTGTCGGGGGGCTAGGGTCAGTTTGTTACGTATATCTGGAGTACTTCTCCTGTCTTATTCGGTGTCCTGTGTGAATCTAGGTGTGCGTTCTCTAATTCTCTCTTTCTCTCTTTCTTTCTCTCTCTCGGAGGACCTGAGCCCTAGGACCATGCCCCAGGACTACTTGACATGATGACTCCTTGCTGTCCCCAGTCCACCTGACCGTGCTGCTGCTCCAGTTTCAACTGTTCTGCCTTATTATTATTCGACCATGCTGGTCATTTATTTAACATTTGAACATCTTGGCCATGTTCTGTTATAATCTCCACCCGGCACAGTCAGAAGAGGACTGGCCACCCCTCATAGCCTGGTTCTTCTCTAGGTTTCTTCCTAGGTTTTGGCCTTTCTAGGGAGTTTTTTCCTAGCCACCGTGCTTCTACACCTGCATTGCTTGCTGTTTGGGGTTTTAGGCTGGGTTTCTGTACAGCACTTTGAGATATCAGCTGATGTACGAAGGGCTATATAAATACATTTGATTTGATTTGATGTATTTTGCACAAATGAAGTGAAAAAGCGACCTCTACCCAGCTCCAGCCGAGGCTGTGTGATGATCAGTCATATGAGCTATTTGGAAGAAAACAAGTCGCACCCCAAGGCCATCATGCATTATGCAACCATCCCCTCTTTACCCCAACCCCTTCCACAGCCCTGTCAATTTCTTTACAGGTGCGTACTTTGCTTGAGGTGTTCACAGGTGTATGACATAGCCTCTAAGGGGGGTGTCGGCCCTTACAAGGCTAAGGGAAGATACGTTGGCTCCTACTGAGCATGTCGGAGCTATTTACCTCTGTCGTGTGGTACAATGCTCTGGTGTAGAACAGTGAGCTTGCGAGTGAGACAGATGCAGAGAGAGGGAGACTGAGAGAGAGAGAGAAAGAAAGCAACAGAGAGAGAGATACAGCGACTGAGCCAGAAGGAGTGGGCATCTAGTCTCAATCAGCACACCAGCCTGATGCAGTGATGTAATAACTCAACCCTGGTTGGCTCTGACTGACCCCTCAAGGGGGTACACTCACATCCCTCAATCAAGGACAAAAAGACTCAAAAAGACTGTCGTAATCTAATCTTTGTTAAGCTGTTTTTAAATGGATCAGATTTCTAAGATTTCTAAGCACCCATCGCACATTTGTGTTGCTTAAGTACAGGATTTATCCTACTAGGAAGCATATTATTGTGTAATAATGTTATTGTATGTATGGAGGAGGCACATTTTTATTTTTATTTTATTGACCCTTTATTTAACTAGGCAGTTATTCCCTGCTGTGTATGCTTCCAGTACTGGGACTTCACATGGCTGCATTTCCATGGATTCATGGACCTTATTAAGTGTGATCCCATCTTGCATGCAGAAGGGAAGGGGATACCAAGGTGGGAAAAGGCTGCAGCCATGGATCCTCTCCTGTTCTCACTCTGCCCATCATAAACACTCCCATAAACACTCCCATAAACACTCCCATAAACACTCCCATAAACATCTCCCCTGGACACCGCTGCCTGTCATGTTCAGAGGATTCTTCAGTAATCTATGTAGACTTTTGGAGCCTGTTTTTTCCCCTCTCTTTTATTCTCCCTAGTAACAGTACAAGCCTACAGAATCTCATCTCAGCCCCTTTTTAAGGATGTAGAAATGCTAAGATGCACGAAATACTGATTATGCTGAATATCTACAACTAGAGATAGTGTACAGTGCAGCCTGTGCCTGTGCCTGTGGAGAGAGCACATTGTCAATAAGCAGATGAGAATTTGTGTCAGGGAGTTGGTAAGCAGCTAGCCTTATTTCCACACTTGCTCTGAAGTTAGTGTGGTGTGACACACTGGAACAGTGTGAGCTGGTTGTGAGAGGAAAAGTGATGAGGAGGGAGAGGAGGAGGTAGAGGAGGAAGAACGGATTACATGATAGCTATATTTCCTAATCTCCAATCTAAGCAGACAGGGTGTGAGAGAAAGTATCAGATGTATCAGCTTAGCTTGAGGATTAGTGTGGGTCTTTCTCTCCATCCCTCTCTCTCCCCCACCCCTCTCCCTCTCCCGTTCTCTCATTCACTCCCATATCTCTTTCTCTGCACTGTGCAAAGTTCTGTCAACACAAAATAAAACAGAGGACTAAACACTAAAGACAAAAGGTATTTCTACCCCAACAGGTAGCAGAGATTTCCTACCCATTCTTTAGGCAGGTAGGCCCTAGCTGTAAAAAGATCTGTTATAGGTTTCTCGTACCAAAGCCAACAGAAGCCTTTCTGGCATCCTGATGATCCCTGTGATCTCATTCAAAGAACAGAGAGTTAACACAGCTTCAATCAGAAGGATGAGCTGGTGTGATGCAGTGTGGTGTGGTGTGATGTGGTGGTGTGATGTGATGTAATGTGGTGTGGTGTGATGTGGTGGTGTGGTGTGGTGTGGTGTGGTGTGGTGTGGTGTGGTGTGGTGGTGGGGTAATGTGGTGGTGTGATGTGGTGTGGTGGTGTGATGTGGTGGTCTGATGTGGTGTGATGTGGTGTGGTGTGATGTGGTGGTGGGGTAATGTGGTGGTGTGATGTGGTGGTGTGATGTGATGTAGTGTGGTGTGGTGTGGTGTGATGTGATGTGGTGTGATGTGGTGTGGTGGTCTGACATGGTGTGGTGTATTGTGGTGATGGGGTAATGTGGTGGTGTGGTGGTGTGGTGGGGTAATGTGGTGGTGTGATGTGGTGGTGTGATGTGGTGTGATGTGGTGTGGTGTGATGTGGTGGTGGGGTAATGTGATGTGGTGTGATGTTGTGTGACGTGGTGGTCTGATGTGGTGTGATGTGGTGTGATTTGGTGTGAGGTGTGATGTGGGGATGTGATGTGATGTGGTGTGGCGGTGTGATGTGGTGTGATGTGGTGGTGGGGTAATGTGGTGGTGTGATGTGGTGTGATGTGATGTGGTGGTGTGGCATGGCGTGGCATGGTGGTGTGGTGTGGTGTGGTGTGATGTGATGTGATGTGGCATGATGTGGTGGTTTAGTGTGGCGTGGTGTGGTGGTGTGGCATCACATGGCGTATTGTGATGTGGTGTGGTGTGTTATGGTGGTGTGATGTGTGTGATGTGGTGTGATGTGGTGGTGTGATGTCATGACTGGCCTGCTTGGGTCAGGTTAACGTGGACCACAATCCTACAGAGAGATCTCTCACAACCACCAGAGGGGAAGAGATCGAGACGTATGGAGATGGGGGGGAGACACCTCACGCCCATTGTAAATCAGAACATTAACATGTAATACATGGACTTTGGGTCAACCACAATAGTGGTAATGACGATAGATGGAATATGAAAGTTGATGTCGTTTTTGTTATGTTATTAAAAGTTAAAGGACGACGTTATAATGAAAACATTGTAACTTTAAGAGTTTTCCTAGTATATGCTTGATGTCTGTACATTGTACGTTGTGTGGAAAATGTCCAGATCAAAGAGAATGTTTTTGTAAAGATGAAATGTGAGGTTAGTTGTCTAAATTTGATCTGAGTAAAATACAGACCTTGCCTCGTAACTTGGTACGCCCAGAGAATTGCCCTAAAGCCGGAAACACTACAGGGCTGGCTGTTCTCAAAAGACCCCTTTCAGAACAAGGGTGAGGAAACTAAGACAAAGGACACTGAGACAAAGGACACTGACAAAGGACACTGACATCGTGAGGACAACCAGAGAGTTACACCCTGTAACCAGAGAAGTGCGTCATCAGAGAAGCCGAAACGGTCCATGCAGAGAACCCCATCGGAGACCTTCAACACATAATGACATCATTATATTCTGACCCATAGTCGGAGACCTTCAACACGTAATGACATCATTATATTCCGACCCACAGTCGGAGACCTTCAACACGTAATGACATCATTATATTCTGACCCACCGTCGGAGACCTTCAACGAGTAATGACATCATTATATTCCGACCCACAGTCGGAGACCTTCAACGAGTAATGACATCATTATATTCCGACCCACAGTCGGAGACCTTCAACGAGTAATGACATCATTATATTCCGACCCACAGTCGGAGACCTTCAACGAGTAATGACATCATTATATTCTGACCCACAGTCGGAGACCTTCAACACGTAATAACATCATTATATTCTGACCCATATTCGGAGACCTTCAACACGTAATGACATCATTATATTCTGACCCATAAGGGCGACAATTCGGGGAAAGGTTATGGTAAAAATAAGCATAGCTGACAAATGCACCCAAGTGTACCTTTCTCTCATGTACTCTCTCTCTCTTTCTCTCTTTTGAAATCCCCATTTTGTGTAACACGTGTCATATTGTGTTGGCCCGCTAGGGAACTGTTTCGTTGTACTAAGTTCTAATCAATAGCCTAGACTGTATATTTGTGTATGTGTATCTTATTTTATCATTTTATCATCAACTCAATTGGTGTGGTACGGACTCATTGGTGGGACTCGGGTTTGTGCAGATTCCCGGATTATGCAACATTCAGAATGAGACTTTAGAGAAAATTGATTAATTAACGACTGTTGTAAAATCAATATTCTGATTCGTTGAGTTAATTTGGGAAATAGAAACTCAATAAAACCTAACTTTCCCACGGTGCCCCAGGTTAATGATTTAATAATTACCTGATTCAATTAATCACGTATTTAGAAACCGTTAATCATTCAATGAGCAGCAGTCGTCACATGAATCAATACAACGTCACTACAGCGGTGTGGTGTGATGTGATGGTGTGGCGTGATGTGGTGTGATCTGGTGTGGTGTGGTGGTGTGATGTGGTGTGATGTGGAGTGGTGTGGCTTGGCATCATGTCGTGTGGTGTGATGTGACGTGATGTGGTGGTGTGTTGTGGTGATGTGGCGTGATGTGGTGTGATCTGGTGTGGTGGTGTGATGTGGTCTGATGTGCCGTGGCGTGGTGTGGTGGTGTGGCGTGGCTTGGCATCATGTGGTGTGGTGTGATGTGGCGTGATGTGGTGGTGTGTTGTGGCGTGATGTGGTGGTGTGGCGTGATGTGGTGTGGTGGTGTGTTGTGGCGTGATGTGGTGGTGTGTTGTGGCGTGGTGTGGTGGTGTGGCGTGATATGGTGTGGTGTGGTGGTGTGGCGTGATCTGGTGGTGTGGTGTGGTGTGTTTAACTCTGATATAACTAAATGTGCACTATTGTTTTGTAAGGAATAAGGTATCATTTGTAGTTCTGACTATGCTTTTGAAATAGAGGAGATGGCAACCATGTGTTGGTTTTTAGAGTGAATCTACATCAATCACCATTTTGAATCTGATCATGTATATACATTAATGAGTACAAGATATTCAAACCTTTATGACATTTTCATTCGCTGTAGATTAATGACAGTTTCTGACACTGGAATATAAGAGTGGGCAGATAGGCACTACTAAGCTAAGCAAGCACAAGATGATTGATGAACTTCAGACACCCTATTGACATTCCTTGACCTCCTTTGGTTCAGATCAGATCAGTTACTCTCCTTACCTTGTTGGGATGTAGAAGCAGGTCTGAGATATTTAACCTGCATCACTACAACCACAACCATCATCACCGCACAGAGAAATGGCCAATGTCCTATCATCCAATCCAGCCAGAAACAGCTGGCAATCACAATTTAGCAAAGCCGTAAATCAACTGAGACTACATCAGTGGAATTACGAGCAAGCAGCAGCAATATTAAAGAACTGTATATGGTATTAAGAGGAGGAACGCCTTACATAATGCAATGCTCTTCTGAAATTATATAATACCTAACACCCTGCACAGTGATATAATACCTAACACACTCCACAATGATATAATACCTAACACACTCCACAATGATATAATACCTAACACACTCCACAATGATATAATACCTAACACACTCCACAATGATATAATACCTAACACACTCCACAATGATATAATACCTAACACACTCCACAATGATATAATACCTAACACACTCCACAATGATATAATACCTAACACCTCCACAATGATATAATACCTAACACACTCCACAATGATATAATACCTAACACACTCCACAATGATATAATACCTAACACACTCCACAATGATATAATACCTAACACACTCCACAATGATATAATACCTAACACACTCCACAATGATATAATACCTAACACACTCCACAATGATATAATACCTAACACCCTGCACAGTGATATAATACCTAACACACTCCACAATGATATAATACCTAACACACTCCACAATGATATAATACCTAACACCCTCCACAATGATATAATACCTAACACACTCCACAATGATATAATACCTAACACCCTGCACAGTGATATAATACCTAACACACTCCACAATGATATAAGACCTAACACCCTGCACAGTGATATAATACAATGATATAATAACACACTCCACAATGATATAATACCTAACACCCTGCACAGTGATATAATACCTAACACACTCCACAATGATATAATACCTAACACACTCCACAATGATATAATACCTAACACCCTGCACAGTGATATAATACCTAACACACTCCACAATGATATAATACCTAACACACTCCACAATGATATAATACCTAACACCCCACAATGATATAATACCTAACACACTCCACAATGATATAATACCTAACACACTCCACAATGATATAATACCTAACACAATCCACAATGATATAATACCTAACACACTCCACAATGATATAATACCTAACACACTCCACAATGATATAATACCTAACACACTCCACAATGATATAATACCTAACACACTCCACAATGATATAATACCTAACACACTCCACAATGATATAATACCTAACACACTCCACAATGATATAATACCTAACACACTCCACAATGATATAATACCTAACACACTCCACAATGATATAATACCTAACACACTCCACAATGATATAATACCTAACACACTCCACAATGATATAATACCTAATGATATAACTCCACAATGATATAATACCTAACACACTCCACAATGATATAATACCTAACACACTCCACAATGATATAATACCTAACACCTCCACAATGATATAATACCTAACACACTCCACAATGATATAATACCTAACACACTCCACAATGATATAATACCTAACACACTCCACAATGATATAATACCTAACACCCTGCACAATGATATAATACCTAACACACTCCACAATGATATAATACCTAACACACTCCACAATGATATAATACCTAACACACTCCACAATGATATAATACCTAACACACTCCACAATGATATAATACCTAACACACTCCACAATGATATAATACCTAACACACTCCACAATGATATAATACCTAACACACTCCACAATGATATAATACCTAACACACTCCACAATGATATAATACCTAACACACTCCACAATGATATAATACCTAACACACTCCACAATGATATAATACCTAACACACTCCACAATGATATAATACCTAACACCCTGCACAGTGATATAATACCTAACACACTCCACAATGATATAATACCTAACACCCTGCACAGTGATATAATACCTAACACACTCCACAATGATATAATACCTAACACACTCCACAATGATATAATACCTAACACAATCCACAATGATATAATACCTAACACACTCCACAATGATATAATACCTAACACCCTGCACAATGATATAATATAAAACCTAATACCTAACACACTCCACAATGATATAATACCTAACACACTCCACAATGATATAATACCTAACACACTCCACAATGATATAATACCTAACACACTCCACAATGATATAATACCTAACACACTCCACAATGATATAATACCTAACACACTCCACAATGATATAATACCTAACACACTCCACAATGATATAATACCTAACACACTCCACAATGATATAATACCTAACACCCTGCACAGTGATATAATACCTAACACACTCCACAATGATATAATACCTAACACACTCCACAATGATATAATACCTAACACACTCCACAATGATGTAATACCTAACAACCTGCACAGTGATATAATACCTAACACACTCCACAATGATATAATACCTAACACACTCCACAATGATATAATACCTAACACACTCCACAATGATATAATACCTAACACACTCCACAATGATATAATACCTAACACCCTGCACAGTGATATAATACCTAACACACTCCACAATGATATAATACCTAACACACTCCACAATGATATAATACCTAACACACTCCACAATGATATAATACCTAACACAATGCACAGTGATATAATACCTAACACACTCCACAATGATATAATACCTAACACACTCCACAATGATATAATACCTAACACACTCCACAATGATATAATACCTAACACACTCCACAATGATATAATACCTAACACACTCCACAATGATATAATACCTAACACACTCCACAATGATATAATACCTAACACCCTGCACAGTGATATAATACCTAACACACTCCACAATGATATAATACCTAACACACTCCACAATGATATAATACCTAACACACTCCACAATGATATAATACCTAACACACTCCACAATGATATAATACCTAACACACTCCACAATGATATAATACCTAACACACTCCACAATGATATAATACCTAACACACTCCACAATGATATAATACCTAACACACTCCACAATGATATAATACCTAACACACTCCACAATGATATAATACCTAACACACTCCACAATGATATAATACCTAACACCCTGCACAGTGATATAATACCTAACACACTCCACAATGATATAATACCTAACACACTCCACAATGATATAATACCTAACACACTCCACAATGATATAATACCTAACACACTCCACAATGATATAATACCTAACACACTCCACAATGATATAATACCTAACACACTCCACAATGATATAATACCTAACACCCTGCACAGTGATATAATACCTAACACACTCCACAATGATATAATACCTAACACACTCCACAATGATATAATACCTAACACACTCCACAATGATATAATACCTAACACACTCCACAATGATATAATACCTAACACACTCCACAATGATATAATACCTAACACACTCCACAATGATATAATACCTAACACACTCCACAATGATATAATACCTAACACACTCCACAATGATGTAATACCTAACACCCTGCACAGTGATATAATACCTAACACACTCCACAATGATATAATACCTAACACACTCCACAATGATATAATACCTAACACACTCCACAATGATATAATACCTAACACACTCCACAGTGATATAATACCTAACACACTCCACAATGATATAATACCTAACACCCTGCACAGTGATATAATACCTAACACACTCCACAATGATATAAAACCTAACACACTCCACAATGATATAATACCTAACACACTCCACAATGATATAATACCTAACACACTCCACAATGATATAATACCTAACACACTCCACAATGATATAATACCTAACACACTCCACAATGATATAATACCTAACACACTCCACAATGATATAATACCTAACACACTCCACAATGATATAATACCTAACACACTCCAGAATGATATAATACCTAACACCCTGCACAGTGATATAATACCTAACACACTCCACAATGATATAATACCTAACACACTCCACAATGATATAATACCTAACACACTCCACAGTGATATAATACCTAACACATTCCACAATGATATAATACCTAACACCCTGCACAGTGATATAATACCTAACACACTCCACAATGATATAATACCTAACACACTCCACAATGATATAATACCTAACACACTCCACAATGATATAATACCTAACACACTCCACAATGATATAATACCTAACACACTCCACAGTGATATAATACCTAACACACTCCACAATGATATAATACCTAACACCCTGCACAGTGATATAATATACCTAACCTAACACACTCCACAATGATATAATACCTAACACACTCCACAATGATATAATACCTAACACACTCCACAATGATATAATACCTAACACACTCCACAATGATATAATACCTAACACACTCCACAATGATGTAATACCTAACACCCTGCACAGTGATATAATACCTAACACACTCCACAATGATATAATACCTAACACACTCCACAATGATATAATACCTAACACACTCCACAATGATATAATACATAACACACTCCACAATGATATAATACCTAACACACTCCACAATGATATAATACCTAACACACTCCACAATGATATAATACCTAACACCCTGCACAGTGATATAATACCTAACACACTCCACAATGATATAAAACCTAACACACTCCACAATGATATAATACCTAACACACTCCACAATGATATAATACCTAACACACTCCACAATGATATAATACCTAACACACTCCACAATGATATAATACCTAACACACTCCACAATGATATAATACCTAACACCCTGCACAGTGATATAATACCTAACACACTCCACAATGATATAATACCTAACACACTCCACAATGATATAATACCTAACACACTCCAGAATGATATAATACCTAACACCCTGCACAGTGATATAATACCTAACACACTCCACAATGATATAATACCTAACACACTCCACAATGATATAATACCTAACACACTCCACAATGATATAATACCTAACACACTCCACAATGATGTAATACCTAACACCCTGCACAGTGATATAATACCTAAACACACTCCACAATGATATAATACCTAACACACTCCACAATGATATAATACCTAACACACTCCACAATGATATAATACCTAACACACTCCACAATGATATAATACCTAACACACTCCACAATGATATAATACCTAACACACTCCACAATGATATAATACCTAACACCCTGCACAGTGATATAATACCTAACACACTCCACAATGATATAATACCTAACACCCTGCACAGTGATATAATACCTAACACACTCCACAATGATATAATACCTAACACACTCCACAATGATATAATACCTAACACACTCCAGAATGATATAATACCTAACACCCTGCACAGTGATATAATACCTAACACACTCCACAATGATATAATACCTAACACACTCCACAATGATATAATACCTAACACACTCCACAGTGATATAATACCTAACACACTCCACAATGATATAATACCTAACACCCTGCACAGTGATATAATACCTAACACACTCCACAATGATATAATACCTAACACACTCCACAATGATATAATACCTAACACACTCCACAATGATATAATACCTAACACACTCCACAATGATATAATACCTAACACACTCCACAATGATGTAATACCTAACACCCTGCACAGTGATATAATACCTAACACACTCCACAATGATATAATACCTAACACACTCCACAATGATATAATACCTAACACACTCCACAATGATATAATACCTAACACACTCCACAATGATATAATACCTAACACACTCCACAATGATATAATACCTAACACACTCCACAATGATATAATACCTAACACCCTGCACAGTGATATAATACCTAACACACTCCACAATGATATAAAACCTAACACACTCCACAATGATATAATACCTAACACACTCCACAATGATATAATACCTAACACACTCCACAATGATATAATACCTAACACAATCCACAATGATATAATACCTAACACACTCCACAATGATATAATACCTAACACCCTGCACAATGATATAATACCTAACACACTCCACAATGATATAATACCTAACACACTCCACAATGATATAATACCTAACACACTCCACAATGATATAATACCTAACACACTCCACAATGATATAATACCTAACACACTCCACAATGATATAATACCTAACACACTCCACAATGATGTAATACCTAACACCCTGCACAGTGATATAATACCTAACACACTCCACAATGATATAATACCTAACACACTCCACAATGATATAATACCTAACACACTCCACAATGATATAATACCTAACACACTCCACAATGATATAATACCTAACACACTCCACAATGATATAATACCTAACACACTCCACAATGATATAATACCTAACACACTCCACAATGATATAATACCTAACACACTCCACAATGATATAATACCTAACACACTCCACAATGATATAATACCTAACACACTCCACAATGATATAATACCTAACACCCTGCACAGTGATATAATACCTAACACACTCCACAATGATATAATACCTAACACACCTCCACAATGATATAATACCTAACACACTCCACAATGATATAATACCTAACACACTCCACAATGATATAATACCTAACACACTCCACAATGATATAATACCTAACACACTCCACAATGATATAATACCTAACACACTCCACAATGATATAATACCTAACACACTCCACAATGATATAATACCTAACACCCTGCACAGTGATATAATACCTAACACACTCCACAATGATATAATACCTAACACACTCCACAATGATATAATACCTAACACACTCCACAATGATATAATACCTAACACACTCCACAGTGATATAATACCTAACACACTCCACAATGATATAATACCTAACACCCTCCACAGTGATATAATACCTAACACACTCCACAATGATATAAAACCTAACACACTCCACAATGATATAATACCTAACACACTCCACAATGATATAATACCTAACACACTCCACAATGATATAATACCTAACACACTCCACAATGATATAATACCTAACACACTCCACAATGATATAATACCTAACACACTCCACAATGATATAATACCTAACACACTCCACAATGATATAATACCTAACACACTCCAGAATGATATAATACCTAACACCCTGCACAGTGATATAATACCTAACACACTCCACAATGATATAATACCTAACACACTCCACAATGATATAATACCTAACACACCACACAGTGATATAATACCAGTGATATAACACATTCCACAATGATATAATACCTAACACACATGATATAATACCTAACACACTCCACAATGATATAATACCTAACACACTCCACAATGATATAATACCTAACACACTCCACAATGATATAATACCTAACACACTCCACAATGATATAATACCTAACACACTCCACAGTGATATAATACCTAACACACTCCACAATGATATAATACCTAACACCCTGCACAGTGATATAATACCTAACACACTCCACAATGATATAATACCTAACACACTCCACAATGATATAATACCTAACACACTCCACAATGATATAATACCTAACACACTCCACAATGATATAATACCTAACACACTCCACAATGATATAATACCTAACACCCTGCACAGTGATATAATACCTAACACACTCCACAATGATATAATACCTAACACACTCCACAATGATATAATACCTAACACACTCCACAATGATATAATACATAACACACTCCACAATGATATAATACCTAACACACTCCACAATGATATAATACCTAACACACTCCACAATGATATAATACCTAACACCCTGCACAGTGATATAATACCTAACACACTCCACAATGATATAAAACCTAACACACTCCACAATGATATAATACCTAACACACTCCACAATGATATAATACCTAACACACTCCACAATGATATAATACCTAACACACTCCACAATGATATAATACCTAACACACTCCACAATGATATAATACCTAACACCCTGCACAGTGATATAATACCTAACACACTCCACAATGATATAATACCTAACACACTCCACAATGATATAATACCTAACACACTCCACAATGATATAATACCTAACACCCTCACACAATGATATAATACCTAACACACTCCACAATGATATAATACCTAACACACTCCACAATGATATAATACCTAACACACTCCACAATGATATAATACCTAACACACTCCACAATGATATAATACCTAACACCCTGCACATGATATAATACCTAAACACACTCCACAATGATATAATACCTAACACACTCCACAATGATATAATACCTAACACACTCCACAATGATATAATACCTAACACACTCCACAATGATATAATACCTAACACACTCCACAATGATATAATACCTAACACACTCCACAATGATATAATACCTAACACCCTGCACAGTGATATAATACCTAACACACTCCACAATGATATAATACCTAACACCCTGCACAGTGATATAATACCTAACACACTCCACAATGATATAATACCTAACACACTCCACAATGATATAATACCTAACACACTCCAGAATGATATAATACCTAACACCCTGCACAGTGATATAATACCTAACACACTCCACAATGATATAATACCTAACACACTCCACAATGATATAATACCTAACACACTCCACAATGATATAATACCTAACACACTCCACAATGATATAATACCTAACACCCTCCACAATGATATAATACCTAACACACTCCACAATGATATAATACCTAACACACTCCACAATGATATAATACCTAACACACTCCACAATGATATAATACCTAACACACTCCACAATGATATAATACCTAACACACTCCACAATGATGTAATACCTAACACCCTGCACAGTGATATAATACCTAACACACTCCACAATGATATAATACCTAACACACTCCACAATGATATAATACCTAACACACTCCACAATGATATAATACCTAACACACTCCACAATGATATAATACCTAACACACTCCACAATGATATAATACCTAACACACTCCACAATGATATAATACCTAACACCCTGCACAGTGATATAATACCTAACACACTCCACAATGATATAAAACCTAACACACTCCACAATGATATAATACCTAACACACTCCACAATGATATAATACCTAACACACTCCACAATGATATAATACCTAACACACTCCACAATGATATAATACCTAACACACTCCACAATGATATAATACCTAACACCCTGCACAGTGATATAATACCTAACACACTCCACAATGATATAATACCTAACACACTCCACAATGATATAATACCTAACACACTCCAGAATGATATAATACCTAACACACTCCACAATGATATAATACCTAACACACTCCACAATGATATAATACCTAACACACTCCACAATGATGTAATACCTAACACCCTGCACAGTGATATAATACCTAACACACTCCACAATGATATAATACCTAACACACTCCACAATGATATAATACCTAACACACTCCACAATGATATAATACCTAACACACTCCACAATGATATAATACCTAACACACTCCACAATGATATAATACCTAACACACTCCACAATGATATAATACCTAACACACTCCACAATGATATAATACCTAACACACTCCACAATGATATAATACCTAACACCCTGCACAATGATATAATACCTAACACACTCCACAATGATATAATACCTAACACCCTGCCAGTGATATAATACCTAACACACTCCACAATGATATAATACCTAACACACTCCACAATGATATAATACCTAACACTCCAGAATGATATAATACCTAACACCACAGTGATATAATACCTAACACACTCCACAATGATATAATACCTAACACACTCCACAATGATATAATACCTAACACACTCCACAATGATATAATACCTAACACACTCCACAATGATATAATACCTAACACACTCCACAATGATATAATACCTAACACACTCCACAATGATATAATACCTAACACACTCCACAATGATATAATACCTAACACCTGCACAATGATATAATACCTAACACACTCCACAATGATATAATACCTAACACACTCCACAATGATATAATACCTAACACACATGATATAATACCTAACACACTCCACAATGATATAATACCTAACACCCTCCACAATGATATAATACCTAACACACTCCACAATGATATAATACCTAACACACTCCACAATGATATAATACCTAACACCCTCCACAATGATATAATACCTAACACACTCCACAATGATATAATACCTAACACACTCCACAATGATATAATACCTAACACACTCCACAATGATATAATACCTAACACACTCCACAATGATATAATACCTAACACCCTCCACAGTGATATAATACCTAACACACTCCACAATGATATAATACCTAACACACTCCACAATGATATAATACCTAACACACTCCACAATGATATAATACCTAACACACTCCACAATGATATAATACCTAACACACTCCACAATGATATAATACCTAACACCCTGCACAGTGATATAATACCTAACACACTCCACAATGATATAATACCTAACACACTCCACAATGATATAATACCTAACACACTCCACAATGATATAATACCTAACACACTCCACAATGATATAATACCTAACACACTCCACAATGATATAATACCTAACACACTCCACAATGATATAATACCTAACACCCTGCACAGTGATATAATACCTAACACACTCCACAATGATATAATACCTAACACACTCCACAATGATATAATACCTAACACACTCCACAATGATATAATACCTAACACACTCCACAATGATATAATACCTAACACACTCCACAATGATAATAATACCTAACACCCTGCACAGTGATATAATACCTAACACACTCCACAATGATATAATACCTAACACACTCCACAATGATATAATACCTAACACACTCCACAATGATATAATACCTAACACACTCCACAATGATATAATACCTAACACACTCCACAATGATATAATACCTAACACACTCCACAATGATATAATACCTAACACCCTGCACAGTGATATAATACCTAACACCCTGCACAGTGATATAATACCTAACACACTCCACAATGATATAATACCTAACACACTCCACAATGATATAATACCTAACACACTCCACAATGATATAATACCTAACACACTCCACAATGATATAATACCTAACACACTCCACAATGATATAATACCTAACACACTCCACAATGATATAATACCTAACACACTCCACAATGATATAATACCTAACACACTCCACAATGATGTAATACCTAACACCCTGCACAGTGATATAATACCTAACACACTCCACAATGATATAATACCTAACACACTCCACAATGATATAATACCTAACACACTCCACAATGATATAATACCTAACACACTCCACAATGATATAATACCTAACACACTCCACAATGATATAATACCTAACACACTCCACAATGATATAATACCTAACACACTCCACAATGATATAATACCTAACACCCTGCACAGTGATATAATACCTAACACACTCCACAATGATATAATACCTAACACCCTGCACAGTGATATAATACCTAACACACTCCACAATGATATAATACCTAACACACTCCACAATGATATAATACCTAACACCCTGCACAGTGATATAATACCTAACACACTCCACAATGATATAAAACCTAACACACTCCACAATGATATAAAACCTAACACACTCCACAATGATATAATACCTAACACACTCCACAATGATATAATACCTAACACACTCCACAATGATATAATACCTAACACACTCCACAATGATATAATACCTAACACACTCCACAATGATATAATACCTAACACCCTGCACAGTGATATAATACCTAACACACTCCACAATGATATAATACCTAACACACTCCACAATGATATAATACCTAACACCCTGCACAGTGATATAATACCTAACACACTCCACAATGATATAATACCTAACACCTGCACAGTGATATAATACCTAACACACTCCACAATGATATAATACCTAACACACTCCACAATGATATAATACCTAACACCTCCACAATGATATAATACCTAACACACTCCACAATGATATAAAACCTAACACACTCCACAATGATATAAAACCTAACACACTCCACAATGATATAATACCTAACACACTCCACAATGATATAATACCTAACACACTCCACAATGATATAATACCTAACACACTCCACAATGATATAATACCTAACACACTCCACAATGATATAATACCTAACACCCTGCACAGTGATATAATACCTAACACACTCCACAATGATATAATACCTAACACACTCCACAATGATATAATACCTAACACCCTGCACAGTGATATAATACCTAACACACTCCACAATGATATAATACCTAACACCCTGCACAGTGATATAATACCTAACACACTCCACAATGATATAATACCTAACACACTCCACAATGATATAATACCTAACACCCTGCACAGTGATATAATACCTAACACACTCCACAATGATATAAAACCTAACACACTCCACAATGATATAAAACCTAACACACTCCACAATGATATAATACCTAACACACTCCACAATGATATAATACCTAACACACTCCACAATGATATAATACCTAACACACTCCACAATGATATAATACCTAACACCCTGCACAGTGATATAATACCTAACACACTCCACAATGATATAATACCTAACACACTCCACAATGATATAATACCTAACACACTCCACAATGATATAATACCTAACACCCTGCACAGTGATATAATACCTAACACACTCCACAATGATATAATACCTAACACACTCCACAATGATATAATACCTAACACACTCCACAATGATATAATACCTAACACACTCCACAATGATATAATACCTAACACACTCCACAATGATATAATACCTAACACACTCCACAATGATATAATACCTAACACACTCCACAATGATATAATACCTAACACACTCCACAATGATATAATCCACAACCTAACACACTCCACAATGATATAATACCTAACACACTCCACAATGATATAAACCTAACACACTCCACAATGATATAATACCACACTCCACAATGATATAATACCTAACACACTCCACAATGATATAATACCTAACACACTCCACAATGATATAATACCTAACACACTCCACAATGATATAATACCTAACACACTCCACAATGATATAATACCTAACACACTCCACAATGATATAATACCTAACACACTCCACAATGATATAATACCTAACACACTCCACAATGATATAATACCTAACACACTCCACAATGATATAATACCTAACACACTCCACAATGATATAATACCTAACACACTCCACAATGATATAATACCTAACACACTCCAATGATATAATACCACAATGATATAAACCTAACACTCCACAATGATATAATACCTAACACACTCCACAATGATATAATACCTAACACCCTGCACAGTGATATAATACCTAACACACTCCACAATGATATAATACCTAACACACTCCACAATGATATAATACCACAATGATATAATACCTAACTCCACAATGATATAATACCTAACACACTCCACAATGATATAATACCTAACACACTCCACAATGATATAATACCTAACACACTCCACAATGATATAATACCTAACACACTCCACAATGATATAATACCTAACACACTCCACAATGATATAATACCTAACACACTCCACAATGATATAATACCTAACACACTCCACAATGATATAATACCTAACACACTCCACAATGATATAATACCTAACACACTCCACAATGATATAATACCTAACACACTCCACAATGATATAATACCTAACACACTCCACAATGATATAATACCTAACACACTCCACAATGATATAATACCTAACACACTCCACAATGATATAATACCTAACACACTCCACACAATGATATAATACCTAACACACTCCACAATGATATAATACCTAACACACTCCACAATGATATAATACCTAACACACTCCACAATGATATAATACCTAACACACTCCACAATGATATAATACCTAACACACTCCACAATGATATAATACCTAACACACTCCACAATGATATAATACCTAACACACTGCACAATGATATAATACCTAACACACTCCACAATGATATAATACCTAACACACTCCACAATGATATAAAACCTAACACACTCCACAATGATATAATACCTAACACACTCCACAATGATATAATACCTAACACACTCCACAATGATATAATACCTAACACACTCCACAATGATATAATACCTAAACACCCAATGATGCACAATGATATAATACCTAACACCCTGCACAATGATATAATACCTAACACACTCCACAATGATATAATACCTAACACAATGATATAATACCTAACACACTACCACAATGATATAATACCTAACACACTCCACAATGATATAATACCTAACACACTCCACAATGATATAATACCTAACACACTCCACAATGATATAATACCTAACACACTCCACAATGATATAATACCTAACACACTCCACAATGATATAATACCTAACACACTCCACAATGATATAATACCTAACACACTCCACAATGATATAATACCTAACACACTCCACAATGATATAATACCTAACACACTCCACAATGATATAATACCTAACAACACAATGATATAATACCTAACACACTCCACAATGATATAATACCTAACACACTCCACAATGATATAATACCTAACACACTCCACAATGATATAATACCTAACACACTCCACAATGATATAATACCTAACACACTCCACAATGATATAATACCTAACACACTCCACAATGATATAATACCTAACACACTCCACAATGATATAATACCTAACACACTCCACAATGATATAATACCTAACACACTCCACAATGATATAATACCTAACACACTCCACAATGATATAATACCTAACACACTCCACAATGATATAATACCTAACACACTCCACAATGATATAACACACTCCACAATGATATAATACCTAACACACTCCACAATGATATAATACCTAACACACTCCACAATGATATAATCCACCTAACACACTCCACAATGATATAATACCTAACACACTACCCACAATGATATAATACCTAACACACTCCACAATGATATAATACCTAACACACTCCACAATGATATAATACCTAACACACTCCACAATGATATAATACCTAACACACTCCACAATGATATAATACCTAACACACTCCACAATGATATAATACCTAACACACTCCACAATGATATAATACCTAACACACTCCACAATGATATAATACCTAACACACTCCACAATGATATAATACCTAACACACTCCACAATGATATAATACCTAACACACTCCACAATGATATAATACCTAACACACTCCACAATGATATAATACCTAACACACTCCACAATGATATAATACCTAACACACTCCACAATGATGTAATACCTAACACACTCCACAATGATATAATACCTAACACACTCCACAATGATATAATACCTAACACACTCCACAATGATATAATACCTAACACACTCCACAATGATATAATACCTAACACACTCCACAATGATATAATACCTAACACACTCCACAATGATATAATACCTAACACACTCCACAATGATATAATACCTAACACACTCCACAATGATATAATACCTAACACACTCCACAATGATATAATACCTAACACACTCCACAATGATATAATACCTAACACACTCCACAATGATATAATACCTAAACACACCTCCACAATGATATAATACCTAACACACTCCACAATGATATAATACCTAACACACGCCACAATGATATAATACCTAACACACTCCACAATGATATAATACCTAACACACTCCACAATGATATAATACCTAACACACTCCACAATGATATAATACCTAACACACTCCACAATGATATAATACCTAACACACTCCACAATGATATAATACCTAACACACTCCACAATGATATAATACCTAACACACTCCACAATGATATGAATGAATGAACCCATTATTGAATAGAATGAATCAAATAAAAAGTGAAACAATGAAATGAATAGACACTGTAAAGAAGGGAAAGTACATTCACAAACATTAATGCACCGTCTGCAATGTGTTCCATTTTCTGCCTTTTATATATTGCAGGTATTTTGGTCCACAAAATGAAGAAACATTTTCACATATCTACTGTGAACCTGTTATTGCAAGCACACCACACCACATCACACCACACAACATCAAACCAAACCAAACCACATCACATTACACCAGACTACGCCATACTACACTACAACACATCACATCACACGACACCTGCCTGCTGGTTGGGATGGGGAAAGCTGACCCTAGACCCGTGGGAAAGCACCGGACCACAGGTGACCCCCTGCCAAGTTGGCCACACTACACCACATCACACCACGCTACAACACATTACATCACACACATCACACCACCACATCACTCCACATCACACCAAACCACCAAAGCACATCACACCATATTACACCAGAACAGTCATGACTGGTTTTCTGTACAGTCAACTTGGAAACAATATGCAAGGAAAATACTTTGAGAACCTGAAGTATCTGATGGAGGGTAATGTAACACACATCACAGACCTGGAATCTGTTTTATTTCTGCCTCCCTGCTGGCTGGGATGGGGAAAGCTGACCCTAGATCTGTGGGAAAGCACCTGAACACAGGTGACCCCTACCAAGTTGAGATGAGATGCTCCCTGCATTGCAGTGGAAGGACAGACTGTGTTGCACTTTCACTGCTTCCCAAAGACCAGCCAAACAAGTCTCAAGACAGAAAAGACTGACAGCAAAGACATCAGGACCAGATGAGGCTGAGGACAACTACTGCTCCTGACACATCTCACTCTCTCGCTCTTTGTAAAATTACAATGGACTCATTCTGCATTAGTGTATGGGCAATTACACAAATTGATTCAGCTCCAAAACACTGGTGGGACGGGGTGGGGACATCTGGCAAGCAGATTAGAGATCACTCTCACTCTCTCTCTCTCTCTCTCTCTCTCTCTCTCTCTCTCTCTCTCTCTCTCTCTCTCTCTCTCTCTCTCTCTCTCTCTCTCTCTCTCTCTCTCTCTCTCTCTCTCTCTCTCTCTCTCTCTCTCACTTATTCTCACTCTCACTCTATATATATATACATACAGTGGGGCAAAAAAGTATTTAGTCAGCCACCAATTGTGCAAGTTCTCCCACTTAAAAAGATTAGAGAGGCCTGTAAATTTCAACATAGGTACACTTCAACTATGACAGACAAAATGAGAAAAAAATCCAAAAAATCACATTATAGGATTTTTAATGAATTTATTTGCAAATTATGGTGGAAAATAATATTTGGTCACCTACAAACAAGCAAGGTTTCTGGCTCTCACAGACCTGCAACTTCTTCTTTAAGAGGCTCCTCTGTCCTCCACTCGTTACCTGTATTAATGGCACCTGTTTGAACTTGTTGTCAGTATAAAAGACACTTGTCCACAACCTCAAACAGTCACACTCCAAACTTCACTATGGCCAAGATCAAAGTGCTGTCAAAGGACACCAGAAACAAAATTGTAGACCTGCACCAGGCTGGGAAGACTGAATTCTGCAATCAACTGTGGGAGAAAATATCAACTGTGGGAGAAATTATTAGGAAATGGAATACATACAAGACCACTGATAATCTCCCTCGTTCTGGGGCTCCACGCAAGATCTCACCCAAGATCATTTTGGAGTCAAAATGATCACAAGAACGGTGAGCAAAAATCCCAGAACCACACGGGGGGACCTAGTGAATGACTTGCAGAGAGCTGGGACCAAAGTAACAAAGCCTACCATCAGTAACACACTACGCCGCCAGGGACTCAAATCCTGCAGTGCCAGATGTGTCCCCCTGCTTAAGCCAGTACATGTCCAGGCCCGTCTGAAGTTTGCTAGAGAGCATTTGGATGATCCAGAAGAAGATTGGGAGAATGTCATATGGTCAGATGAAACCAAAATATAACTTTTTGGTAAAAACTCAACTCGTCGTGTTTGGAGGACAAAGAATGCTGAGTTGCATCCAAAGAACACCATACCTACTGTGAAGCATGGGGGTGGAAACATCATGCTTTGGGGCTGTTTTTCTGCAAAGGGACCAGGACGACTGATCCGTGTAAAGGAAAGAATGAATGGGGCCATGTATCGTGAGATTTTGAGTGAAAACCTCCTTCCATCAGCAAGGGCATTGAAGATGAAACGTGGCTGGGTCTTTCAGCATGACAATGATCCCAAACACACCACCCGGGCAATGAAGGAGTGGCTTCGTAAGAAGCATTTGAAGGTCAAGGTCCTGTAGTGGCCTAGCCAGTCTCCAGATCTCAACCCCATAGAGTTGAAAGTCTGTGTTGCCCAGCAACAGCCTCAAAACATCACTGCTCTGGAGGAGATATGCATGGAGGAATGGGCCAAAATTCCAGCAACAGTGTGTGAAAACCTTGTGAAGACTTACAGAAAACGTTTGACCTCTGTCATTGCCAACAAAGGGTATATAACAAAGTATTGAGATAAACTTTTGTTATTGACCAAATACTTATTTTCCATCCTAATTTGCAAATAAATAAATGTAAAATCCTACAATGTGATTTTCTGGATTTTTTTTCTCATTTTGTCTGTCATAGTTGAAGTGTACCTATGATGAAAATTAAAGGCCTCTCTCATCTTTTTAAGTAGGAGAACTTGCACAATTGGTGGCTGACTAAATACTTTTTTGCCCCACTGTATATATATATATATATATATATATATATATATATATATATATATATATATATATATATATATATATATATATATATATATATATATATATATATATATATATGTGTGTGTGTGTGTGTGTATGACCGGAGCAGCGGTTGTCCTCATCTGGTCATGCTGTCTTTGCTGTCAGACTTTCAGAAAAGAGACATTAAATTCTACAACCACCTAACCATCTGGGTGGCAGGTAGCCTAGTGGTTAGAGTGTTGGACCAGTAAAAGAAAGGTTGCTAGTTTGAATCCCTGAGCTGACAAGGGAAACATCTGCCGTTCTGCCCCTGAGCAAGGCAGTTAACCCACTGCTCCTAGGCTGTCATTGTAAATGAGAATTAGTTCTTAACTGACTTGCCTAGTTAAATAATGGTTAAAAAAAATAAAAGGTAGTGATTCCCAAACCTTCCATAATAAAGCTATCAGAGATGATTCTGGAGAAGAGTCCTGTAAGCAAGCTGGTCCTGGGGCTCTGTTCACAAACACAAAGAGAGCCCCAGGACAGCAGCACAATTAGACTCAACCAAATCATGAAAAAACATAATTACTTGACACACTGGAAAGAATTAATAAACAAACAGAGCTAACTAGAATGTTATTTGGCTGACCCAAAATTAAGGAAAGATTTGACTATGTACAGACTCAATGAGCATAGCCCTGCTATTGATAGAGACTGCCGTAGGCAGACCTGGCTCTCAAGAGAAGACAGGCTATGTGCACAATCCATTTTTGATTAACTCCCATATCCATTGGGTGAATTACCAGTGTGCCATCACAGCAGCAAGATTTGTGACCTGTTGCCACAAGAAAAGGGCAACCAGTGATGAACAAACACTAATGTAGATACAACCCATATTTATGTTAATATATTTTCCCTTTTGTACTTAAACTATTTGCTCATCATTACAACATTTGAAATGTCTCTATTCCTTTAGAACCTTTGTGATTGTAATGTTTATTGTACATTTTTTATTGTTTATTTTACTTGCTTTGGAAATGTAAACCTATGTTTCCATGCCAATAAAGTGCTTTGAATTGAATTGAGACAGACAGACAGACAGACAGACAGACAGACAGACAGACAGACAGACAGACAGACAGACAGACAGACAGACAGACAGACAGACAGACAGACAGACAGACAGACAGACAGACAGACAGACAGACAGACAGACAGACAGACAGACAGACAGACAGACAGACAGACAGACAGACAGACAGACAGACAGACAGACAGACAGAATGACAGAATGACAGAATGACAGAATGACAGAATGACAGAATGACAGAATGACAGAATGACAGAATGACAGAATGACAGAATGACAGGGTAGAGAGTCAGGGACAGAGGTAAAAAGTCAGGGAAGAAAGACAGATGCCTCCGGTCAGTCCCACTAATCTTGCGATGTAAATGTTTAGTTTATTTCCATTAGCCAACACAGCTCTAATACCTAATGCCGCCACCGTTCATCATTTACCTTGGTGTGTGCAGAGGTGATGTGAGAGACAGCAAATCACACCTGTCGTAAGCAGGATACGCATTGCATGCCTGTGTCTGATAGTCGTGAAGTCATGTTGTACATGTAAACTAATAAGTGCTAGATTAGTGCCAGTACATGCCAATAAGAGCTAGATTGTTGTCAGATGTTGTAGGTTACATTGTAAATCCATGAATCAATATGCTGTTGTACAGGTAGAGTTGTTGTCCCAGACATATTCACAAATGTGCCAAACAACAATGATGCCATGGCCACAGAGTCACAGTGCTTACGAGGGATACTAAGCATTAAGTGGGTGAATGAATGTTACCCCATAGTGTCTTCTTCTCTACATTCCATGGTTCCATGGTTCCAGCACTTGCTTAATCTCTGTCAGTTCAAACAGACCCAACAAGCGGTTTGGACCATCTGCCTGGTGCTCCAAGATGAATGTCCCAATTGATGTTCTGTGACTACCTACTGTTTCCGCAGCTAAGAATGACGCAGCCTTGAACTCAGAACATGAGTTCCAAGACATGTCTTTCCTGTGTAATCTTCTTTGGATAATAATATTCTGTCTTTCTCAACTACATTTTCATTACACAGTATTCTACATGCTCAAAGCAAATTCGGGGCATTCGGTTGATTTGGCAGCGCTGTGCTTATGTTTTATTTTTAACAGGGCGTCTGTCTATCCATCATAATAATACCCTAACCTCTGACCTGTGTCTTGCTCAGACATGCCAACATTCTGTCTGTACATGCTGTTGTTACATAAGTGGTGACCAAACTTTTCTGTGTCATGCCGTGAAACACGGCTTTAAGAGGTAAAGCCTTTAAGATGTTCTTCTGAATCCACTATATAATCATATACATGTTTTTATCCATAATCATGTTTTTGTTTACTGTAGGCTACATGTTGGCATCATTGTTGTTACATGAATGGACTGATAACAGCATTGTCAACAGAAACGGACAAGATGGAGGAAAATAACCCCAATATTTAGAGACGGAAATGAAATGAAGGATCTCCAAGTGTATGGATATCAGTCAAATAATAAAACATTGTGTATCTCTTATTTTACTTCAGTAAGGAAATGCAGAGGTATTTATGGTGATTTGATTACAGCCTCAACAGGGGGCTTTTAGAGGGCCTATCAGCTACAGGGAGTAGAAACAGGCATACAGTAGCAACGATTAAACAAAATAACAACCGTCATGTGAGGAATTAATTGTGTGTGTGTGTTTGTTGGGGGCTGGGGAAAACAAGGTAGAATGCAGTGTCCTGGGGCATATGCAGTAGTGTGCAATATTAAGATCCAATCCAAATCAAATATTATTGGTCATATCCGCCAAATACAACAGGTGTAGGCTTTACAGGGAAATGCTTAATTATGAGCCCATTCCCAAAAAGTAAGGCAAACATTTGCTGAACAAAACAAATGAATTGGTAACAGAATAAAACCCACAATGAAATGGAAAGGTGGTGTATACTGTGAAGAACCTAGAAGAACATACAGTCCACATCCCTTATACTGTGAAGAACCTAGAAGAAAATACAGTCCACATCCCTTTTACTGTGAAGAACCTAGAAGAAAATACAGTCCACATCCCTTTTACTGTGAAGAACCTAGAAGAAAATACAGTCCACATCCCTTTTACTGTGAAGAACCTAGAGGAAAATACAGTCCACATCCCTTTTACTGTGAAGAACCTAGAAGAACATACATTCCACATCATACAGTCCACATCCCTTTTACCATGACGAACCTATAAGAAAATACAGCCCACATCCCTTTTACTGTGAAGAACCTAGAAGAAAATACAGTCCACATCCCTTTTACTGTGAAGAACCTAGAGGAACATACAGTCCACATCCCTTTTACTGTGAAGAACCTAGAGGAACATACAGTCCACATCCCCTATCATGATGCCTTGAGAGAATGAGTGAAAAGGAGAAAAGGAGCGAGAAAGAGGGCGAGAGAGTAAGCCAGCAGAGAGTAGAGGAACCTTTTCGTCTGACTGTAATTGGTCAAAATCAATGCGTATGAAGACCGATAGGTGCTTTAAGGGAATTAGATCTCAGATGTTACAAGAAGTGAGATTGATAAACACAAACAATGAAGTGAAGTGATTTGAAGTGGCTTACCGTAAATGAAGTGGTTTACCGTAAAAGTCCTATGCGCTAGATTTTGAGTTACTTGGCAACTTTAGTTGTGAATGATACACACCTTTCAGTGTCTCAGAAATCAAAACAAATATGGGCTGCATGATGCAACTATAGACTATTGATGATTTGAGAATGTTGCAAAAAAAAAGCTTAATTTCTGTTCCTTGCCTCTGGCAGCACACGCTGTGAAGCTGTGACTATCAGACTATTCTCAATTAAATCTTGTCTTCAGTTTGGATTTATAATGGCCCATTATCAATTGGGCAGGAACAGGGGGAAAAAATACGTGTCATCTGCCCGAGTGGCTCCCGAGTGGCGCACGGAGGCGTCACTGCAGACCCTGGTTCGATCCTGGGCTGTATCACAACCGGCCGTGATTGGGAGTCCCATACGGACTCTGAGGGTTTGGCCGGGGGAGGCCACCATTGTAAAATAAGAATTTGTTCTTAACTGACTTGCCTATTTAAATAAAATCTGTATGCACTTGAATGGTGAATGGAGGCCGCTTTCACAAAATTTGTTTTTCAATCATGCCAGCGTAGGTTACTCCAGTTTTATTGCAGAGCATGTGCTTAATATGAGCAGCTCAGACATAAATATAGTAGCAGCTGAGATCTTCCTCTTAAGTGGAAAACATTTTATTTAACTAGGTAAGTCAGTTAAGAACAAATTCTTATTTACAATGATAGCCTACTGGGAACAGTGGGTTAACTGCCTTGTTCAGGGGCAGAACAACATATTTTTACCTTGTCAGCTCGGGGATTCGATCCAGCAACCTTTCGGTCAAAACACTGCTTTCACACAGGATTGCATATAGAAATGTCTGGGCTTGCCTCCCAGGTGACGCAGTGGTCTAAGGGACTGCATCGCAGTGCTAGCTGTGCCACCAGAGCCCAGGCTCTGTCGCAGCCAGCCGCGGCCGGGAGGTCCATGGGGCGTCGCACAATTGGCCTAGCCAATTCCGGGTTAGAGAGGGTTTGGCCGGTTGGGATATCCTTGCCTCATCGCGCACTAGCGACTCCTGTGGCGGGCAAGGCACAGTGCACGCTACCCAGGTCACCAGGTGCACAGTGTTTCCTCCGACACATTGGTGATGCACGCTGTGTTTAGTAAGTAGTGCGGCTTGGTTGGGTTGTGTTTCGGTGTAGTGATAAGACAAGATAGTAACTACTAACAATTGGATACCACAAAATGGTGGAGAAAAAGGGGGTAAACAAAGAAAAGAAAAAAATGTCTGGGCTTATAAGAACACTTATTGTATTTCACTCCATGCATCAACCACTATTTGAGGAGCATGCAGCCTCTCGCTGCGCTACAGGTCATATTCTGTCCAAACTCTGTATGCCATGGGCTCTCCAATCCGGTTCCTGCAGCTATTAAGTGAAATCTGTTCGGGAACATCGATAGTAACATATTTTCACAAGAAAACATATTTAATTAAAACTGTTGACAGCTCCTCTCTCTGCGCACTCGAGAAAGGAATGAAGGAGAGAGAGGAGATGGAAATGCATGGTTGTGAGATAATCTGTAGCTAAAGGTAATAATCTGTAGCTAAAGGTAATGTGTCAGCCTATTGATTATGAAAATATTAAAAATGCTCTATTACTAGGTTATTCAAAATCAAATACAAATTCACTGTAATTGTAGGCTAACTGTAAGCCGCCCTACACAATCAATGAACTAATAGCATCGCCAAGGCCTATACGTTCTTTCCCAGACTCACATTTTGGAGCGTAAGGTAACCAGTTCATCTAGTATGCATAATAATACAGTCCACATTCAAAGGCGATTACTAGAATTTGTTTAATTTTGTTTAATTTTGTTTAATTTGTTTAATTTTGTAGTAAAGGCAAGACCAATTACAGTGCCTTGCGAAAGTATTCGGCCCCCTTGAACTTTGCGACCTTTTGCCACATTTCAGGCTTCAAACATAAACATAAATGACGGTCTAGGAGCAGTGGGTTAACTGCCTGTTCAGGAGCAGGACAACAGATTTGTACCCTGTCAGCTCGGGGGTTTGAACTTGCAACCTTCCGGTTACTAGTCCAACGCTAGGCTACCCTGCCACCCCATCTCTGCACCACTCCACTAAGCGTCACATCTGGAGGAAACCTGGCACCATCTCTACGGTGAAGCATGGTGGTGGCAGCATCATGCTGTGAGTTGTTTGTCAGCGGCAGGAACTGGGAGACTAGTCAGGATCTGTCACGCCCTGACCATGGAGAGCCTTTTATTCTCTATGTTGGTTAGATCGGGGTGTGACTAGGGTGGGTTATCTAGGTTATTGTATGTTTATGTTGGCCTGGTATGGCTTCCAATCAGAGGCATCTGTTTATCGTTGTCTCTGATTGGGGATCATATTTAGGCAGCCATTTCCCCCACTGTGTTTTGTGGGATCTTGTTTTTTGGTTAGTTATCTGTGAGCACGCCATTTGCTGCACGAACTCTATGTACGCTGCGCCTTGGTCCGTCATTCATTATAACGATCGTGACAGGATCGAGGGAAAGATGAACAAAGTACAGAGAGATCCATGATTAAAACCTGCTCCAGAGCACTCAGGACTCCAGACTGCGGTGAAGGTTCACCTTCCAAGAGGACAACGACCCTAAGGACACAGTAAAGATAATGCAGGAGTGGCTTCGGGACAAGCCTCTGAATATCCTTGAGTGGCCCAGCCAGAGCCCGGACTTGAACCCGATCGAACATCTCTGGAGAGACCTGAAAATAGCTGTGCAGCGAAGCTCCCCATCCCACCTGACAGAGATTGAGAGGATATGCAGAGAACAATGGGTGAAACTACCCAAATACTGGTGCGCCAAGTCATACCCAAGAAGACTCAAGGCTGTAATCGCTGCCAAAGGTGTTTCAACAAGTACTGAGTAAAGTGTCTGAAAACTTATGTAAATGTAATATTTCATGTTTCTTTTCCGTTTTCCTCTATTTTTCCCTAATTTCATGATATCCAATTGGTAGTTACAGTCTTGTCCCATCACTGCAACTCCCCTATGGACTCGGGAGAGGCGAAGGTCGAGAGCCATGCGTTCTCCGAAACACGACCCTGCCAAGCCGCACTGCTTCTTGACACACTGCTCGCTTAATCTGGAAGGAAGCCACACCAATGTGTCAGTGAAACACAGTCCAACTGGCGACTGACGTCGGTTTGCAGGCGCCCGGCTCGCCACAATGAGTCACCAGAGAGCGACGGGACAACGAAATCCTAGCCAGCCAAACCCTCCCCTTTTCCCCTTTGCTAAGCTTTGAAACAACATCCACAATGACCATGTTTTCCACTCAGTTCCAACCTGTGGTTGAACTTCTTCCTTCAAATTGATCAATCACAGTGGGTTTTAAAAGCATGATACTGTTTTGGTAATAAGTGTTTGATGGGATTGCCTTTCATTGATGTCATGGTGGTTAGAGGGACAATAGAGCCCTGAGTACAAGACCATTAGGCGAGTTGGGTACTAGTTGGGTACTACCAACAGTGTGAAGATTAGTGTGACTCAACTGTCACGTGGAATTTGACTTTGGTCATGATGATCTATTAAAATCATTAGCTGTCAGAGCAGCTTACCGATCGCTGCAGCTGTAACACAGCGCATCTGTAAATAGCCCATCCAACCAACTACCTACCTTATCCCCATATTTGTTTTTGTTTTTCTGATCTTTTGCACAACAGTATTTATACTTGCACATTCTCATCTGCACATATATCACTCCAGTGTAAATTGCTATATTGTAATTACTTCGCCACAATTGGCTTATTTATTGCCTTACCTCCTTACTTCATTTGCACACACTGTATACAGATTTTTCTATTGTGTTATTAACTGTACCTTTGTTTATCCCATGTGTAACTCTGTGTTGTTGTTTCTCTAAAACAATGTTGGAGGTGGCTTATTGTAGAAAATTAACATAAAATGCTCTGGCAACAGCTCTGGTGGACATTCCTGCAGAACATTTTAGGGATGTAAGCTTTTAGTCCATATGGAACATTTCTGTGAGCTTTAATTTCAGCTAATGAAACACTTTACATGTTGCGTTTACAATTTTGTTCAGTATATATGGAACCCAAAAGTGTTCTACCTGGAACAAAAAGGGTTCTTCAAAGGGTTATCCTATGGGGACAACCAAAGAACCCTTTAAGGTTCTATAGCACCTTTTTTTCTAAGAGTGTACTCTCCTAAATTCAAAACTGCAAACATGTAATGTATGCATCACAGGACACAAACACAACGCTATTATATTAGCCAATGGTCCTTGTTGCTACAGTATGAACGTGGCAACTAGCTTGGGGGGGTTAGGTACATCAGAACTCCATTGCGTGGGATGGGAGAAGGGAGATTATTTACGAGGTGGAGTCAATGCTTCTTTTCCACAGAAGGGGAGTGAATGAAAGTGTTTCTGATGTGCGAGCCCACTCCAGAGGTTAGCCACCCGTTCATCCCACCTCAGTACGACTCCATTGCTGGACTATTGATTAGCCCCCAACGTGTCAGTTTTTATTGCTGCTTGGTAGGCTGTAAACTCTGGGCTCTAGGGACTCCACAGCCATAGTTTCCATTGGAATGTTCAGTTTTTCACATCCCAACTTATTTTTACGTAGTATCTCTTTGAAGACGATCAGAAAAATGTATTATTTTAAAGAGGATAGAAGGGCTCTTTTTCATTTTGGGGTTGTTTGCTCCAAGGCCTGTTTCATTAGTATGTTCTCTTTCTCTATGGGGCTGATGATCACTCTACTTTGTGTGTGTGTGTGTGTGTGTGTGTGTGTGTGTGTGTGTGTGTGTGTGTGTGTGTGTGTGTGTGTGTGTGTGTGTGTGTGTGTGTGTGTGTGTGTGTGTGTGTGTGTGTGTGTGTGTGTGTGTGTGTGTGTGTGTGTGTGTGTGTGTGTGTGTGTGTGTGTTGACTGCAGACTGCCTCATTATCCCATAATGATGTATATCAAATGCTGGATTGAAAACAAAAGGTCACCCTCCACCTGTGAGCCATGTCTGATACCCATATAATTAGAATTTGGTGCATTTCCCAATCTCCAATCTACATAGACAACAATACCCAATTCTGGTGTGGAGCCATATTGGATGGAGAGTGAAATCATGTGGATTCTAGGACTGTGTCCTGCACTGACTGCTTCACTGTATGTTGTGGGTGCAATATGTGTTGGGCATATTTCCTCTGCACTGTCCGTTCAAATGCATATTCTGCACTTTAAATGTTCAGACATAAGTGTTGGGACATAGAACCACAACCTTGAAGAACCATCCTCAAATGAGGGGGACTTGAGAGGGGTGTTTCAATTTACAGTTTCACAGCTGCCCGCCTAGATTGTGTATCAGCCAGAGATCTTTGTCTGTACCAGGCACGTTTGTGCTGATGTCTGGCTCGATGTACAGAATACTAATATTAGAGAAGTCATTATCTGAGATCACACGCAGGGGACAGATGGAGCCAGACATAACCAGAGCATAGATTAGAGTACAGGAGGAAGAAGAGGAGAAGGAGGAAAAGGAGGAGGTGGTAGAGGAAGAAGGCAAAGGAAGGAGTGACTCATGTCCCTCCCTCCCTCCCTCCCTCCCTCCCTCCCTCCCTCCCTCCCTCCCTCCCTCCCTCCCTCCCTCCCTCCCTCCCTCCCTCCCTCCCTCCCCTCCCTCCCTCCCTCCCTCCCTCCCTCCCTCCCTCCCTCCCTCCCTCCCTCCCTCCCTCCCTCCCTTCCTTCCTTCCTTCCTTCCTTCCTTCCTTCCTTCCTTCCTTCCTTCCTTCCTTCCTTCCTTCCTTCCTTCCTTCCTTCCTTCCTTCCTTCCTTCCTTCCTTCCTTCCTTCCTTCCTAGTTATCTGCATCCCTTTCATCTATGTGTCTGTCTCTTTCTTTCTATCTACTTTATCTCTATATCCCTGTTTCTCTCTTTATAAACACTATACAATTTTCTATGAGATCATGTATAAAATACTGACTAAACAATCTGAAGTACAGAGCCTTCGGAAAGTATTCAGACCCCTTCACCTTTTCCACATTTTGGTAAGTTGCAGCCTTATCCAAAAATTGATTATTTAAAAAAAAATCCTCAGCAATCGACACACATAATGACAAAGTGAAAAGAGGTTTTAAAAATGTTTGCACATTGATTAAAAATTAAAAACAGAAATACCTTATTTACATAAGTAGTCAGACCCTTTGCTATGAGCCTCGAAATGGAGCTCAGGTGCATCCTGTTTCCATTGATCATCGTTGAGATGTTTCTACAACTTGATTTGAGTCCACCTGTGGTAAATTCAAATGACTGGACATGATGTGAAAAGGCACACACATGTCTATATAAGGTCCCACAGATGACAATGCATGTCAGAGAAAAAACCAAGCCATGAGGTCGAAGGAATTGTCCGTAGAGCTCCGAGACAGGATTCTGTCGGGGCACAGATCTGGGGAAGGGTACCAAAACATTTCTGCAGCATTGAAGGTCCCCAAGAACACAGTTGCCTCCATTATTCTTAAACCCCAACCCCCTCTCCCCAAATCTGTATGTTCTTCAATGACTTACTTCAGGCACATTACCATTGACATTACACGCCTGCTAGCCACCCAACACTAAATAATGACATGAATTGCCCCTGATCCTTGTGTATTTCTCCACAGGATCCTGAATCATGGGGAGACATGGCTGAACAATCCTTTTCCTCCAGAGATAACATTCTGTCTGCTGGTCTGACAGCAGGACACAGCTTATTTATCAAGCATATCCATTTCCATTTGTCTTGTCATTATACTCCTCTGTGGCTGTCCACTTACTCCATAGCAATTTTTACAAACATGCTCTCTCTCCCTCATTCCACCTGTCTCTCTCTCTCTCTCTCTCTCTCTCTCTCTCTCTCTCTCTCTCTCTCTCTCTCTCTCTCTCTCTCTCTCTCTCTCTCTCTCTCTCTCTCTCTCTCTCTCTCTCTCTCTCTCTCTCTCTCTCTCTCTCTCTCTCTCTCTCTCTCTCTCTATATATATATATATATATATATATATATATATATACATATGGAGCAGCAGTTGTCCTCATCTGGTCATGATGTCTTAGAGACATTAACGACACTCAGGTGTGTCCTATTTAATTGTTAGGTTGTCCTTTGCCGAAGCTTGAATTGTTAACTTTGTGCTTTTGTTTCCTGAGGTAGTTTTCGAGAATTAGTGTTTGTTGTTTTTTCATGTGTACTGGGATCCTGCGGCTACCATTTCTAAGTAAAGCTTTATGTTTATCCTTAACCACTGAGTCCTCGTCTGGTCTCTTCTCTGCACCTGGGTGCTACCTCATCACATCACATCACCTACAAAGAGATTAACCTACAGAAGAGTCAACTCAGCCAGGTGGTTCTCAGACCCCTTGACTTTTTTCACGTTTTGTTACGTTACAGCCATATTATTAAACGGATTAAAGAGAGAGAGAGAGAGAGAGAGAGAGAGAGAGAGAGAGAGAGAGAGAGAGAGAGAGAGAGAGAGAGAGAGAGAGAGAGAGAGAGAGAGAGAGAGAGAGAGAGAGAGAGAGAGAGAGAGAGAGGCAGAGACAGAGACAGAGACAGACAGACAGAATAAGCGAGTGCCAAGCCAAATCAGATGACAGATTACATTTTCCAGGTTTGTGAAAATTGCTACGGAGTAAGTGGACAGCCACAGAGTGTAATGACAAGACAAATGGAAATGGATATGCTCACTCTTAGTCTCTTAGTCTCTTAGTCTCTTAGTCTCTCTCTCTCTCTCTCTCTCTCTCTCTCTCTCTCTCTCTCTCTCTCTCTCTCTCTCTCTCTCTCTTACATCTAAGTTGGAACTGAAGTACTGACTATATACTTAAACAGCCATTAAGTATATATACTATGGGGCAGGTTTAATTGAATGCTGATGTTTATTGTCATGAGTCTTGTCCTAGAGGCAGAATTGAGTGATTTCCCCTAAATAGGCCAGATGCAAAGTAAAAAATGTTGATATTGTAAAAGTTAAACGGCTTGATTTGACCTGTGTGTGTGTGTGTGCGTGTGCATGTGTGCATGAATGTCAATGTGTCAGTGTTCTCAGCAGCTCCAGGAGACTGCAGGAGGGTGCATGCTCACTGAATTTCAAGTCAATAAACATATAGCACATCTTCCCTTTTAATCCAATTTGGAGCTTAATCCTGTAAAACTCATTCAGGCAGTCGATCCCAACGTTACACACCCCTTCATTGACAAAGACATGAGTTGGACAGGGATTATGGTAACACTGTCTATGAACCACCTGTATAATGCAATTTCAATTCATTTATATGGACCTCTATCACATTTTGGAATATAACAGTTGCTATAAGCCTTCATAACAGGTCACGAGGCTTTTGACATAATTTAGGCTATGCATTCATAACGCATCACACAGCATTATAAAACATGCTCGAAAACATAGCAGCCTCTAGAAACAGATAAATGGTTATAATAGATATACAGTTGAAGTCAGAAGTTTACATACACCTTAGCCAAACACATTTAAACTCAGTTTTTCACAATTCCTGATATTTTATCTGAGTAAAAATTCCCTGTCTTAGGTCAGTTAGGATCACCACTTTTTTTTAAGAATGTGAAATGTCAGAATAATAGTAGAGATAATGATTTATTTCAGCTTTTATGTCTTTCATCACGTTCCCAGTGGGTCAGAAGTTTACATACACTCAATTAGTATTTGGTAGCATTGCCTTCAAATTGTTTAACTTGGGTCAAACGTTTCGGGTAGCATTCCACAAGCTTCCCACAATAAATTGGGTGAATTTTGACTCATTCTTCCGGACAGAGCTGGTGTAACTGAGTCAGGTTTGTAGGCCTCCTTGCTCGCACAGGCTTTTTCAGTTCTGTCCACACATTTTCTATAGGATTGAGGTCAGGGCTTTGTAATAGTCACTCCAATACCTTGACTTGGTTGTCCTTAAGCCATTTTGCCACAACTTTGGAAGTATGCTTGAGGTCATTGTCCATTTGGAAGACCCAAGCTTTAACTTTCTGACTGATGTCTTGAGATGTTGCTTCAATATATCCACATTATTTTCCCTCCTCATGATGCCACTTTTGTGAAGTGCACCAGTCCCTCCTGCAGCAAAGCACCCCCACAACATGATGCTGTCACCCCTGTGCTTCACGGTTGGTATGGTGTTCTTCGGCTTGCAAGCTTCCCCCTTTTTCCTCCAAACATAACGATGGTCATTATGGCCAAACAGTTATATTTTTGTTTCATCAGACCAGAGGACATTTCTCCAAAAAGTACAACCTTTGTCCCCATGTGCAGTTGCAAACAATAGTCTGGCATTTTTAAGGCGGTTTTGGAGCAGTGGCTTCTTCCTTGCTGAGCGGCCTTTCAGGTTATGTCGATATAGGACTCATTTTATTGTGTATATAGATAATTCTGTACCTGCTTCCTCCAGCATCTTCACAAGGTCCTTTGCTGTGGTTCTGGAATTGATTTGCACTTTTCAAACCAAAGTATGTAGGACACAGAACGCGTCTCCTTCCTGAGCGGTATGACAGCTGCGTGGTCCCATGGTGTTTATACTGGCATACTATTGTTTGTACAGATGAATGTGGTACCTTCAGGCATATGGAAATTGTTCCCAAGGATGAACCAGACTTGTGGAGGTCTACAACTTTTTTTCTGAGGTCTTGGCTTATTTTGTTGGATTTTCCCATGATGTCAAGCAAAACGGCACTGAGTTTGGAGGTAGGCCTTGAAATACATCCACAGGTACACCTCCAATTGAATCAAATAATATCAATTAGCCTATCAGGAGCTTCAAAAGCCATGACATAATTTTCTGGAATTTTCCAAGCTGTTTAGTCAACTTAGTGTATGTAAACTTCTAACCCACTGGAATTTTTGTAATTAATTTTTTAAAATATTTTTTTCCCGGCGCCGACAGAGATGGCCGCCTCGCTTCGCGTTCCTAGTAAACTATGCAGTCTTTTGTTTTTTTTTACATGTTATTTCTTACATTGGTACCCCAGGTAATCTTAGGTTTCATTACATAGAGGAACTACTGAATATAAGAGCAACCTCAACTCACCATCCTTACGACCAGGAATACGACTTTCCCGAAGCGAATCCTGTGTTTTGCCCACCACCCAGGACAATGGATTGGATCCCAGCCGGTGAACCTAAACAACGTCGCCGTAAAAGGGGCAAACGACACGGTCTTCTGGTCAGGCTCCGGAGACGGACACATCGCGCACCACTCCCTACAATACTACTCGCCAATGTCCAGTCTCTTGACAACAAGGTTGATGAAATCCGAGCAAGGGTAGCATTCCAGAGAAACATCAGAGACTGTAACCTTCTTTGCTTCACGGAAACATGGCTCACTCGAGAGACGCTAACGGAGTCGGTGCAGCGAGCTGGTTTATTCACGCATCGTGCCGACAGAAACAAGCATCTTTCTGGTAAGAAGAGGGGCGGGGGGGTATGCCTCATGATTAACGAGACGTGGTGTGATCATAACAACATACAGGAGCTCAAGTCCTTCTGTTCACCTGACGTAGAATTCCTCACAATGAAATGTTGACCGCATTATCTACCAGGAGAATTCTCTTCGATTATAATCACAGCCGTATATATTCCCCCCAAGCAGACACATTGATGGCCGTGAATGAACTTTATTTGACTCTATGTAAACTGGAAACCACATATCCTGAGGCTGCATTCATTGTAGCTGGGGATTTTAACAAGGCTGATCTGAAAACAAGACTCCCTAAATTCTATCAGCATATTGATTGTGCAACCAGGGCTGGTAAACCCCTGGATCATTGTTATTCTAACTTCCGCGATGCATATAAGGCCCTCCACCGCCCTCCTTTTGGGAAAAACTGACCACGACTCCATTTTGTTGCTCCCAGCCTATAGACAGAAACTAAAACAGGAAGCTCCCGCATTCAGGTCTGTTCAACGTTGGTCCGACCAATCTGATTCCACGCTTCAAGACTGCTTCGATCACGTGAATTGGGATGTGTTCTGCATTGCGTCCAACAACAACATTGACAAATACGCTGATTCGGTGAGCGAGTTCATTAGAAAGTGCATCGGCGATGTCATACCCACAGCAACTAACAGCAACTATTAAAACATTCCCAAACCAGAAACCGTGGATTGATGGCAGCATTCGTACAAAACTGAAAGTGTGAACCACTGCTTTTAACCAGGGCAAGGTGAACGGAAACATGACCGAATACAAACAGTGTAGCTATTCAACCCACAAGGGAATCAAACAAGCTAAGTGTCAGTATAGAGACAAAGTTGAGTTGCAATTCGAAGGCTCAGACACAAGAGGTATGTGGCAATCACAGATTACAAAAAGAAAACCTACCCCGTCATGGACCAGGATGTCTTGCTCCCAGATAGACTAAATAACTTCTTTGCTCGCTTTGAGGGCAATACAGTGCCACTGACATGGCCCGCTACCAAAACCTGCGCACTCTCCTTCACTGCAGCCGACGTAAGTAAAACATTTAAACGCGTGAACCCTTGCAAGGCTGCAGGCCCAGACGGCATCCCCAGCTGCATCCTCAGAGCATGCGCAGAGTCTGCTATCCCAGTCTGCTGTCCCCACATGCTTCAAGAGGGCCACCATTGTTCCTGTTCCCAAGAAAGCTAAAGTAACTGAGCTAAACGACTACTGCCCCGTAGCACTCACTTCCGTCATCATGAAGTGCCTTGAGAGACTAGTCATGGACCATATCACCTCCACCCTACCCGACACCCTAGACCCACTCCAATTTGCTTACCGCCCCAATAGCTCCACAGACGACGCAATCGCAACCACACTGCACACTGCCCTAACCCATCTGGACAAGAGTAATACCTATGTGAGAATGCTGTTCATCGACTACAGCTCAGCATTTAACACCATAGTACCCTCCAAACTCGTCATCAAGCTCGAGACCGTGGCCATGCACGCCTCCAACTCAATCATCAAGTTTGCGGACGACACTACAGTGGTTGGCTTGATTACCAATAACGACGAGACAGCCTACAGGGAGGAGGTGAGGGCCCTTGGAGTGTGGTGTCAGGAAAATAACCTCACACTCAACGTCAACAAAACAAAGGAGATGATCGTGGACTTCATGAAACAGCAGAGGAAGCACCCCCCTATCCACATAATATATAATAATAATAATATATGCCATTTAGCAGACGCTTTTATCCAAAGCGACTTACAGTCATGCGTGCATAAGGGACAGTAGTGGAGAGGATAGTAAGTTTTAAGTTCCTCGGTGTACACATCACAGACAAACTGAATTGGTCCACCCACACAGACAGCGTTGTGAAGAAGGCGCAGCAGCACCTCTTCAACCTCAGATGGTTGAGGAAATTCAGCCACCTGAGGTTGGCTTGTGATCAAGCCAAGGCTTGTCACCAAAAGCACTCACAAACTTTTACAGATGCACAATCGAGAGCATCCTGTCGGGCTGTATCACCGCCTGGTACAGCAACTACACCGCCTACAACCGTAAGGCTTTCCAGAGGGTAGTGAGGTCTGCACAACGCATCACCGGGGGCAAACTACCTGCCCTCCAGGACACCTACACCACCCGATGTCACAGGAAGGCCATAAAGATCATCAAGGACAACTGCCTGTTCACCCCCATATCATCCAGAATGCAAGGTCAGTACAGGTGCATCAAAGCAGGGACCGAGAGACTGAAAAACAGCTTCTATCTCAAGGCCATCAGACTGTTAAACAGCCACCACTAACATTGAGCGGCTGCTGCCAACATACTGTCTCAACTCCAGCTCACTTTAATAATGGAAATTGATAGAAATTGATGTAAAAATGTATCACTAGCCACTTTAAACAATGCCACTTAATATAATGTTTACATACCTTTCATTACTCATCTCATATGTATATGTATATACTGTACTCTATACCATCTACTGCATCTTGCTATCTTTATGTAATACATGTATCACTAGCCATTTTAAACTATGCCACTTTTATGCCACTATGCCACTGCATCTTGCCTATGCCGTTCTGTACCATCACTCATTCATATATCTTTATGTACATATGCTTTATCCCTTTACACTTGTGTGTATAAGGTAGTAGTTGTGGAATTGTTAGGTTAGATTACTCGTTGGTTATTACTGCATTGTCGTAACTATAAGCACAAGCATTTCGCTACACTCGCATTAACATCAGCTAACCATATGTATGTGACAAATACAATTTGATTTGAAGTGAAATAATCAGTCTGTAAACAATTGTTGAAAACATTACTTGTGTCATGCACAAAGTAGATGTTCTAACCGACTTGCCAAAACTATAGTTTGTTAACAAGAAATTTGTGGAGTAGTTGAAAAACATGTTTTAATGACTTCAGACTTCAACTGTATAATGTAGGCTCGTAGAAACTGTTACTAGACTTTATTGCAATTGAAGAATATACAGTAACAGTCGTAAGTTTGGACACATCTACTCATTCAAGGCCTTTTCTTTATTTTTACTATTTTCTACATTGAAATTACACATATGGAATCATGGAGTAACCAAAAAAGTGTTAAACAAATGAAAATATATTTTAGATTTTAGATTCTTCAAGGTAGCCACCCTTTGCCTTGATGAGAGCCTTGCACACTCTTGGCATTCTTTGTGCCTTTTTCTGATTATTACATGATTCCATTTGTGTTATTTCATAAGTTTGATGTCTAGAATCTCACGCAACTGTCCACACGATAAGAGAATGAGAGATAGCTATCTGTCAAGCAGGGGCATAGTCACTGGGGAACCAGGCCCACCCAATCAGATTGAGCAACAACAACAATTTGATTTTATTTCTTTACTTGTCAGTGTTCCAAATGGAGCATTATTGGTATTTTTATCTAAAGATGCAAACACCATCAGATATAATTCATAGCACACAGTCCACTGGGTTACTCAGATGTGATGAAATATACACTTAGAAAAAAAGGTTCCAAAAGTTTTTCTGCTGTCCTCATAGGATAACCCTTTTCGGTTCCAGGTAAAACTGTGAAAAAGATTCTACATGCAACCCAAAAGGGTTCTACTTGGTACCAAAATTATTCTTCAAATGGTTCTCCTATGCTGACAGCCGAAAAACCTTTCTAGGTTCTAGATAGCACCTTTTTATCTAAGAGTGTTTAAAAGAAGAGATTAACTGGAATGACATTCACTCTCAAGGGATAGGTCGCCAAAAATAACTAACTGAACGCCTCACCCCTAGTAAGTCAGAATAGCATGAGATTGTGGTCCTTCTGTAGCTCAGTTGGTAGAGCATGGCGCTTGTAACGCCAGGGTAGTGGGTTCGATCCCCGGGACCACCCATACGTAGAATGTATGCACACATGACTGTAAGTCGCTTTGGATAAAAGCGTCTGCTAAATGGCATATATTATTTATTATTATTAGATTAGTTATACAACTGCAAGTGTTTCTCTTTGCCCCATGGCAAAATGTGTAAAATTGTAGGAAGTTAGCTGTGACAAATGTCTGGCTACGCCACTGCTGAAGTGTAGTTTCAGCACCATGGACAGAGTCTAATCCCAGCAATGTGTGCACGTCACTATATTACCAAATGCAGTAGACAGAAACATAAGGGCATGCTTCCAGGAACAACAGTATTTTAACAGCCCAATTTCAGCACCACAGACAGCGACAGTGCAATATTAAGATTTATGCTTGCACCAAGTAGTTTAGACTGCAGTGGCTGGGAAAGCGTTGCTTCACATCAATACAAGTATGGAGTTCAAAAGCAGAATTGAAATGTGCAGAAATATCAGCAGTTTAATACATTTTGGGAAATCCCTGTGATTCATAATTCATTTGTCTTATCAGTGTATAATTAATCCTGCCTTACGGCAGAGGTGATTTGGAGAGAGATCTCCCATGTAGAGCACAAACACACACACTTATAGATGTAGGATCATAATTTGAGCCAGTTTGAGCCAGTTTGCTACAGCAGGACAATAATCCTGCAGCAACAGGAAATGTGAATTATTATGTGGATTATAATTAATGGACATTTTTGTAGGGTTTGATACATTTTCCAAAAGGGAAAGTGAAGTCTGAAATTTCAAAGTGAATGTCACGCCCTGACCATAGAGAGCCCTTAGTTCTCTACGGTGTAGTTGGTTAGGGTGTGACTAGGGGGTGTTCTAATATGTCTATGTTGGTGCTAATATGGTTCCCAATTAGAGGCAGCTGCTTATCGTTGCCTCTGATTGGGGATCATATTCAGGTAGCCATTTCCCCAACTGTGTTTTGTGGGATATTGTTTGTGATTAGTTGCCTGTGTGCACGTCATGACTTCACATTTTGTTGTTTCTTTATTGTTTTGGTTGTTTCATGCAGATTTAAAAAATGTGGAACTATACTCACGCTGCGCATTGATCCGCTCATTACGACGATTGTGACAGAATATCCCACCACTTAAGGACCAAGCAGCGTGCCATGGAGGAGAAGGTGTTTTGGACATGGGAGGAAATCATGGGAGGACACGAGACCCTTCCTTGGCAGGAGTCGTCAAGGACCATGGAAGGATAGCGACGACGCCAGGGACCGTGGCCACAGATACCCCAATAATTTTTATGGGTGGGGGGGGGGGGGGGCACGAGGGGTGGCCGGTCGAGCCGAGGAGAGTGCCCGCCTCTGCAGGTGGGCTGAAGAGTGGGTCATCAGTCCTGTGCCATCTGGGCCGGCTCCAAGCACCAGATCTCCAGTGCGCCTCCCCAGCCTGGTATGTCCTGTGTTCCTCACACTCGCCATGAGGAGCGTGTCATCAGTCCTCTGCCAAAGAAACGCCAAGATCCTTTTAGGGGGGCACATGGAGCTGGCGGCTGAGCCGCGGGAAGAGCCAGGGACCATCAGGGAGGCGATGGAGAAGTTGGGAGAGAGAGAGATGAGATAAATGTTATGTAGGTGTGTTCTGCACGGCACCCGACCTGAAGAGCCTGTCAGCAGTCTGGTGAGTCCAGTGCCAGCTCTCCATACTCTTCCTGAAGTGTGTGTCACCAGTCCGGTGCAACCTGTGCCGGCACCACGTATCAGGCCTCCAGTGCGCCTTCCCAGTCCGGTACGTCCTCTGCCAGGTCCCCGCACTCTCCTTGAAGTGCCTGTCACCAGTCCGGTACCACCTGTGCCGGCTCCACGCACCAGGCCTTCAGTGCGTATCCCTAGTCCGGTACGTCCTGTGCCAGCTCCACGCACTCGCCCTGAAGTGTGTGTCACCAGTCCGGTGCCACCTATGCAGGCTCCACGCACCAGGCCTCCAGTGCGTCTTCCCAGTCTGGTATGCCCTGTGCCTGGTCCCCGCACTCTCCCTGAAGTGCGTGTCACCAGCCCGGTGCCACATGTACCGGCTCCATGCACTAGGCCTCCAGTGCGCAATCACAGTCCAGAGCTTCCGGTGATGGTTCACAGTCCAGAGCTTCCGGCGACGGTTCACAGTCCAGAGCTTCCGGTGACGGTTCACAGTCTGGAGCTTCCGGCGGCAGTTCACAGTCCGGAGCTTCTAGCGACGGTTCACAGTTCGGAACCTCCAGCGACAGTCCACAGTCCGGAATCTCCAGCAACGGTTCACTGTCCAGAACCTCCAGCGACGGTCCACGGTCCGGAAACCTCCAGCGACGGTCAATGGTCCGGATCCTCCAGCGGCGGTCAATGGTCTGGAACCTCCAGGCACAGTGTCCAGTCCCGCTCCAGGGCAGGAGCCTTCCTCTGCGCCATTGTCCGATCCAAGCACGGCGTCCAGTTCGCTCCATGGCAGGAGCCCTCCTCTGCGCTGGTGCCCAGTCCAGACACGGCGTCCAGTCCCGCTCCAGGGCAGGAGCCTTCCTCTGCGCCAATGCCCAGTCCAGGCATGGTGTCCAGTCCCGCTCCTGGGCAGGAGCCTTCCTCTGCGCGGATGCCCAGTCCAGGCACGGTGTCCAGTCCCGCTCCAGGGCAGGAGCCTTCCTCTGCGCGGATGCCCATTCCAGGCAGCTCCATGGCCAGAGCCCTCCTTTGTGGCGATGTCCTGGCACGGCGTCCAACCCAGCTCCGTGGCCAGAGCCCTCCTTTGCGCCAATGCCCAGTCCAGGCACGGCGTTCAGCCCGGCGCCATGGCTGGATCCGGGGTCTGGGCGGGGGCTACGACCTGCACCGGAGCCTCCACCGACACTAATCACCCCACCCCCCCTACCCTCCCCATTTGGTTTCAGGTTTTGCGGCCGGAGTCCGCACCTTTGGGGGTGGTACTGTCACGCCCTGACCGTAGAGAGCTCTTGGTTCTCTATGGTGTAGTAGGTCAGGGCGGGACTATGGGGTGTTCTAGTATGTCTATTTCTATGTTGGTGCTAATATGGTTCCCAAATAGAGGCAGCTGTTAATCGTTGTCTCTGATTTGGGATCATACTTAGGTAGCCATTTCCCCACCTGTGTTTTGTGGGATATTGTTTGTGATTAGTTGCCTGTGTGCACGTCATGACTTCACATTTCGTTGTTTCTTTATTGTTTTGTTTGTTTCACGCAGATTAAAAATATGTGGAACTATACTCACGCTGCGCATTGATCCGCTCATTACGATGATCGTGACAGTGGAAGTTACAAACTTCAGAAACCTTTTTAAACTTCAAATACACAAGTTTTAAATTGCCTGTGATGCAGGAAAGTTCTCCTGCAACAGGGTAATCAAATTAAGATACTACATCTGTACACATATGCACGCACATACACAGGCACACACAGAAGGAGCACCCACAAGCCTGTCATGGGAAGTCGTTTTGTTGCATTGCTCACATACGCATACTGTCGACCCCAATTAAAGAAATGGCTTTTCAATATGATTTAAGATCTGAATGCACACGCACATGCACACACACACGCAAGCAGCACACACACACACACACACACACACACACACACACACACACACACACACACACACACACACACACACACACACACACACACACACACACACACACACACACACACACACACACACACACACACACACACACACACACACACACACACACACACACACACACACACACACACACACACACACACACACACACACACACACACACACACACACACACACACAAACAAAAGGCTATCGGGTTATCATAGTTTCCACCATTGTGAATGGCTCATCTTTCCCCCATGGGAAGATAATCCTTGATGGGGCGAGACATCAGAATGAATGAGTTCTATAGATCCCTGGAGTTGAATCTCAACACCTAAAGAGAGGAATGATTCCCCAGACGCTCTCCAGGAGCTCTCTAAGCCTTATCACAGAACAGACAAGATGCCTATGACGTGGATCTATACATCTACAAGCAAGGGCTGAAATCACTGCAAGCCACATCTAAAGGAAAGAAGTGTCTCTGCAGAAACAAACAAATGTTACTGCACCGCTCTGCTCTGCCGCAAAGAACCCAGCGGTCCAGGGACATCCGTCCTCCCACTGTATTTACTCAACTTCAGAAAAACCAGAGGGTTTATAGTCAAGATAAAAGAGGAAATGGCCTGAACGCTTGGCAAACAGATGGGGGTTGACATATGCATCCCCAGGCGGTCCCCTTGCCCAAACATGACTCTGCTTGGGAGCCAAGTGGCAGTGCCATGAGGCAGACTGGTCCTCTGGCTGTCGCACTACAGGACTTTATCTGCTGCTCCTCTTCTCTTCTTAACACTGAAACACCATTATTATTCCTGCCACAGTCACAGCAGCCTTGCAGTAACAGCCACAGCTGAGGATTGTATAAGCCAGTGGAGGAAGAGGAGTGCAGAGATACAGATACATTCCTCTGTCCATCCATTTTTCTCTGTCTCTCTCTCTCTGTCTCTGTCTCTGTCTCTGTCATGAAGTGAGACACAGGCAAACACACCATATCCCTGGAAACAGACACACACTCTCTCGTACATACTGTAACTTGCAAAGCAATGCACTGTACTCACATGCACACATTTTTGCGCACTTGCACACACATACACCCCCCCCCTGCCCCCCCAAAGACTGCTCTTGTACACACATTTAAACTCCCCCTCACAAACACACTTATTAACCTCCCTCCCCTCCCACCACCTAGCAAAAACGCACATTCACCCCCACACTCCCCTGCACACCCGCTCACAGCTCAGTGACTTATTTCATAACTCACCCTGGCTGTTGGGTCCCCCCTCTCTCCCTCCTCGGTGTCTGTCATGTTATTAAGCATCCTCTCTTCCTCAGGCTGCAGTCTGCAGAGAGAGAGACACTGCTACTGCTCTAGTACTTGCAATCAGAGCTCTGTGGGCTGGAGCCACAGCAGAGAAAGCAGCACGGACGACAAGAAGCACTGTTTTATTTCTGTAGCTCACTGCCTCCCTCTCTCTCCCTCTTCCCTTCCCTCTCACGCTCAGCAAAAGAGCAGTGCAGAGAGGAGAGAGTTTTTTATCTTCTCCACTTCTTCTTTCTGGCGTGTTGCGTGATTCTCTCTTTCTCTCTCTCTCTTCAGGAGGAGGATAAGAGAGTGAGAGAGGCTGCAGGGTATAGCTGATGATGGAGTGCCTGTGAGCAAGGTCTCGCACACACTCACTCACACGCACGCTTGTTCGCTCGCTTGCTCTGCGCACTGCACAGCTACGATCGGCCCCCAGTCAGCCTAAGCCTGATGACTAAATTCATCATGCATTCAGAAGGCATTATCTCTCTCTCTCCCTTTCTCTATCTCACTCCCTTGTTCATACACTCATCCCCATCAACCATCTCTTCACGAGAGAGGGAGAGAGCGAGAGAGAGTGAGAGAGAGCGAGGGAGAGAGAGAGAGACAGAGAGAGAGAGTGAGAGACAGAGAGAGAGAGAGAAATGGAGGGAGGGAGGGAGGGAGGCAGGGAGGGAGGGAGGCAGGGAGGGAGGCAGGGAGGGAGGCAGGGAGATTGCACATCAAATGTAAGGTTGCCTTCTGTGTTTGAGCATCTCTTTTGATGTTCTTTTTAGATGCAAGACAAGGTTCCATTTCATTTTTGCTTATGTATTCCTCTATTTTGATTTCCTCTCCTTTATGGTTACTGCCAGTTATCTGAAGTAGGCTGCAGGGCTTGTATAGCATTCTCTGAACCTAATTATTTGAAACGAAAAGCTTTCACTGTCACCATGCACTGGTTGCACTGGTCTGACAGCTACTACACTATGTCAAGGTCAAGTTGAAAGACTGCCTTGGTTCACCATCAGGTTCAGTCAAGCGTTCATGACTTTTCCTTTGGGGTTATTTTCGGCCGAAGTTGTAAAAAATACAAAATGAATCATTATGTATATGAATAGGGGGCAAAGAAGCACTTACAGCGTAGGGGAGAGTGGGATAAGTTGAGCAAAGGGTTAGTTGAACCTCCCCTTGTTTCTAGGAAACCATACACAAAATGAATAATGTGACCAAATATTGAGGAAGAGGTCATCATTCCTGGGAGTCTGTGAAGGAAGAAACCACATGGAAAAAGTAGTAAGCAAGTTAGGTCCAGAAAAAATATTTTCACAAAAGTCAAATGAATGTATTGTGTTAGAGGTTTTATGATGCTTGTATCTCAACCAAAGTATATTGTTTTAATACCCTATCAGTTGGGGTCTCTTTAAACTACCATAGGAGGTCCTGAGCCTAGTATGAAAGTTAAATAGGGGGTGCTTAAATGTGTCCTGATTCACTCAAGTGTGTAACCTGTACAAGTGTGTGGTGTGAAATTCTTTCATATCTCACTGAGAGTGGGGTCATGGCTAGGGATTTGGTTACTGGCCCAACACTCTAACTGCTATGCTACCTACCATCCTGTAGTGCATCCTTGTAGCTGTGTGGAAGAATATAGTCAAAATGTTTGCCCTGGAGTATAAGTTGAGTCAATGGCCATTGGATATGTTGAGCCAATGGCCACCATACCCCATGCAAATTATGATTACATTTTGTAAGGTTTTATGCATACTATACATAGTATTTGTGCAATGTGTCATGCATATGAACTCCAGATAGAGCATTTTTATTGTTACAGAGCAGACATCATCATGCCCTGCGTGTACAAACGTAAAACAAGAAGGGGTCTAGCCTCCCTTCATGTTATTGAGAGAGCAGCCAGGGTAGAAGGGTAGAAGTCTCATCAAATAGAAGCAAGGGATGAAAACATAAGCTGAATGACACTGAGGAGGTACATTGGCAAAACAGAAAATGAACATGTACCTGTGAAAGGCTAGAGTAGCAGAGTCACACGAGGTCTTATCTGATGACATGGAGTCTGAGCTTGCAAAACATATCAAGAATCTCTCAGACCAGTTTCATGTGCTTAGTAGCCTTAAATGCAGAGCACTTGCCTACGAATTGGCACATCGAAACAACAACTGGTCAAGAAGTTGAAAGGTAAGTGATATTGAACAGAGAGATCTACTGTGCCTTCAGAAAGTATTCACACCAATCGACTTTCCCCACATTTTACAGACTGAATTTAAATTGGATAAAATAGAGATTTTGTGTCACACAATACCCCATAATGTGAAAGTGGAACTTTTTCAAATTAATAAAAAATGAAAATCTGAAATGTCTTGAGTGAATAAATATTCAACCCCTTTGTAATGGCAAGGAGTAAAGATTTGCTTAACAAGTCACATAATCAATCAGTCAATCAATCAATCAAATGTATTTATTAAGCCCTTTTTACATGAGCCAATGTGACAAAGTGCTATACAGAAACCCAGCCTAAAACCCCAAACAGCAAGCAATGCAGATGTAGAAGCAGAGTGGCTAGGAAAAACTCCCTAGAAAGGCAGGAACCTAGGAAGAAATCTAGAGAGGAACCAGGCCCTCAGGGGTGGCCGATCCTTTTCTGGCTGTGCAGGGTGGCGATTATAACCGTACATGGTCAAGATGTTCAAACGTTCATAGATGACCAGCAGGGTCAATTAATATAATCACAGTGGCTGTAGAGGGTACAACAGGTCAGCACCTCAGGAGTAAATGTCAGTTGACTTTTCATAGGCGATCATTCAGAGTTAGAGACAGCAGGTGCGGTAGAGAAAGGGAGTCGAAAACAGCAGGACTCGGGACAAGGTAGCACGTCCGGTAAACAGGTCAGGGTTCCATAGCCGCAGGCAGAACCGTTGAAACTGAAGCAGCAGCACAACCAGGTGGACTGGGGACAGCAAAGAGTCATCAGGCCAGGTAGTCAAGCATGGTCCTAGGGCTGAGGTCCTCCAAGAGAAGAGAAAGAGAAAGAGAGAGGTAATTAGAGGAAGCACACTTAAATGTACACAGGACACTGGATAAGACCAGGCTGGATATAACCCCACCCACTTTGCCAAAGCACAGCCCTCACACCACTAGAGGGATATCTTCAACCACCAACTTACTACTCTGAGACAAGGCAGAGTAAAGCCCACAAAGATCTCCCCCATGGCATGAACCCGAGGAGGGCACCAACCCGGACAGGAAGATCACATCAGAGACTCAACCCACTCAAGTGACGCACCTCTCCTAGGGACGGCATGGAAGAGCACCAGTAAGCCAGTAATAGGGTTAGAGGCAGAGAATCCCAGTGTAGAGAAGTGAACCGGTCAGGCAGAGACAGCAAGGGTGGTTCGTCATTCCAGTGACTTTCCGTTCACTTTCACACCCCTGGGCCAGACTACACTCAATCATAGGACCTACTGAAGAGATGAGTCTTCAATAAAGACTTAAAGACAGACCATTCCATAAAAATGGAGCTATATAGAAGAAAGTTGCATGGACTCACTGTGTGCAATAACAGTGTTTCACATGATTTTTCAATGACTACCTTTTTGTACACCACACAACCAATTATCTGTAAGGTCCATCAGTCAAGCAGTGATTTTCAAACACAGATTCAACCACAAAGATCAGGGAGGTTTCCCAATGCTTTGCGAACGTAACAGTGTTGCTTCCGTCCCTCTCCTCACCCCTACCTGGGCTCGAACCTGGGACCCTCTGCACGTAGACAACAGTCACCCTTGAAGCATCATTAACCATCGCGCCACAAGGGGAGCAACTACTTCAAGGTCTCAGAGCGAGTGACATCGCCAATTGAAACGCTATTTGCGCGCACCCCGTTAACTAGCTAGCCATTTCAAATCGATTACACAAAGAAGGGCACCTATTGGTAGATGGGTAAAAATTTAAAAACCAGACATTGAATATCCCTTTGAGCATGATAAAGTTATTAATTACACTTTGAATGGTGTATCAATACACCCAGTCACTACAAAGATACAGGCGTCCTTCCTAACCCAGTTGTCGGAAAGGAAGGAATCCGCTCAGGATTTCGCCATGAGGCCAATGGTGACTTTAAAACAGTTACATAGTTTAATGGCTGTGATAAGAGAAAACTTAGGATGGATAAACAACAATGTAGTTACTCCACAATACTAACCTAATTGACAGTGAAAAGAAGGTGCCTGTACAGAATACAAATATTCTAAAACATCCATTCTGTCTGCAATAAGTCACTAAAGTAAAACTGCAAAAAAGGTGGCAAAGAAATGTACTTTATGTCCTGAATACAAAGTGTTATGTTTGGATCAAATTCAGCACAACACATCACTGAGTACCACTCTTCATATTTTCAAGCATGATGGTGGCTTGTCATCGGCAAGGGAGATTTTTAGGATAAAAATTAATGGAATAGAGCTAAACACAGGCAAAATCCTAGAGAAAAACCTGCTTCAGTTTGCTTTCAAACAGACACTGGGATATAAATTCACCTTTCAGCAGAACAGTAACCTAAAACACAAGGCCAAATATACACTGGAGTTGCTTAACAAGCCAACATTTAATGTTCCTAAGTGGCCTAGTTACAGGTTTGACTTAAATCGGCTTGAAAATCTATGGCAAGACTTGAAAATGGCTGTCTAGCGATTATCAACAACCAACTTGACAGAGCTTGAAGAATTGTAAAATGAATCATGTGCAAATATTACACAATCCAGGTGTGCAAAGCTCTTTGAGAAAAATAAGTACAGTACTGGTTCTACATTAAAAAATGATGTCAAAGGCCTTTCACTAGCTAGAGCTTTTACTGAAACTCCATGTCAACTCGAGGGGTCACTTTAAGATCTTAATGCTTTAACCATGATAGAATACACATGAGAGAAAGAGAGAAAGAGAGTGCCTTCTAAAAATAAATGACAGAGATGGGGTGAATGTGAAAATGGTGCTCCTGAAAGGGAGGGAAAGGACCTCAGAAAAAAGCCTGAGTGCCAGCGGAAATGTTGCCCTCTGGAAGAGTAACACAAAGGGGGAGAGAAGACGAGAGAGGGGAGAGAGCCTGGGAGAGAGGAGAGAAGAGGTGAGATGGGAGGGGGGTAGAATGGGAGAGAGGAAGAGAAGGGGGGTATAGAGGAGAGAGAAAGAGAGAATGTAGAGAGGGATGGGGAGAGATGGGAGGATGGGATAGAGTTTGGGAGAGAGGAGAGAGGGGGAGAATAGTGGAGAGTGGGAAAGAGTGGAGGAGTAAGGGAGAGAGGGGAGAAAGAGGGTTGAGAGCGGGAGAGTATTAAAGACCGGGGAGAGTATTAAAGACCGGGGCTGTGTTCGTGGATTATAGATTCTTAGATGTGTGTGAATAGAGGCTACCTTGGGTGTGCACAGTGCAGCAGTGGAGAGGAGAAAGCACTAATCCATAGCACTCACTCTGCCTGTCTATGTGACCTGGTACCAGAGAGATGAGGAGAGAGAGAGAAAAAACTACATCAGACTTTTTAAAACCATTAGTACTTATATGTTTGTCATTGTAGCCAGAGTGCCCTGTGCAACTACCTCTGTTAGGATTATTCTATTTCTTGGCAGCCATTCAGGAGTACGTTATTCTCACATTCTCACAAGCTTCAATGCCTTACAACACTCCTTCTGTGGCCTCCAACAGCTCATAAATGCTAGTAAACTAAGTGCATGCTCTCCAACCGATTGCTGCCCACACACTCCTGCACAACTAGCATCACTACTCTGGACAGTTCTGACTTGGAATATGTGGACAACTACAAATTCCTAGGTGTCTGGTTAGACTGTAAACTCTCCTTCCAGATCTCCAATCCAAAATGAAATCTAGAATCAGCTTCCTATTTCGCAACAAAGCCTCCTTCACTCATGCTGCCAAACATACCAATGTAAAACTGACTATCCTACCGATCCTTGACTTTGGCGATGTCATTTACAAAATAGCCTCCAATACTCTACTCAGCAAACTGGATTTAGTCTATCACAGTGCCCTCCGTTTTGTCACCAAAGCCCCATACACTACCCACCACTGCGGCCAGTATGCTCTCGTTGGCTGGCCCTCACTACATATTCATCACCAAATCCACTGGCTCTAGGTCATCCATAAGTCTATGCTAGGTAAAGCCCCACCTTATCTCAGCTCACTGGTCACAATAGCAACACCCACCCGTAGTGCGGGCTCCATCAGGTATATTTCACTGGTAATCCCCAAAGCCAACACTTCCTTTGGCTGCCTTTCCTTCCAGTGCTCTGCTGCCAATGACTTCAACAAATTGCAAAAATCACTGAAGCTGGAGACTTATATCTCATTCTCTAACTTTAAGCATCAGCTGTCAGAGCAGCTTGCCAATCACTCTACCTGTACACAGCCAATCTGTAAATAGCCCACCTGTAACGCTCGAAGAGTGATGGGTGTGGAGTCAGGCGCAGAGAGCAGAGGATTTGGGGGAAAAAACGTTTTAATGTCCAACAGAAAAACGTACAACGGGTGACGCCGAACACAGGCGTAATAAACTCTACCCAAGTACAAACTGGTACCTCACCAGACAGCAAAACAACACAACAATGATCAGGTACACCTCTTGACATAACAGTAACAAGCCTGCACCAACACAGGCGGGCTAACCGAACTTAAATAACCCCAACCCAAAAACCCCAACAAGGAACAGGTGAAACCAATTAGACAAAACCAAACCAAACGGGGAAAAAGGGATCGGTGGCAGCTAGTAGACCGGTGACGACGACTGCCGATCGCCACCCGAACGGGAAGGGGAACCACCTTCGGTGATATTCGTGACACCACCCAACTACCTCATCCCCATATTGTTACTTATTCTCTTGCTCTTTTGCACCCCAGTATCTCTACTTGCACATCCTCATCTGCACATCTATCACTCCAGTGTTAATGCTAAATTGTAATTATTTAGCCTCTATGGCCTATTTATTGCCTTACCTCCCTACTCTTCTACATTTGCACACACTGTACATAGATTTTTCTATTGTGTTATTGACTGTACTTTTGTTTATGTGTAACTCTGTGTTGTTGTTTTTGTTGCACTGCTTTGTTTTAATGTTTCTAGGTCGCAGATGTAAATGAGAACTTGTCCTCAACTGGCCTACCTGCTTAAATAAAGGTGAATAAAAATAAATACATTTAACAGTAAGCAACTACTGTACATTACTGTCCACTGAAAACCACATCTTCACAGCTGATTATTTTAGGTGATGCGACATTCAAATTCATTGGCAGGTAGGCCTAAATTGTTTTTGGAGCCTGTTGAAAAATACACCAACATAGATTATTTTCTACGTTGACCTACAGTACTGTAAAAAACATCAATTTGTATAAACTGTACAAATAACAGTTATATTGCAGTAAGCTGAATACAAAGGAGATTGTATTGGTTTTTGAGTTCCACAAAGCTCCCAGTCAGAGAAACACTATTAGGTGAAATATTGGACAATGGCACAGCAGTGAGGAGAATGCAATTACTACTCTCTGTGTGAGATAGCCAACCTCACAGGACCTCAGTGTTATCAGGAGTGAGGAGAGTGGTGGTTGGTGGTGGTAGGGGGGAGATTCGAGTATGCTGCTTTGCTGGTAAGTGGATGGGGCAGAGTGGGTGGTGATCGGGAAGATAGAGGGTGATAGAGGGGGAAGGTGTGGAGTTGGGTTTTGGATATGATAAGATACAGGGTGCAGAGCAGCCTACACAGCAGGTGAGGGAGAACAGAAAGTAGGGCATTGGCAAGAGGGCTGAAGTAAGGTAATGGATAGTGAATTAGGGGAGATAGTTTGGTTCCTGATGTAAAACCACTAGGAATTCAACATCATAGCCCAGAGGTTCTGTATTACCTTATTCCACAGCAAAAACAACTTGGAGCTACAATAACTTCTCACTAACCAAGTACAATTTAAGTATTTCTTAATTTAGATACTTCATCCTCACATCACAAAACCTTTGAACTCCCTGGCATCTAAGCAGCAAAATATGTATTTAGCACACTATACAAGGCACACTAGGATCTCTGAGGGAGCATTGCAATCTGGGTCATACAGACGGTGTATTGTACGGTTGTGCTGTGCTGGGCTGCTGTGCAAGAGAAGACTCACTGGCAGCCTAATTAAAAGCATCACTAATGAGGAACTTCCTGACCATTAAGCTTCGAACATGAAATCCTCCAGATGCTTCTGTCTCCTTTGATCCGATGTGGAAGGGTGAGCCACTGCTTCGGCACCTTTGCAAAATACCTTGCTTGTTTAAATTATGTAGCAGGTATGTTGTCAGGGAGATGGATCTGATATCAAAACCATTTCAATAAAGACACGTTCATCTTGGTGCCGATGGGGGAAGGATAATATGGCATTTGACTCGTCCTCAGAGATGCTTGTGGAAGACGAATAACGAACGGTCACGGTGGGTTTCTACCCGGCAACAGTAATGGAGAATAATGTTTCCTCCTAAAAGCATTTGGGAGTTTAATGTTGTCTATTATTAGGAGCTGGGATTGAGAGCAAACCTTCCTGTGTGTTCTCCCTTAGGGAACGGGAAGGGGAAATTGAGTCAGGGAAGGAGAGATTGAGTCGGGAAGGAGTGATTGAGTCAGTTTGAGTCAGGGAAGGAGAGATTAAGTCAGGGACGGAGCGATTTAGTCAGGTTGAGTCAGGGAAGGAGAGATTGAGTCAGGGAAGTAGAGATTGAGTCAGGTTGAGTCAGGGAAGGATAGATTGAGTCAGTGTAAAGTAATTTGTCCTCCTCTGACGAGGAGTAGTCAAGATCGGACCAATGCGCAGCGTGGTATGTGTCCATGTTAATATTTAATAAATCAACTGAACACTGAATAACAAAACAACAAAGTGAAAGAACGAAACGACAATGAAACAGTCCTGTCTGGTGAAGACACAAAACAGAAAATAATCACCCACAAAACACAGGTGGGAAAAGGCTACCTAAGTATGATTCTCAATCAGAGACAACGAACGACACCTGCCTCTGATTGAGAACCATACTAGGCCAAACACATAGAAAAAAGAACATAGACTACCCACCCCAACTAATGCCCTGACCAACCTAAAACAAAGGCATAACAAAGGAACTGAGGTCAGAACGTGACAGTACCCCCCAAAGGTGCGGACTCCGGCCGCAAAACCTGAACCTATAGGGGAGGATCTGGGTGGGCGTCTGTCCGCGGTGGCGGCTCTGGCGCGGAACGTGGACCCCACTCCACCATAGTCTCGGCCCGCATAAGTGGCGCCTTGGGTGCGGCGACCCTCGCCGCCGACCTCGGACTGGGGACCCTTGCCGTGGGTCCCGAATGAACGGGAGATTCCGGCAGCACTGGACCGGCGGGAGACTCCGGCAGCGCGGAGTGAAGGGTGATTCCGGCAGCGCGGAGTGAAGGGCGATTCTGGCAGCTCCTGACTGACAAGCGATTCCGGCAGCTCCTGACTGATGGGCGACTCCGGCAGCTCCTGACTGACGGGCGGCTCTGCCAGCTCCTGACTGACGGACGGCTCTGGCAGCTCCTGACTGACAGGCGGCTCTGGCAGCTCCTGACAGAAGGGTGGCTCTGGCAGCTCAGGACAGATGGGCGGCTCTGGCAGCTCAGGACAGACGGGCGGACCTGGAGGGAGGAGACGGGGAGACAGCCTGGTGCGTGGGGCTGCCACAGGACCCATCAGGCTGGGGAGATCTACAGGAGGCCTGGTGCTGTGGGGGAGCACTGGAGCCCTGGTGCGCAGCCTTGGCATCACTCCTCCTGGCTGGATCACCATTTTAGCCCGGACCATCCAGAGTGCAGGCACAGGTTGAACCGGGCTGTGGGTGAGCACTGGAGATCTGGTGCATACCACTCGCACCTCTCCCTTAGGCTCAATAGCCACATTCGCCAGGCACAGGGCGGAACGCAGGCATAGAACGCATTGCACCCTCCCAGTGCCTTGGAGACACAGCACGCAGAGCCGGCGCAGGATACCCTGGGCCGAAACGGCGTACCGGAGACCAAACATGCTGGGCTGGTACAACATGCCTTGGCTGGATGCCCACTCTCGCTTGGCACTTGTGGGGGCTGGCCTATAGCCCACTGGGCTATGAGCGCGTACTGGTGTCACCGTGCGCTTGGTCGCATAACACGGTGCCTGACCAGTACTGTGCTTCTTACGGTAAGCACGAGGAGTGGGCTCAGGTCTCCAACCTGACTCTGCCACACTCCCCGTGTGCCCCCACCAAAAACATGTTTTGGGGGCTGCCTCTCGTGCCTGTCACGCTACCGTGCTGCCTCCTCATCTCCAGCTCTGCCTTGGGGCGGCGATAATCCCCAGCCTGTGCCCAGGGTCCTTTTCCGTCTAAAATCTCCTCCCATGTCCATGAGTCCAGAGATTGCTGCTGCCCGATACCACGCTGCTTGGTCCTTGGTTGGCAGGTGATTCTGTAACGTAATTCGTCCTCCTCTGACGAGGAGTAGTTAAGATCGGACCAATGGGCAGCGTGGTATGTGTCCATGTTAATATTTAATAAATCAACTGAACACTGAATAACAAAACAACAAAGTGAAAGAACGAAACGACAAAGAAACAGTCCTGTCTGGTGAAGACACAAAACAGAAAATAATTATCCACAAAACACAGGTGCGAAAAGGCTACCTAAGTATGATTCTCAATCAGAGACAACGAACGACACCTGCCTCTGATTGAGAACCATACTAGGCCAAACACATAGAAAAAAGAACATAGACTACCCACCCCAACTAATGCCCTGACCAACCTAAAACAAAGACATAACAAAGGAACTAAGGTCAGAACGTGACAGTGAGGTTGAGTCAGGGAAGGAGAGATTGAGTCCTCCTCCTTCTCTCCTTCACTGCAGCCGAGGTGAGTAAGACATTTAAACGTGTTAACCCTCGCAAGGCTGCAAGCCCAGACGGCATCCCCAGCCGCGCCCTCAGAGCATGCGCAGACCAGCTGGCCGGTGTGTTTACGGACATATTCAATCAATCCCTATACCAGTCTGCTGTTCCCACATGCTTCAAGAGGGCCACCATTGTTCCTGTTCCCAAGAAAGCTAAGGTAACTGAGCTAAACGACTACCGCCCCGTAGCACTCACTTCCGTCATCATGAAGTGCTTTGAGAGACCAGTCAAGGACCATATCACCTCCACCCTACCTGACACCCTAGACCCACTCCAATTTGCTTACCGCCCAAATAGGTCCACAGACGATGCAATCTCAACCACACTGCACACTGCCCTAACCCACTTGGACAAAATGAATACCTATGTGAGAATGCTGTTCATCGACTACAGCTCGGCATTCAACACCATAGTACCCTCCAAGCTCGTCATCAAGCTCGAGACCCTGGGCCTCGACCCCGCCCTGTGCAACTGGGTACTGGACTTCCTGACGGGCCGCCCCCAGGTGGTGAGGGTAGGCAACAACATCTCCTCCCCGCTGATCCTCAACACGGGGGCCCCACAAGGGTGCGTTCTGAGCCCTCTTCTGTACTCCCTGTTCACCCACGACTGCGTGGCCACGCACGCCTCCAACTCAATCATCAAGTTTGCGGACGACACAACGGTGGTAGGCTTGATTACCAACAACGACGAGACGGCCTACAGGGAGGAGGTGAGGGCCCTCGGAGTGTGGTGTCAGGAAAATAACCTCACACTCAACGTCAACAAAACTAAGGAGATGATTGTGGACTTCAGGAAACAGTAGAGGGAACACCCCCCTATCCACATCGATGGAACAGTAGTGGAGAGGGTAGCTAGTTTTAAGTTCCTCGGCATACACATCACAGACAAACTGAATTGGTCCACTCACACTGACAGCATCGTGAAGAAGGCGCAGCAGCGCCTCTTCAACCTCAGGAGGCTGAAGAAATTCGGCTTGTCACCAAAAGCACTCACAAACTTCTACAGATGCACAATCGAGAGCATCCTGGCGGGCTGTATCACCGCCTGGTACGGCAACTGCTCCGCCCTCAACCGTAAGGCTCTCCAGAGGGTAGTGAGGACTGCACAACGCATCACCAGGGGCAAACTACCTGCCCTCCAGGACACCTACACCACCCGTTGTTACAGGAAGGCCATAAAGATCATCAAGGACATCAACCACCCGAACCACTGCCTGTTCACCCCGCTATCATCCAGAAGGCGAGGATCAGTACAGGTGCATCAAAGCTGGGACCGAGAGACTGAAAAACAGCTTCTATCTCAAGGCCATCAGACTGTTAAACAGCCACCACTAACATTGAGTGGCTGCTGCCAACACACTGTCATTGACACTGACCCAACTCCAGCCATTTTAATAATGGGAATTGATGGGAAATGATGTAAATATATCACTAGCCACTTTAAACAATGCTACCTTATATAATGTTACTTACCCTACATTATTCATCTCATATGCATATGTATATACTGTACTCTACGTCATCGACTGCATCCTTATGTAATACATGTATCACTAGCCACTTTAACTATGCCACTTTGTTTACTTTGTCTACACACTCATCTCATATGTATATACTGTACTCGATACCATCTACTGTATGCTGCTCTGTACCATCACTCATTCATATATCCTTATGTACATATTCCTTATCCCCTTACACTGTGTATAAGACAGTAGTTTTGGAATTGTTAGTTAGATTACTTGTTGGTTATCACTGCATTGTCGGAACTAGAAGCACAAGCATTTCGCTACACTCGCATTAACATCTACTAACCATGTGTATGTGACAAATAAAATTTGATTTGATTTGATTTGATTTGATTTGTGTCAGGTTGAGTCAGGGAAGGAGTAATTAAGTCAGGGAAGGAACTTCTCTCTCTTCTCTCTCTCCTAGCTCAGGGTTTAGCCTGCTTTACTGAAGACATGTTGAATCATATCCAGCAGGACAAAACCTGATATGGCTAAATAGCTCTTGTAAAACTGTGCATATGCAGATTGATTCAAACCCCGAGGGATATTGCTCAGTACAATTGATCATGGCTTAATTTCCTTTTCCTTATTCATCCTTTCTATACCTATAGTTGAATAGAGACCAGAACCACCAATTCAGTGATACACTGTCTCATCGAGTCTTGGAAATTACAACCTGTCATGACTTCTGTCGAAGTCGGTACCTCTCCTTGTTCGGGAGGCGTTCGGCGGTCGACGTCACCGGCCTTCTAGCCATCGCCAATCCACTTCGCCGATCCACCTGGTGTAATTCCTCAATTACATGTTCATTATTTAACCCTCTGTTTTCCCCATGGTTTTTGTGCGTGTTTGTTTTATGTATGTTCGGTCCGTTATTGTGGGCTCGGTATTACGACATGTTATTGGAATATTTGAGTAAAGTTACTTGTGTTACTGATCTCTGCTGTCCTGCGCCTGACTCCTCTGCACCAGCTACACCCAGACCACTACACAACCCTTCCCTGAACAATTCGCCCTCTAATGGTCTCATGGGTGGAATGTTATTCATATTTTTTACAATTTCATAATTAATAAACATTTTAAGGTTAAAAGGTTAAAAACACAAATTAAGACAGAAATGTAGCGTACTTTATCAGAATGCCTCAATTCAACAGATTTGATTAACATTTTACTGCACTGGGCAAAATCAGGGTCACAGAGTGTTTCTTAGTTGCCTTTAAGATTGATTCCAAGAACACAGGATGAGATGTTACTATCCTTTGTGCAAGCACTTCCAAGAGTTCATGAACAGTGAGCCTGGTGAAATTTGGGGAGTGCATCGTCAGTAGTGTACCTTTGGTTCCTAGGGTGTTTCGGCCTTTCACACTATACACCCTCCCCAAAGGCGGCCAGCGACAGGGTGATCAATCCTACGCTTGCGTCCCAGTCCCAATTAGTCATAGGAGTTGCCTTGTTGTTGATAGCCAACATCCCATGGGACTATGCATGGCAGGGGCGTCCTCCTCCCTGAGTCAAGCATTGTTGACCGCATACCTCCTGGCCCTCTCACTTCGGGGCCCAGCTGGGGTCTTTCCTCTTCATCCAGAGCCACTGACTGCTGCCTTCTGCCGCCTCCGATATAGCTTTGATTGCCGAACGCTGGCTCTGGCCCTTAATTCCCAGGTCTCTAAGCAGTCTGGTTGTAGATGTTGCCACAAAACCTCTGCAGCACACCTCCACTGGTTGGACTTCTGTGTTCCAGCCATGATGCCGTGCTTCGGCAGCTAGATCGGCATAGCGCAGATGTTTTCGCTCATAAGCCTCATCTACTGAGTCCTCCCAGGGTACTGTGAGCTCCATGACCCCTAAATCAGGGTCACAAAGTGTTTCTTAGTAGCCTTTAAGAAATCTACTTTGAAACAAAGTATACACCTCAACACATGGTTATGGGCTTAAAAAAAGAAGCACATGTACCCTGTCAGCTTTACAGTTTAAATGTTTTACATACTGAGCTTGCATCCCAATATTACACTTTATATACATCTCAGAAGACTGAAATATTACAAAACCGCATTGATTAGTTATAAAATTATGGAAAATATGAATAACATTCCACACATGAGGCCACTAGGTCATTTGGCTGCAGGAAAGGGCTACATTAACACATTTCATTCCTTAGAGACAACGGTGCTCTATTAGTAACAGAGCATGTTAAATTGCAATGACCTATTCAGTGAACCAGGCATGAAGCCAAGATGGCAAGAAGACATGAGTGATGTGTTTAAAAACATTGCAATGTAATTACATTTGAAAGGGACTCAAGGCCTGTGCTGGTTTTTGTTCCATCCCAGCAAAAAAACATTGATTTCAACAAATCAGTAGAGAGAGCGAACACAGCGATTGAGAGGGAGAAAGCAGCAGTCTGACAGTCATGTCTGTGTGGGTGTGTCCTAGCTCACCGTCTCTCAGTGAGAGTGGGTTGCTGGCTATGGTGGGATTGGCAAAGAGCCTGAGAGCCATCTCATCTGGGCCAAGCGGCTTTAGTTCTTAACCCGTGGCCACCTCCCTGCCTGCCTGCCTACCACAAATGCAACACAAACACACATGCACGGACAAGTATGCACACACACATGTGCGTACATGGATTAATTCGCAAGTATATACGCGTGCACACACATGCATGCATGTGCACACACACACATTCACACACACACACACACACACGCACACAAACACACAGTCACAGCATCATTTCTGATGCCCTAATCCCTCAGATTAAGGCCATAGAGCCCTGGGCTAGGCTGATCCATGTTTACTTTTTCCTGCTCAGGCACAGGCTACATACAAGCTATGTCCCACTGCTTTTCAATAGTGTTTTATTTTGTATCTCCTTTCCTAACATACCACTGATGTGATGTTGGTTTCCTAGTCAGGACACATGGTCAGGGAATCACCTGGCCATAGCTATGAATCATAATTCAAGTCAGAAGTTTTTCCTTTATTCCTTGACCTGTGCCCATATCCACAAAGCATCTCAGAGTATGAGTGCTGATCTAAGATCAGTTTTGCTTTCTGAAACACCATCTATAAGAGATGGGAGCTGATCCTAGATCAGCACTCCTACTCTGAGATGCTTTATGAATTTTGGGCCCAGACCAGGGAAAACTCCATGTCCTACCCATAAGGGTTGCTCCAGGCTAGCTGCTTGTGATTCTGCTGACTTGCCGATGGCATGTCTTTCCTGCCTTCCTGCTTCTACAAGCCATAAGACTACTGAACAGCTAATGAAATGGCTACACAGACTATTTGCATTGACCCCCCCCCCTTTTTTTTTACGTTGCTGCTACTAGCTGTTTATTGTCTATTCTCTATGCATAGTCACATTACCCCTACCTACATGTACTTCGACTAACCTGTATGCCCGCACATTGACTTGGCATCAGTACTCCCTGTATATAGCCTCATTGTTGTTATTTTATTGTTGCTCTTTCATTGTTTACTTTAGTTTATTTAGTACATATTTTTCTTAACTCTTATTTTTCTTAAAACTGCATTATTGGTTAAGGGCAGTAAGTAAGCATTTCATAGTAAGGTCTACACCTGCATTCGGCGCATGAAACAAATCCATTTATTTTTTATTTGAGGAGACCTTGGGCCCAATCAGACCTTTATGGGAGTTGTTAAGAGCCCTGTAAATATTACATCTCTCCAAACTGCTACACAAACAATTTGATGCTCCATGGTGCATGTCATGTTAGATGTTGTTAACCATATTTCTCAACCTTGTCCTGTATCACCATGTTTCTGTTTAATAATGGCATGTTAAGGGTATATAATGTACATTTCAATATCATGCATTTTCTCCTGTGTGATATATGGATATACCACGAATGAGTATAGCGTGTCAGTTGCTATACTGTTGCTCCTCAAGGTTTTTCCCTATTCTACCAGCAGAGAAAATGCCATGCTAGCAGTGCACGGCTGAAGTTGATCCAGTGCAGTGTGCTAAATTCATTTAAGCCTATGGGGCCAACTCTGTCATTATTGGCTATGCAGTCTGAAGGTTTTTGAGATTTACGACTGATATGGGATTCTGAGAGTGGTGTGAAAAAGTTGTGAGAGATTGAGCTGTCCTGAATCTATGCCCAGGGCTTTTCAAGGGCATCCAAAGGCAGGAGTGATGGTCTCTCAGCTCTGGGGCTGGTGCTGTCCTGACCTCAAAACCATCTGTATGCCAGCTCTAGTTCTCTCATAAAAATACTGTGAGAGAGACACACACACACACTGGTTCACATCTCACACACACACACACACTGGCATGTGCCAAATTTACAGGGTAAATTGAGTGTCACGCCTTGGTCTTAGTATTTTGTGTTTTCTTTAATTATTTGTTCAGGCCAGGGTGTGACATGGGTTTATTTTGTTGTGTCCACACCGATCTCGACTAACCATTTCTGTATGGACCTCGCTTTGTGCATGGGGGCATTGTCATGTTGCCACGAAGTTGAAGGCACAGAATCAACTAATCAAATCAAATCAAATCAAATTTATTTATATAGCCCTTCGTACATCAGCTGATATCTCAAAGTGCTGTACAGAAACCCAGCCTAAAACCCCAAACAGCAAACAATGCAGGTGTAAAAGCACGGTGGCTAGGAAAAACTCCCTAGAAAGGCCAAAACCTAGGAAGAAACCTAGAGAGGAACCGGGAGTGGGGTGGCCAGTCCTCTTCTGGCTGTGCCGGGTAGAGATTATAACAGAACATGACCAAGATGTTCAAATGTTCATAAATGACCAGCATGGTCAAATAATAATAAGGCAGAACAGTTGAAACTGGAGCAGCAGCACAGTCAGATGGACTGGGGACAGCAAGGAGCCATCATGTCAGGTAGTCCTGGGGCACGGTCCTAGAGCTCAGGTCCTCCGAGAGAGAGAAAGAAAGAGAGAATTAGAGAGAGCATATGTGGGGTGGCCAGTCCTCTTCTGGCTGTGCCAGGTGGAGATTATAACAGAACGTGGCCAAGATGTTCAAATGTTCATAAATGACCAGCATGGTTGAATAATAGTAAGGCAGAACAGTTGAAACTGGAGCAGGAGCATGGCCAGGTGGACTGGGGACAGCAAGTGTATAGAATGTCATTGTATGCTGTAGCCTGGTTCACCAATTACTTTGCAGACAGAGTTCAGTGTGTCAAATCGGAGGGCATGCTGTCCGGTCCTCTGGCAGTCTCTATGGGGGTGCCACAGGGTTCAATTCTCGGGCCGACTCTTTTCTCTGTATATATCAATGATGTTGCTCTTGCTGCGGGCGATTCCCTGATCCACCTCTACGCAGACGACACCATTCTATACACTTTCGGCCCGTCATTAGACACTGTGCTATCTAACCTCCAAACGAGCTTCAATGCCATACAGCACTCCTTCCGTGGCCTCCAACTGCTCTTAAACGCGAGTAAAACCAAATGCATGCTTTTCAACCGATCGCTGCCTGCACCCGCATGCCCGACTAGCATCACCACCCTGGATGGTTCCGACCTTGAATATGGGGACATCTATAAGTACCTAGGTGTCTGGCTAGACTGCAAACTCTCCTTCCAGACTCACATCAAACATCTCCAATCGAAAATCAAATCAAGCTGCTCTTCCTCCCGGGGAAGGACTGCCCGTTCCATGATCTCGCCATCACGGTTGACAACTCCATTGTGTCCTCCTCCCAGAGCGCCAAGAACCTTGGCGTGATCCTGGACAACACCCTGTCGTTCTCAACTAACATCAAGGCGGTGGCCCGTTCCTGTAGGTTCATGCTCTACAACATCCGCAGAGTACGACCCTGCCTCACACAGGAAGCGGCGCAGGTCCTAATCCAGGCACTTGTCATCTCCCGTCTGGATTACTGCAACTCGCTGTTGGCTGGGCTCCCTGCCTGTGCCATTAAACCCCTTCAACTCATCCAGAACGCCGCAGCCCGTCTGGTGTTCAACCTTCCCAAGTTCTCTCACGTCACCCCGCTCCTCCGTTCTCTCCACTGGCTTCCAGTTGAAGCTCGCATCCGCTACAAGACCATGGTGCTTGCCTACGGAGCTGTGAGGGGAACGGCACCTCAGTACCTCCAGGCTCTGATCAGGCCCTACACCCAAACAAGGGCACTGCGTTCATCCACCTCTGGCCTGCTCGCCTCCCTACCACTGAGGAAGTACAGCTCCCGCTCAGCCCAGTCAAAACTGTTCGCTGCCCTGGCCCCCCAATGGTGGAACAAACTCCCTCACGACGCCAGGACAGCGGAGTCAATCACCACCTTCCGGAGACACCTGAAACCCCACCTCTTTAAGGAATACCTAGGATAGGTTAAGTAATCCCTCTCACCCCACCCCCCCTAAGTTTTAGATGCACTATTGTTAAGTGACTGTCCCACTGGATGTCATAAGGTGAATGCACCAATTTGTAAGTCGCTCTGGATAAGAGCGTCTGCTAAATGACTTAAATGTAAGAGTCGGCTTTCTATTCCGCAACAGAGCCTCCTTCACTCACGCCGCCAAGCTTACCCTAGTAAAACTGACTATCCTACCGATCCTCGACTTCGGCGATGTCATCTACAAAATGGCTTCCAACACTCTACTCAGCAAACTGGATGCAGTCTATCACAGTGCCATCCGTTTTGTCACTAAAGCACCTTATACCACCCACCACTGCGACTTGTATGCTCTAGTCGGCTGGCCCTCACTACATATTCGTCGCCAGACCCACTGGCTCCAGGTCATCTACAAGTCCATGCTAGGTAAAGCTCCGCCTTATCTCAGTTCACTGGTCACGATGGCAACACCCATCCGTAGCACTCGCTCCAGCAGGTGTATCTCACTAATCATCCCTAAAGCCAACACCTCATTTGGCCGCCTTTCGTTCCAGTACTCTGCTGCCTGTGACTGGAACGAACTGCAAAAATCGATGAAGTTGGAGACTTTTATCTCCCTCACCAACTTCAAACATCAGCTATCCGAGCAGCTAACCGATCGCTGCAGCTGTACATAGTCTATTGGTAAATAGCCCACCCATTTTCACCTACCTCATTCCCATACTGTTTTTATAATGTTTTTTATTTATTTACTTTTCTGCTCTTTTGCACACCAATATCTCTACCTGTACATGACCATCTGATCATTTATCACTCCAGTGTTAATCTGCAAAATTGTATTATTCGCCTACCTCCTCATGCCTTTTGCACACATTGTATATAGACTGCCCATTTTTTTTCTACTGTGTTATTGACTTGTTAATTGTTTACTCCATGTGTAACTCTGTGTTGTCTGTTCACACTGCTATGCTTTATTTTGGCCAGGTCGCAGTTGCAAATGAGAACTTGTTCTCAACTAGCCTACCTGGTTAAATAAAGGTGAAATAAATAAATAAATAAATAAATAAAGATTTCCCTATCCCGAACCATGAAAAACAGCCCCAGACCATAATTCCTCCTCCACTAAACTTTACAGTTGGCACTATGCTTTGGGGCAGATGGTGAAGAGTGATTGATCACTCAAGAGAATGTATTTCCATTGTTCCAGAGTCAAATGGCGGAGAAATTTACCCCACTCCAGCTGACGCTTGGCATTGTGTATAGTGATCTTAGGCTTGTGTGCGGCTGCTCGGCCATGGATACCCATTTCATGAAGCTCCCGGCGAACAGTTCTTGAGCTGACGTTGCTTCCAGAGGCAGTTTGGAACTCGAGTTGAGTGTTGCAACTGAGGACAGATGATTTTTTGTGGGCCACAACTTCACAGTTGAGCTGTAGTTGCTCCTAGATGATTCCAGAAATGTATGGCTGAAATAGCTGAATCCACTAATTTGAATGGATATACACATACTTCTAGACATGTTGTGTATATTGTGTATTTTACCCATTAGGAAAGAGATGGTTAAAAAAAACATGCAGAGATTTAATGAAATGAACTGAGCCAAAAGCACAACATAGACACAGGGCCTGTGACAGAATCAGATGAGTCACCCCTGACCTTCTTTTGTCCAGTAGCAAAGATTGATACCAAATGGCCTTGGGTTAATGTGACCTTTTCATTCACGTGATTTCTTCATGCAGCTCTACTCCTTTCCAGAGACTCAACTTATACCTTCCCTAACCTACATGGTGGTATTTAGAAATAACATGGTAATTGCATAATAATTACATATTTATTTATTTATATACTGGTTTCTTTGGGATTCATTCAAACAAGCACCATTACATGCCATTCATTATGTGAAGCATCAATTGCAACCACACACTTTTTATCACCTGAAAGAGGATTTTACGATAAAACATGAGCTATGAGAAACATGCAGAAAACAAAGTGGAAAAACGCAATCTGCAGAATTCCAATGCAGCTTTTTAACTATGGCACTCATGTTAAAGGGCCAAGGGATGGAGCAAGTACCACCTGTCAAAATGTGGACTTTAGGTTTTTATCACACCAAACAGACAGTAGGCTCATACTCCATTTCTGCTCCCTTCTATCCATATCAGTTGAAACCATACATTCCCTTGTCGAAGTGACTGTCATGCAGAGAAGTCAGCCCTATTGAAACTGAGGGGCCATGTGACTATTTAATTTGATATACAGTGCCTTGCGAAAGTATTCGGCCCCCTTGAACTTTGCGACCTTTTGCCACATTTCAGGCTTCAAACATAAAGATATAAAACTGTATTTTTTTGTGAAGAATCAACAACAAGTGGGACACAATCATGAAGTGGAAGGACATTTATTGGATATTTCAAACTTTTTTAACAAATCAAAAACTGAAAAATTGGGCGTGCAAAATTATTCAGCCCCCTTAAGTTAATACTTTGTAGCGCCACCTTTTGCTGCGATTACAGCTATAAGTCGCTTGGGGTATGTCTCTATCAGTTTTGCTTGTGTCCCACTTGTTGTTGATTCTTCACAAAAAATACAGTTTTATATCTTTATGTTTAAAGCCTGAAATGTGGCAAATGGTTGCAAAGTTCAATGGGGCCGAATACTTTCGCAAGGCACTGTATTTCTTGGATAAATTATAAGAAGATATAATTTCTTTCACAACACTCTAAAACATTTGGTGCATGACCCCATAAGGTCATTGACCATAACAGATTTTTATTTATTTGATTTATTATTATTTATTTTAAAACATACAGTCGATAATAGAATAGAAAAAAAGTATATATACAGTGTGCAAAAGAGGTAAGATAAGGGAGGTAAGGCAATAAATAGGCCATGGTGGCGAAGTAATTACAATATAGCAATTAAACACTGGAATGGTAGATGTGCAGAAGATGAATGTGCAAGTAGAGATACTGGGGTGCAAAGGAGCAAGATAAATAAATAAACACAGTATGTGGATGAGGTAGCTGTTTACAGATGGGCTATGTACAGGTGCAGTGATCTGTGAGCTGCTCTGACAGCTGGTGCTTAAAGCTAGTGAGAGAGATATGAGACTCCAGCTTCAGTGATTTTTGCAGTTTGTTCCAGTCATTGGCATCATAGAACTGGAAGTAAAGGCAACCAAAGGATGAATTGGCTTTGGGGGTGACCAGTGAGATATACCTGCTGGAGCGCGTGCTACGAGTGGGTGCTGCTATGGTGACAAGTGAGCTGAGATAAGGCAGGGCTTTACATAGCAGAGACTTAGATAACGTAGACGTAGATAACCTGTAGCCAGTGGGTTTGGCGACGAGTATGAAGCTGAGGGCCAACCAACGAGAGCGCTCAGGTCGCAGTGGTGGGTAGTGTATGGGGCTTTGGTGACAAAACGGATGGCACTGTGATAGACTGCATCCAATTTGTCGAGTAGAGTGTTGGAGGCTATTTTATAGATGATATCGCCGAAGTTGAGGATCGGTAGGATAGTCAGTTTTACTAGGGTATGTTTGGCAGCATGAGTGAAGGATGCTGTGTTGCGATATAGGAAGCTGATTCTAGATTTAATTTTGGAATGGAGATGCTTAATGTCCGTCTGGAAGGAGAGTTTACAGTCTAACCAGACACCTAAGAATTTGTAGTTGTCCACGTAGAGTAGTGATGCTGGACGGGCGGGCAGGTGAGGGCAGCGATCGTTTGAATGGCATTCATTTAGTTTTACTTGCATTTAAGAGCAGTTGGAGGCCACAGAAGGAGAGTTGTATGGCATTGAAACTTGTCTGGAGGTTTATTAACACAGTATCCAAAGAGGGGCCAGAAGTATACAGAATGGTGTCGTCTGCGTAGAAGTGAATCAGAGAATCACCAGCAGCAAGAGTGACATCATTGATGTATACAGAGAAGAGAGTCGGCCCGAGAATTGAACCCTGTGGCACCCCCATAGAGTGCCAGAGGTCCGGACAACAGGCCCTCCGATTTGACACACTGAGCTCTATCAGAGAAGTAGTTGGTGAACCAGGAGAGGCAATCATTTGAGAAACCAAGGCTGTCGAGTCTGCCAATAAGAATGTGGTGATTGACAGAGTCCAAAGTCTTGGCCAAAAAGTCGATGGCGGTTATGAATGGCGGTTATCGTTTAGCATGGCTTGAGCAGGGCTGAGGTGCATCCATGACCAACTCTGAAACCAGATTGCATAGCGGAGAAGGTACGGTGGGATTCAAAATGGTCGGTAATCTGTTTGTTAACTTGGCTTTCGAAGACCTTAGAAAGACAGGGTAGGATAGATATAGGTCTGTAGCAGTTTGGGTCTAGAGTGTTGCCCCCTTTAAAGAGGGGGATGACCGCGGCAGCTTTCCAATCTTTGGGAATCGCAGACGATACGAAAGAGAGGTTGAACAGGCTAGTAATAGGGTTGCAAGGGGCCCAGAATATGCAGCTCTTTCAGAACATCAGCTATCTGGATTTGGGTGAAGGAGAAATGGTGGGGGCATGGGCAGGTTGCTGTGGAGGGTGCCGGGCAGTTGACCAGGGTCGGGGTAGCCAGGTGGAAAGCATAGCCAGCCGTATAGAAATGCTTATTGAAATTCTCAATTATAGTGGATTTATCGGTGGTGACAGTATTTCCTAGCCTCAGAGCAGTGGGCAGCTGGGAGGAGGTGCTCTTATTCTCCATTGACTTTACAGTGTCCCAGAACCTTTTTGAGTTTGTAGTACAGGATGCAAATTTCTGTTTGAAAAAGCTAGCCTTAGCTTTCCTAACTGCCTGTGTATATTTGTTCCTTACTTCCCTGAAAAGTTGCATATCACAGGGGCTATTCGATGCTAATGCAGAACGCCACAGGATGTTTTGTGCTGGTCAAGGGCAGACAGGTCTGGAATGAACCAAGGACTATATCTATTCCTGTTTCATTTTTTTTGAATGGAGCATGCTTATTTAAGATGGTGAGGAAGGCACTTTTAAAGAATAACCAGACATTATCTACTGACGGGATGAGGTCAATATCATTCCAGGATACCCCGGCCAGGTCGATTAGAAAGGCCTGCTCTCAGAAGTGTTTTAGGGAGCGTTTGACAGTGATGAGGGGTGGTCGTTTGATCACAGACCCATTACGGATGCAGGCAATGAGGCAGTGATCGCTGAGATCTTGATTGAAACAGCAGAGGTGTTTTTGGAGGGCGAGATAGTTAGGATGATATCTAAGAGGGTGCCCGTGTTTGGATTTGGATTGTACCTGGTAGGTTCATTGATAAGAGGGTGGTCTATAGCTGTCATGTTTTGTCTTATATTGTCTTGTCATTATGCTTTCCCTTCTGTTCGTTTCCCCCTGCTGGTCTTATTAGGTTCGTTCCATTTTTCTCTCTCCCTCCCTCTCTCTCCTCTCTCTATCGTTCCGTTCCTGCCCCCAGCTGTTCCTCATTCTCTTACTCAATCATTTAGTCTTTTCACACCTGTTCCCTATCTTGTCCTCTGATTAGAGTCCCTATTTCTCCCCTTGTTTTCCGTTTCTGTCCTGTCGGATCCTTGTATGATGTTCGCTGTGCTGTGTCTTTGTCTCGCCCTGTCGTGTCTTGTCTCCTTCAGATGCTGCGTGTGAGCAGGTGTCTGAGTCTGCTACGGTCGGTGCCTTCCCGCGGCAACCTACAGTTAATGGTCGAGTCTCCAGTCTGTCCTCGTCACTACGAGTGGATTTAAGTTTTTTTATGTTTTGTTTTCTGCTCTGATTGTCCAGGAGTATTGCTTATATCCTTTACTGGAATAAAGACTCTGTTTTCGCCAAGTCGCTTTTGGGTCCTCATTCACCAGCATAACAGAAGGATCCGACCAAGAATGGACCCAGCGACTATGGATTCTCTCTACTCTACTCTCGAGTTCCAGGGAGCGATGCTCGGCAGACACGAGCAGGAATTGTCTGCTGCTCGGCATGCCGTTGAGACCCTGGCCGCTCAGGTCTCCGACCTCTCAGGACAGTATCAGAGTCTTCGTCTCGTGCCACCAGCTACTTCCGGGTCTTCCGAGCCTCCGGAACCTAGGGTTAATAACCCACCATGTTATTCTGGGCAGCCCACTGAGTGCCACTCCTTTCTCTCCCAGTGTGATATAGTGTTCTCTCTCCAACCCAACACATACTCAAGAGAGAGAGCTCGGATTGCCTACGTCATATCACTCCTTACTGGTCGGGCTCGGCAGTGGGGCACAGCTATCTGGGAGGCAAGCGCTGAGTGTACTAACGATTATCTGAACTTTAAAGAGGAGATGATAAGGGTTTTTGATCGTTCAGTTTTTGGGAAAGAAGCTTCCTGGTCCCTGTCTTCCCTATGTCAAGGTAATCGATCCATAACGGATTACTCTATAGAGTTTCGCACTCTTGCTGCCTCCAGTAACTGGAACGAGCAGGCGTTGCTCGCTCGTTTTCTGGAGGGACTCCACGCTAAGGTTAAGGATGAGATTCTCTCTCGGGAGGTTCCATCCAGCGTGGATTCTTTGATTGAACTCGCTATTCGCATTGAACGACGGGTAGATCTTCGTCACCGAGCTCATAGAAGAGAGCTCGCGTTAACTGTGTCTCCCCTCTCTCCGACACTACCATCTTTCCCCACTGACTCTGGTGTTGAGCCCATGCAGCTGGGGGGTATTCGCATTTCAACTAAGGAGAGGGAACGGAGAATCACCAACCGCCTCTGTCTCTATTGCGGTTCCGCTGGTCATTTTGTCATTTCATGTCCAGTTAAAGGCCAGAGCTCATCAGTAAGCGGAGGGCGACTGATAAGCGCTACTAGACGGTCCTCTCCGTCAAGTACCTGTACTACCTTACCGGTCCATCTACGCTGGACCGGATCGGCAGCTTCCTGCAGTGCATTAATAGACTCTGGGGCGGAGGGCTGTTTTATGGACGAAGCCTGGGCTCGGGAACATGACATTCCTCTCAGACAGTTAGGGAGCCCACGGTCATGTTCGCCTTGGATGGTAGTCCTCTCCCCAGTATATTATGTGAAACACTACCTTTAACCCTCACTGTATCTGGTAACCATAGTGAGACCATTTCTTTTTTGATTTTTTGTTCACCTTTTACACCTGTTGTTTTGGGTCATCCCTGGCTAGTGTGTCATAATCCTTCTTTTGATTGGTCTAGTAATTCTATCCTTTCCTGGAACGTTTCTTGTCATGTGAAGTGTTTAATGTCTGATATTCCTCCTGTTTCTTCTGCTCCCTCTTCACAGGAGGAACCTGGTGATTTGACAGGAGTGCCGGAGGAATATCATGGTCTGCGCACGGTCTTCAGTCGGTCCAGAACCAACTCCCTTCCTCCTCACCGGTCGTATGATTGTTGTTCTGATCTCCTCAAGAAGCGTTTTGCATCCGCTCCTATCCTTGTTGCACCTGACGTCACTAAACAGTTTATTGTCGAGGTTGACGTGTCGGGGGTGGGCGTGGGAGCCATTCTGTCCCAGCGCTCCGATACTGACGATGGGGTCCACCCTTGCGCGTATTTTTCTCATCGCCTGTCACCGTCGGAACGTAACTATGATGTGGCTAACCGCGAACTGCTCGCCATCCGTTTAGCCCTAGGCAAATGGCGACAGTGGTTGGAGGGGGCGACCGTTCCTTTTGTCGTTTGGACTGACCTAAGGAACCTTGAGTACATCCGTTCTGCCAAACGACTGAATGCGCGTCATGCTCGTTGGGCGTTGTTTTTCGCTCGTTTCGAGTTCGTTATTTCTTATTGCCCGGGTACTAAGAACACCAAGCCTCATGCTTTATCCCATCTCTTTAGTTCTTCTGTGGCTTCTACCGATCCCGAGGGGATCCTTCCTGTTGGGCGTGTTGTCGGGTTGACTGTCTGGGGAATTGAGAGACAGGTTAAGCAAGCACTCACTCACACTCCGTCGCCGCACGCTTGTCCTAGTAACCTTCTTTTCGTTCCTGTTTCTACTCGTCTGGCTGTTCTTCAGTGGGCGCACTCTGCCAAGTTAGCTGGCCACCCCGGCGTTCGGGGTACGCTTGCTTCTATTCGCCAGCGGTTTTGGTGGCCTACTCTGGAGCGTGACACGCGCCGTTTCGTGGCTGCTTGTTCGGACTGCGCGCAGAATAAGTCTGGTAATTTTTTTTCTGCTTCTGCTCCTGGTCTTGCTGGGTCTCAGTCTGTTCCCTGCCACCACATCTCTCCTGTTTTTGTTCCTGCCCTTGCTGTGTCTCAGTCTGTCCCTAGTTGTTACTCTCCTGGCCTGTTTGGTCCTGTTTGCTCTAAAGCTTTCAGTTCTCTACCCGTGTCTCATTTTTTTATTTTTAGAGTAGTACCCTAGTTTCCCTTTTTATCGTTTTCCGTTATGGTCCTGAGGAGAGGAGTTGGGTTCTTTCTCGGGACGTGCTGGACCGTTTGTGATCTATGATTTCCTCCGTTGCCGCCAGTGTTCCTCCTCGAGTGCGCCAGGAGGCGCTCGGTGAGTGGGGGGGTACTGTCATGTTTTGTCTTATATTGTCTTGTCATTATGCTTTCCCTTCTGTTCGTTTCCCCCTGCTGGTCTTATTAGGTTCATTCCCTTTTTTTCTCTCCCTCCCTCTCTCTCCTCTCTCTATCGTTCCGTTCCTGCCCCCAGCTGTTCCTCATTCTCCTACTCAATCATTTAGTCTTTTCACACCTGTTCCCTATCTTGTCCTCTGATTAGAGTCCCTATTTCTCCCCTTGTTTTCCGTTTCTGTCCTGTCGGATCCTTGTATGATGTTCGCTGTGCTGTGTCTTTGTCTCGCCCTGTCGTGTCTTGTCTCCTTCAGATGCTGCGTGTGAGCAGGTGTCTGAGTCTGCTACGGTCGGTGCCTTCCCGCGGCAACCTACAGTTAATGGTCGAGTCTCCAGTCTGTCCTCGTCACTACGAGTGGATTTAAGTTTTTTTATGTTTTGTTTTCTGCTCTGATTGTCCAGGAGTATTGCTTATATCCTTTACTGGAATAAAGACTCTGTTTTCGCCAAGTCGCTTTTGGGTCCTCATTCACCAGCATAACAATAGCAGGCGGCAACGGTGAGAGACTTGTTTCTGGAAAGGTGAATTTTTAGAAGTAGAAGCTCGAATTGTTTGGGTACAGACCTGGATAGTAAGACAGAACTCTGCAGGCTAACTTTGCAGTAGATTGCATCCCCGCCCCCTTTGGCAGTTCTATCTTGTAGGAAAATGTTACAGTTAGGGATGGGGATTTCAGGGCTTTTGGTGGTTTTCCTAAACCAGGATTCAGACACAGTTAAGACATCCGGGTTGGCATAGTGTGCTAAAGCAGTGAGTAAAACGTTTAATGTTAACATGCATGAAACCAAGGCTTTTACGGTTACAGAAGCAACAAATGAGAGCACCTGGGGAGTGGGAGATGAGATCGGCACTGCAGGACCTGGATTAACCTCTACATCACCAGAGGAACAAAGGAGAAGTAGGATAAGGGTATGGGTATGGCTAAAGGCTATACGAACTGGCCGTCTAGCACGTTCGGAACAGTGAGTAAAAGGAGATACTTCCTGAGCACGACAGCATAGATTCAAGGCATAGTGTACAAACAAAGGTAAGGTAGGATGTGAGTTAATTGGAGGTAAACCTAGGCATTGAGTAATGATGAGAGAGATATAGTCTCTAGAGACGTTTAAACCAGGTGATGTCATCTCATAAGTAGGAGGTGGAACAACATGGTTGGTTAAGGCATATTGAACAGGGCTAGAGGCTCTACAGTGAAATAAGACAGTAATCACTAACGAGGCATATTGATATTAGAGAGAGGCATGAGTAGCCAAGTGATCATATGGTTCCAGTGAGTGGTTGGGCTGGCTGGGGACACGGCGATTCAGACAGTTAGCAGGCCGGGGAAAACAAGCTAGCAGTTAGTAGGCCGGGGCTAACAATCTAGCAGATAGCAGACCGGGACTAGCAAGATAGATGTGGAGAGGAAATATTTTATCTGTTATGCAATCACATATCCTCCATTTTGGCCTTGGCCATGGAGAAGGACAAAGAGTGATGACTGGTTTAAAGACCCACTCTTTCTTTAAATGGCCAATGCAGCTGTTTTTACATCAATATCAAATCATTTCTGGGTATCAATTATGTACCTTACTGTGACTGTATTTAATTAAATTAAAATGGTCAAAAAGGTACAAAAAAAATTCTTAGCACAGAGCACTTTCTCAAGCAAGAATGTTGCTAGGACTGTCTGGGAGTGTTCTGAGTGAGGAGGGCAAAACTGAAAACGAGCTGTTATTGGCAGAGAGGTTTGGCACTCTTATTTCTTATTGGTGTATTAACTAATTTCCTGCATGGTGATGTCACCAGGTAGGCCAAAACTCCATCCCTGCAAAATAGGCTGAAATTTCAGGCGGTCTTTTCAACAACAAGAGCTCACAGTTTGAACAATTTGACTTCAGATTCCCGCGTCAAACATCCAAGTCACGTCCAATTTTTAAGTTGTTTTTAACACCCTGTGTAGCCACCATCAATCGGTTGAGCCTCGTGGCAAGGCGCCTCGAGGCTGGTTGAATTTAGGCATTAATTTCGGAATGATTAAATTAAGGTTTAAGGTTTGGGATAGGGGTAAAACTGAAGAAAAAAAATGTGTTTTTAGCACTGGGATTGAACATGCAACCCTTGGAGCCAGAGCTCAAGGTTTACACCCATCCACCATCCCCAAAACTCAAATCTACATGATGGTAATAGCGCTCACCATTTCCCCTAATGGTGGGGTTTTGAAGGCATCTCCCGACATCCTCGGGACATGGATGGACGTCCAATTTCTCAGTGAATCTTGAGCGGCCTTGCTGCTTTTCAAACCGCTCTTTTACTAAAATGCATTATCACAACTATCACAATTTCACAGTATTGTTCCAACCTCATAGTGGAAATATATATAAACCAAAGGGGAATCACTTTTTGGACTGCAGTGGACCTTTAAAGGGATTTGATCCTCATTAGTAATTCAGTGTTTGATGACTTTGCTACAACAGCCATGGTTTGTTGATAGTCACGAGATGCAACTGATATGTTGTTGGCACAGATGTCAGGAAATCCTTCAAAAACAGCATGGTAGTCCAGTATTTAACATTAATATGGTCTTTTGGAAAGATATTCACAGGGCCTTCAGAAAGTATTCATTCCCAATGACTTATTTATTCCACATTTTGTTGTGTTACAGCCTGAATTATTTAAAAAAAACTATTCTCACCCATCTACACCCAATACCGCATAATGACAAAGGGAAAGTATGTTTTTAGAAATGTTTGCTAATGCATTGAAAATGAAATACAGAAATATATAATTTACATAAGCATTCATACCTCTGAGTCAATACATGTTAGAATCACCTTTGGCAGTGATTACAGCGTTGAGTCTTTCTGGGTAAGTCTTTAACAGCTTTGCACACCTGGGTTGTAGAATATTTGCCCATTATTCTTTTCAAAATTCTTCATGCTCTGTCAAATTGGTTGTTGATCATTGCTAGACAACCATTTTCAAGTCTTGCCGTAGATTTTCAAGAGTAGATTTCAGTCAAATTTGTAACTCAGCCACACAGGAACGTTCATTGTCTTCTTGTGTTTTTGGTTATTGTCCTGCTGAAAGGTGAATTAATTTCCCAGTATCTGGTGGAAAGCGGACCGAAACAGGTTTTCCTTTGCTACATTTTTTGCACTATTACTTTAATGCCTTGTTGCAAACAGGATGCATGTTTTGGAATATTTGTATTCTGTACAGGCTTCCTTCTTTTCACGCTGTCAATTACATTAGTATTGTGGAGTAACTACAGTGTTGCTATCACGGACATTATACTGTAACTGTTTTAAAGTCACCATTGGCCTTATGACGAAATCCCTGAGTAGTTTCCTTCCTCTCCGGCAGCTGAGTTAGGAAGGATGTATCTTTGTTGTGACTGGGTGTATTGATACACCATCCAAAGTGTAATGAAATACTTAACCATTGTTGGGTTGTAACTTGAAATACTTGCTATGCCAGAAGTTAATGGTTATATGTAGGAGGAATGTATATTATGGGGTCAATGGAGGTTGGATAAGAGCCAGGGGCTTAGAATGTTACTAAGTATGGGAAAAGGCCATCACATGGTTGCGGTCACTAATGAGGGCGGATAGCTGTGGATTAGTGAGGAATGGGGGCCGAGGTCAGGTCACGTAAAGGGAGAAGGAACAGTTTATTACCAACATCATTTTATTTTTTCTGCCTAGCATCAAAGATGTAATGTTTAGAGAAAAGTAGGAGACTCCACCTAAAGGGGGGGTATAAATACTTGTGCTGCTGGAAACATGTATTTTCAGCTGTTTGACCCAATGGGTGAATAAACTTGGTTTGAGCTTTAACTAGTTGTCTGTTAGTTTTTACTCTGTTTATTTAGAATCTAACACCATGCTCAAAGGGATTTTCAATGTGCTTTTATTTTTTTATTTTTTTACCGATCTACCAATAGGTGTCCTACTTTGCCATGCATTGGAAAACCTGCCTGGTCTTTGTGGTTGAATCTATGTTTGAAATTCCCTGCTCGACAGAAATCTTACAGATAAGTGTATGTGTAGGGTACAGAGATGAGGTAGTCATTCAAAAATCATGTTAAACACTATTATTGCACAAAGTCCATTAAACACATTTTTACTACTATTTAGGCTTGCAATAATAAAGGGGTTGAATTCTTATAGACTCATTTCAGTTTTTATATTTAATTCATTTGTAAAAATGGTAAAAATTGCACTTTGTGAAGGCACTGTAAATGTCATCTAAATGGGATGCTCAGCAAATATGCTAAAACATTTTTCTTGTTTCTTGTACTATGACTCATCACACAATTTGTAAAGGCCATTTTCTGAATAATTATACATTACTAATGTTGTTCTGCCCATACATCTACCTACAGCATATGTAAATCTTGGTTCCATTATATGGATTTGACTTTTTATAATGTCAATACTATATAACTATGACATCATAATCATGTCATCTCCATGGAGACTGCCCCAGTTATATCCCTTTATATACATATCTAATATCATGATGATAAATATTCACGCATGCATGATAACACATGCATCAATCACACTCTTCCTTAATTTACATAGTCATTCTCGTGGACATCCTATGGAATGTCTGCCGCAAGAGATTCATACAGGACAATTCTTCTTTCTCCAATTATGGTTGAATAAAAGATTGATGGCCAATATCAATAAGGATGAAATATGGGAATGTCAATAAAGAGCATAAGGAGTGATCTCAGAATATATTTTCAGACTGACTGTCTACGAGTAGGATGAACCTGCCCCCTACTGATCTAAGGTCAGTTGTATCCATCTTCCCTAGATTGGAAGGGTAAAGATTCTAGATCTGTGTCTACGACCAACTTCTACCTAAAGCGCCTGTATATACAACAGGTCCAGCACAGGCATCAGAGACAGTAGAGACAGCACCAAGCCTACACAATGAGTCATCCTCCAGGCCTTGGAAGAACAGGAACATCTCTGACAGGAGCTCTCTGATTAGAACATCTTTTAACCTTGACACATTTTTTAATGCACCTTCTATTCCCGAAGCCCTTTTCCTCTTACATTACCTGTCTACCTTTACATAAGTCCTTGTATGGAAAACGACAGAAGATTCTTCCAATATACACCATGTGGAGAGGAGAGAAGGGGGGGGGGGGGGGGAAATCGGGTGATTGGAAATGTAGTAGGCAGGCGTTTTGTGCGAGTGTGATATTAGAAGTCTGATAACATTAAAGGACATAAGATTCAACTACACAATGTGGAATATGCAGTGTTTGTAGGGTGGTAATGAGCTGAGCTGGGCAAAATAAAGGCGAGGCAGAGAGAGAGGAATGAGAATTAGGGGCTCCGGCTTTGATTTCAGAGACCTCAGAGACCAGGTGAGGTGAGGCCAGTAGTCTGAGGGGCCATTAAGGCAAGGCCACCACAATTAAACAGACTGTTAACAACGTATGGATTCACTGCTCCTAATAATACTGCTGGAATGCAACGACATTGTTCATTCTCTCAGATCTAGATAATCGGTTGTTCTATGTCACTGTAGAATGTGAAGTGTTGTGTTGAAGATTACCCTTACACTTCTCCGTGAGTTCAGAGAAGAAATTACAGATGTATCAAATTATGAAAAGTTTGACTTCCTCTTTGTGGAAGAGCGAATGCTCATATAATGTTAATACATTAATAAGGGGTCTAAAAATTTGCGTAATCTGGAGTATGAATTATGAATTATCAAGACTTTCCAGACATGATAATTGCCTACTGAGTGAGTGTAATCTACAGTACATGCATACTGTATGTGAAATCCTAGTACACTTTTTACAGGGAAATCTGACACATATCCTATGCTCCCTCTCTTATTAAGGAACAACAGGGTTCCCACTTTTTTCCCTCCAAGGCCTAGAGGAAATGGATAGGAAGAGACTGAACAAGAAAGAGAGGGAGATGAAGAGAGAGATTGAGAGAGAGAAAGAGAGATGGACAAAGAGAGAGAGAGAGAGAGAGAGAGAGAGAGAGAGAGAGAGAGAGAGAGAGAGAGAGAGAGAGAGAGAGAGAGAGAGAGAGAGAGAGAGAGAGAGAGAGAAGAGAGAATGATGGAGAGTGTGTCAGCGGGAGACAGGGGGAAGACTGAATGACAGAAAGAGAGAGAGATGGAGAGAGAGAGATGGAGTGAGAGAGAGAGAGAGAGAGAGAGAGAGAGAGAGAGAGAGAGAGAGAGAGAGAGAGAGAGAGAGAGAGAGAGAGAGAGAGAGAGAGAGAGAGAGGAGAGAGAGGAGAGAATGATGGAGTGTGTCAGCGGGAGACAGGGGGAAGACTGAATGACAGAAAGAGAGAGATGGAGAGAGAGAAAGAGAGATGGACAAAGAGAGAGAGAGAGAGAGAGAGAGAGAGAGAGAGAGAGAGAGAGAGAGAGAGAGAGAGAGAGAGAGAGAGAGAGAGAGAGAGAGAGAGAGAGAGGAGAGAGGAGAGAATGATGGAGAGTGTGTCAGCGGGAGACAGGGGGAAGACTGAATGACAGAGAGAGAGATGGAGAGAGAGAGATGGAGTGAGAGAGAGCTTTTTGATGAGAACATAAAGGCGCTGTTGTGCTGTAACAGCCTCGATGGAGAGAAAAGAGGTCTGTAAATGAATTAAGAGTGAGGCGGGGCTATAAATAGCCCAGAGAAGGGAGGTGGAAGGAGTCTCGGCTGATGAATTATAAAACAGACGGTGAGAGATATTCAGGATGACAATCAGGATGTGTACACATCACACTTATGCACTGTATCAGTCCAGTGGCTTGTGCTGGAGACACTTACTGGGACAACGCTAGCTAGCTAGCTCAGATGCACACACACTATCTTGGCTCTGTTCATTCAAAAAGCTAACTGTTTTTCCTGGATAAGGGGAAAAAAAAGAAAATGGAACATTCTTCCATGACGGCAGCATCCAAGTATGTTTGAGTTTGATGCAGCTGCGTTTAATTCAGCCTCACAGTGGAAATAGTGCATGGCTCCAAATGTGCATGCTCGTAGCTAAAGAAAAATTGTATGTTTTTATTAAAAAGAGCTCCCCTCTCGTTGATTTGTATCTCGCTGGTGTGTGTCTCTGTGCGAAATACCCAATCATCTCCTAACCCAAAATATATGTATAATACGTATGCATGGTGTGTGTGTGTGAATGATACATACTGTGGAAGATAGCTGACATTTAGATAATATATTTTACAACTGAAATGACATGTTCATTATTACTGGGAAATGTGTGTTTGGTTTCAAGAAGTCATTAGTTAAGACACTGCTCCTAACTATTAGGGTGCAAAGTTTAGAAATATGCAGAACTTTCATGCAAAGTCAATTCTGGATTGCTGGCAATGAATCTTGTATGACTCATCTTCCAAATGGCAAGCTACTGTTAAGACATTAAAGGAGGAACACATCCTGTATAAATACATGTACTTTTTACTCAAACAAAAAATTGTTCACCTACTTTGAGTGGAACTTCGAAAACTGTCTGAAATGATCGATTTCATGTCATGGATTAAAGGCCATTGAACTTAAATGTGAATGCTCAAAAATGTCTTCACTAGCCATATTTCATATCATACTATTTCATATCATTTTAATCCATAGAGACGTGAAGGAGAAGCTCGTCGGATGTTGATCTCTTCTCGGCTGGGTCCTCATTGGGACCAAAGTTCCTTGTAGATAGTGACAGTTGTTATTGTTAATAAGCACATCAAATCATACAGTAGGTTCATATCGTTAGACATAATTAGCATGCTTTTCCCTGTAGCCTGGCCCTGAAATGCCAGCACCTTCATCAGAATTCAGAGCAGTGTGTTTAGCTCTTCTCTCCAGCCACAATCGCTCGCAGCAAACATACATAATTCACTATTGTCACCATAATCAGGATTCCAAAGAGAAGTACATCATGAAAGTGCAATTTGCAACAGCTAGCTCTGGTATGAAAGACATCTGAAAGCGCGGCGGCAGAGACATATATACTCACGCACACTCACTCAAGCACATGCTGAGACACGAACGTATGCGCACACACACACACACCACACAAATACACGCACACGCACACACACACACAGTGTAAAGTAATGCCCAAGGCTGAGGCTGAGAGGAGACCTTTAGACACGCGGCTTATAGCGGACTTCAGACGGTAACATTATGATCCCTCATCTTTTCCCTTATAGTATCCAGCCGGGAGCAACCCATGGTGTCGTGTTTCACCACAGCTGGTGTTAGGGTTCTTTCTAAAGGTCAACCCTATTCATCATCAGAAACTGTACTAGCAGGTGAGGTAGCTATTACTTTGTGTTGCATAACTGTTGATACATATGTCGGGTCTTCAATTGATCACTCTTTTGTCACAGAGAATTCCCCTGTTGCATCAGGAAATTCAAATGAGCCTTGTAAGTCCGTAAAAATGAGTACTTGTTTTTCTCTCCATGCGGGGGAGGTCGAGTCATTAGGATCAGGGGCTTGCTATCGAAACAATTTTCTCTCGTTTGCCTAAACGCTAGGACTAGATCCTATTACTGCAACATACAAACATGTATCTGAAATGCATCCACACATATCCACAGCTGTCGTTTTATAACACAAGATATATATTGGTCTCCACTAGGCTATGAAATACAAGTGTGAAGTGTGAAGTGTATCCTATCATCTGGGGTTTCAGGTGTCTCCGGAAGGTGGTGATTGACTCCGCTGTCCTGGCGTCGTGAGGGAGTTTGTTCCACCATTGGGGGGCCAGAGCAGCAGTTTTGACTGGGCTGAGCGGGAGCTGTACTTCCTCAGTGGTAGGGAGGCGAGCAGGCCAGAGGTGGATGAACGCAGTGCCCTTGTTTGGGTGTAGGGCCTGATCAGAGCCTGGAGGTACTGAGGTGCCGTTCCCCTCACAGCTCCGTAGGCAAGCACCATGGTCTTGTAGCGGATGCGAGCTTCAACTGGAAGCCAGTGGAGAGAACGGAGGAGCGGGGTGACGTGAGAGAACTTGGGAAGGTTGAACACCAGACGGGCTGCGGCGTTCTGGATGAGTTGAAGGGGTTTAATGGCACAGGCAGGGAGCCCAGCCAACAGCGAGTTGCAGTAATCCAGACGGGAGATGACAAGTGCCTGGATTAGGACCTGCGCCGCTTCCTGTGTGAGGCAGGGTCGTACTCTGCGGATGTTGTAGAGCATGAACCTACAGGAACGGGCCACCGCCTTGATGTTGGTTGAGAACGACAGGGTGTTGTCCAGGATCACGCCAAGGTTCTTAGCGCTCTGGGAGGAGGACACAATGGAATTGTCAACCGTGATGGCGAGATCATGGAACGGGCAGTCCTTCCCCGGGAGGAAGAGCAGCTCCGTCTTGCCGAGGTTCAGCTTGAGGTGGTGATCCGTCATCCACACTGATATGTCTGCCAGACATGCAGAGATGCGATTCGCCACCTGGTCATCAGAAGGGGGAAAGGAGAAGATTAATTGTGTGTCGTCTGCATAGCAATGATAGGAGAGACCATGTGAGGTTATGACAGAGCCAAGTGACTTGGTGTATAGCGAGAATAGTAGAGGGCCTAGAACAGAGCCCTGGGGGACACCAGTGGTGAGAGCGTGTGGTGAGGAGACAGATTCTCGCCACGCCACCTGGTAGGAGCGACCTGTCAGGTAGGACGCAATCCAAGCGTGGGCCGCGCCGGAGATGCCCAACTCGGAGAGGGTGGAGAGGAGGATCTGATGGTTCACAGTATCGAAGGCAGCCGATAGATCTAGAAGGATGAGAGCAGAGGAGAGAGAGTTAGCTTTAGCAGTGCGGAGCGCCTCCGTGATACAGAGGAGAGCAGTCTCAGTTGAATGACTAGTCTTGAAACCTGACTGATTTGGATCAAGAAGGTCATTCAGAGAGAGATAGCGGGAGAGCTGGCCAAGGACGGCACGTTCAAGAGTTTTGGAGAGAAAAGAAAGAAGGGATACTGGTCTGTAATTGTTGACATCGGAGGGATCGAGTGTAGGTTTTTTCAGAAGGGGTGCAACTCTCGCTCTCTTGAAGACGGAAGGGATGTAGCCAGCGGTCAGGGATGAGTTGATGAGCGAGGTGAGGTAAGGGAGAAGGTCTCCGGAAATGGTCTGGAGAAGAGAGGAGGGGATAGGGTCAAGCGGGCAGATTGTTGGGCGGCCGGCCGGCCGTCACAAGACGCGAGACTTCATCTGGAGAGAGAGGGGAGAAAGAGGTCAGAGCACAGGGTAGGGCAGTGTGAGCAGAACCAGCGGTGTCGTTTGACTTAGCAAACGAGGATCGGATGTCGTCAACCTTCTTTTCAAAATGGTTGACGAAGTCATCTGCAGAGAGGGAGGAGGGGGGGGAGGAGGATTCAGGAGGGAGGAGAAGGTGGCAAAGAGCTTCCTAGGGTTAGAGGCAGATGCTTGGAATTTAGAGTGGTAGAAAGTGGCTTTAGCAGCAGAGACAGAGGAGGAAAATGTAGAGAGGAGGGAGTGAAAGGATGCCAGGTCCGCAGGGAGGCGAGTTTTCCTCCATTTCCGCTCGGCTGCCCGGAGCCCTGTTCTGTGAGCTTGCAATGAGTCATCGAGCCACGGAGCGGGAGGGGAGGACCGAGCCGGCCTGGAGGATAGGGGACATAGAGAGTCAAAGGATGCAGAGAGGGAGGAGAGGAGGGTTGAGGAGGCAGAATCAGGAGATAGGTTGGAGAAGGTTTGAGCAGAGGGAAGAGATGATAGGATGGAATGAGGAGAGAGTAGCGGGGGAGAGAGAGCGAAGGTTGGGACGGCGCGATACCATCCGAGTAGGGGCAGTGTGGGAGGTGTTGGATGAGAGCGAGAGGGAAAAGGATACAAGGTAGTGGTCGGAGACTTGGAGGGGAGTTGCAATGAGGTTAGTGGAAGAACAGCATCTAGTAAAGATGAGGTCGAGCGTATTGCCTGCCTTGTGAGTAGGGGGGGAAGGTGAGAGGGATTGCGATCGTCTGGTCAATATACAAGGCATTCCTGGTCGATCACCAAACACCAAACATTTCTGTAAAAAAAACAACGATAAATTATTGCATTCCTATTTATTTATTTGTTTTGCGCTGTTGGCGGTAGGTGCACTTGATTGTTCTCATTTTGAACCATTTCATGTGTCTGAAAGAAGAACTCTGCCTACCCGACAGGCCCAGAGAGCAAATCAAGTGCACCTATAGGCCTACCGCTGGTCAATCAGATAGCTCTGATCACCGTGTCTGCACAGTTTCCTTAAGTTGATATTGTGACATTTCAAAATGTTTAAAATCATGACTAGAGCCAGACTCAATGAATACAGCATAAAAATGCTGTTTTTAGGAGTAAGTTCATGTTTAAGTTGTTATTCAGCACTGTCAACACTTTGTTCAATACTTTTATAAGCCATAAAATGTGCGTCCTCCCTACTTCCACATGCTACAAACACTACTGCAGCTGCAATGAGTTTAGCAAAGTGTTCCGATAAGCTTGTGTTGTTATTATTAGAGATGTGTGTCTTTTTTAATACCAAGGAATATTTCAGTTTCTCTGGTCATAGGAGTAATGAATTGGTGCATGAGGTAGAAATAATGCAGTACAAATTGAGTTTCGCCATCAGCTGGAAGACTGTCCCTGTTTCTCAGCGGCAGGAGGGAGAGCGGAGGAGCGGTTAGTTGGGTGAGAGGCAGCCTCACAGCTGCTCCCTCTCCTCAGACTGACCATCAGATGCAGGCCATCAGTCCAGAAAAAAAAGTCATAAAACAAATGATCTATTACTAGTGTGATCATACACCTACATTTTTTAAATATAATTTATAAACGAATTGAAAAGAACAACATTGGCAGGGCAATTCAAGCATAACCAGTTTGCAGTGATAATGTATTGGGCCTATAGCCTACTGTATACATTGGTTAATGTTGCATAGGCTCATGTTTTTTTTAAATGAAGCGGTAGAAAGTGATCTTGACTCAGAAAAGGTTGGTGACGACTGATCTAGTGCCCTCGATGGTTGCAATAGGCCCCTTGTTATTTAATTATATTCCAATCGGCTACATTCTGTAAGCCACCCAATAGCCTATCCATTGTCACATAATGAAAGGTGTAAAAAAAAACGATAAGAATTCGAAAACAAATTCAATTTTGAAAAACTCCCATATCTACTGGGTGAAATTCCACAGTGTGCCATCAAAGCGGCAAGATTTGTGACCTGTTGCCACGAGAAAAGGGCAACCAGTGAAGAACACACACCATTGTAAATACAACCCATATCTATGCTTATTTATTTTATCTTGTGTCCTTTACCATTTGTACATTGTTAAAACACTGTATATATATATATATAATATGACATTTGTAATGTCTTTATTGTTTTGAAACTTCTGTATGTGTGATGTCTACTGTTAATTTTTATTGTTTATTTCACTTTATATATTATCTACCTCACTTGCTTTGGCAATGTTAACACATGTTTCCCATGCCAATAAAACCCTTGAATTGAATTTAATTGAATTAATAGGCTACTGTTTATGTTTCCCTGGCTGAGTTGATGAGTTGATTTGGGCCATCAGTTGACTGACAGATGTAGGCCTACTGTAGACAAATGGACTTTCCTCCAGTGTGGACGTCCGCCCCAAGTTTTATAGTTAGGCTATGTATAATTTGTCAATATAGTTCTGGTCTTTGGTGTGGATTGAATATCTATATTGAGTGGCTTTAATATATCATTTCGTAAAGCTGTCTAGATATTTATGCATTTTATCCTATCCAAAGAGGATTTAGTTGAGCTGAGACACTTTTCTTTGATGTGTAAATGATTAGACTATTCGTTTTACTTCTTGAAAACATAGAACATTGAAATGAATGCACTTTACTTGGGGGCCTAATGTAGTCTATAGGCTATATAAAATAATGGAAGTCATTTTTTGCTTTTATTGAAGAGATAGAAAAGACAGGGAAAATAGTGGGATGGAGAGTCAAAGGACAGGGGGCCAGATTCAAACCCATGTCAGATCTGCGTAGGTTATGTGTGCTGGGGGTTGTAAACGTTAGACCACACAGGCACTGATTCAACCAATCATTTATTCTGCCTAATGCTTGAACACATGATAAAATATAAAAAATATATAAAATAAACAGATTTTCCTTAATTAACAAAAAATACATCTACCCCTTACAATTACATTTATTATAATCCACATAAGAATTCACATCAGACGCGACTGTAGCCTGCACAATGTAGGTGTAACACACAGGATATGAACCTGGATATCCCCCGGGAGCAACCCACATCTTAAACTGGTCTATTCCCTCTTGGTCTGAGGGCAGACACTGGCTCTTAAGTTTGCAGGCAAGGCTACATCATCATGTGCGCAACAATGCCCAACTCATATCCACTACATAGGTGTGGTACTGCATTGTAAAGAAACACCACTTCCAGTTGCCCGCTGACGTCGATTCTAAATATTTATTCAGATATTCAAATCCTCCTGTTGCAGGATTATTTTTCTCCTGTAACGAAAAGGGTCAAATTAAGATCCGACATCTGTAGCAGCACATTCTAACCTGTTAAATATTATTGGGATTTCCTTTGAGAATTGTCTGGTGGATTTTACGATGGATAAGCACAATGGAGAATAACTGGGACATGGGCGGAGAGATGGACAAGATTCAGGGCACTTGGAAGAGCTCTGTGCTGTATGGTAGATATTCACCCTAATGAATAGCTGTATATCTGTTGGTCAAGCAGGGGCTGCAATCCAGGAATCACTATGCCTGTATTCCTCCCTTCTCTCTCCTTTCTCCGCTCTCTCTGCCCTCTCCTTTTCTGCTCCACGTCACCAAAGTATTTTCAGGACGCTGCTATTAAGTCTGGACTGTACCCAAATGAAGTAATCTGAGTTTAAAAATCAATTTTAGTGATAAAGTCTCCATTAGAGCCCTGGTTACTCACTGAAACTAGACTCAGGGGAACAAAGTGATTTAACGGGGTTTTGATGCCAGATAGAATTCCAGAGAACAGGCCTCTGCAGTGTTCTGCTGAACATAAAGCCCATTTATCTGCCTGTCGAGGTGGTAAGCTCCCAGATCAGATTCTAGACACAGGCCTTCCCACTGGGCACAGACGTGAGTTCAACGTCTAGTTTAGATTTACATTTGGTTGAGTTGTCAAGTATTGGGAAATCAACAATACATGTCTCCATGCCATTGGATTTATGTAAACATTTTGGTGAATAAAAGACGAAATGCCCTTACTTTGATAACCTTTTACAAATCCAATGAGTTTTCCACGTTGATTCAATGTCATCATATTGATTTTGGGGTGTTGAAATGACGTGGAAACAAAGTTGATTCAACCAGTTTTTGCCCATTTGGTTGTTCCCAGGTACAGCGAAAAGACCTATTCACAATCTTAGCATGGGGTGTCTCAGTGGTCTCTTCCCCTTGTTTCCATTCCTGCACTTGTTTCTGAATGAATCACTAACTAAAATGAAATAAAAACAGGATAGGTGAAAGCAAGAGTTAGTGTAACTAATTGAAATACCAGCTTTAACAAGGCACACCTGTTAATTGAAATGCATTCCATGTGACTACCATATGTAGCTGGTTGAGAGAATGCCAAGAGTGTACAAAGCTCTCATCAAGGCAAAGGGTGGCTACATTGAAGAATCTCAAATATATTTTGAACTGTTTAACACTTTTTTGGTTACTACATGTTTCCATATGTGTTATTTCATAGTGTTGATGTCTTCACTATTATTCTACAATGTAGAAAAAAGTAAAAATAAAGAAAACCCCCTTGAATGAGTAGGTGTGTCCAAACGTTTGACTGGTATTGTAGGTCTAGCTCTTACACAAGTTCAGATAAAGGAAAGGAAATTAGGAAAGGAAGACACTTTTGGACTATTGCTATATAGCACTGTATTATATGGGGCTGCTGTGATACATCTCTCGTGTCCATTTTGTCCTCAAATGCCTGTCATCTAATCATGACTCAACAACATCAATCCCAGGAGGTCAGGATCAGGCCAAAAAAATCTGATCTGCCTTCGTCATCATGAATGTTATATTTTTTCTCTCATCAAAGCGCTTAAGCAGGTTTGTGTTGGGGAAAAAAGTCAAGCAGTGTAATCCATTTTAGATGCCCAATCCTCTCAGCATGCCAACGTAATCTGTTCAATGGATCAGTGACAAGGAGCGTCTCCAGAGATCACTCTTATTACTGCTTTCACATAGGATTTACAATATTTTGCCTGCAACAAAAATTGGGCAATGTTTATATGACCCCCTTACAAAGAGACCCATTTTTAACACATTCGTGCCTACATACGCCTTTTATACCTCCCGCGCGCAAATGTATTTGTTTAGACAGGTCCTAAAAAAGATTATAATATAGAGATTATATATATTTTTATATATATTTTTTATATATATTTTTCAAAACAACAGAACAGCACATTTTATTTATGTAATTATGTTACTTTCAAAGGAATTAAATGAATAGTTCATTATTTTGTTAACTAAACAGACAAGACACACCTAAACATTACACAACAAGTTGGAAATGGCACAGTGGTCTAAGACACTGCTGGCACTGCTGGCACAGCGGTCTAAGACACTGCTTTGGCAGTGCTAGAGGCGTCACTACAGACCCGGGTTCGATCACAGGCTGTATCATAACCGGCCATGATTGGGTGTCCCATAGGGCGGTGCACAATTGGCCTAGCATCGTCCGGGTTAAGGGATGGTCCCCAGATCCTCAATAAGTTCTACAGCTGCACCTTCGAGAGCATCCTGACCGGTTGCATCACCGCCGTGTATGGCAAATGCTCGGTAAGGTGGATTATTTTGATCTGCTCGGTAAGGGCAATGCGTACAGCCCAGTACATCACTGGGGCCAAGCTTCCTGACATCCAGGAACTATATACTAGGCAATGTCAGAGGAAGGCCCAAACAATTGTCAAAGACTCCAGTCACCCAAGTCATAGACTGTTCTCTCTGCTACCACACGGCAAGCGGTACCAGAGCGCCAAGTCTAGGACCAAAAGCCTCCTTAACAGATTCTACCCCAAAGTCATAAGACTCCTGAACAATTAATCAAGTCTATTTTTTTCACCTTTATTTAACCAGGTAGGCCAGTTGAGAACAAGTTCTCATTTACAACTGCGACCTGGCCAAGATAAGCAAATCAGTGCGACACAAACAACACAGAGTTACACATGGGATAAACAAACGAAGAGTCAATAACACAATAGAAAAATCTATACACAGTGAGTGCAAATGTAGTAATATTATGGATGTTAGGCAATAAATAGGCCATAGTGGCAAAATAATTACAATTTAGCAATTAAACACTGGAGTGATAGATGTGCAGAAGATGAATATGCAAGTAGAGATACTGGGGTGCAAAGGAGCAAAAAAACAAAAAAACAATATGGGGATTAGGTAGTTGGGTGGACTATTTACAGATGGGCTATATACAGGTGCAATTATCAGTAAGCTGCTCTGACAGCTGATACTTAAAGTTAGTGAGGGAGATATAAGACTCCAGCTACAGTGATGTTTGCAATTCGTTCTAGTCATTGGCAGCAGAGAACTGGAAGGAAAGGCAGCCAAAGGAGGAGTTGGATTTGGGGATGACCAGTGAAATATACCTGCTGGAGCGTGTGCTACGGGTGGGTGCTGCTATGGTGAAATGTATTTAAATAGCCCTTCTTACATCAGCTGATATATCAAAGTGCTGTACAGAAACCCAGCCTAAAACCCCAAACAGCAAGCAATGCAGGTGTAGACGCACGGTGGCTAGGAAAAACCTCCCTAGAAAGGCCAAAACCTAGGAAGAAACCTAGAGAGGAACCAGGCTAGGAGGGGTGGCCAGTCCTCTTCTGGCTGTGCCGGGTGAAGATTATAACAGAACATGGCCAAGATGTTCAAATGTTCATAAATGACCAGCATGGTCAAATAATAATAACCACAGTAGTTGTTGAGGGTGCAACAAGTCAGCACCTCAGGAGTAAATGTCAGTTGGCTTTTCATAGCCAATCATTGAGAGTATCTCTACCGCTCCTGCTGTCTCTAGAGAGTTGAAAACAGCAGGTCTGGGACAGGTAGCACGTCCGGTGAACAGGTCAGGGTTCCATAGCCACAGGGAGAACAGTTGAAACTGGAGCAGCAGCATGGCCAGGTGGACTGGGGACAGCAAGGAGTCATCATGCCAGGTAGTCCTGAAGCATGGTTCTAGGGCTCAGGCCCCCTGAGAGAGAGAAATAAAGAGAGAAAGAGAGAGAGAAAGAGAGAATTAGAGAGAGCATACTTAAATTCACACAGGACACCAGATAAGACAGGAGAAATACTCCAGATATCAAAGACTTATAGATGACCTGGAGATGAATATGAAGCAAGGGCCAGCCAATGAGAGCGTACAGGTCACAGTGGTGGGTAGTATATGGGGCTTTGGGGACAAAATGGATGGCACTGTGATAGACTACATACAATTAGCTGAGTAGAGTGTTGGAGGCTATTTTGTAAATGACATCGTCGAAGTCAAGGATCGGTAGGATAGTCAGTTTTATGAGGGTATGTTTGGCAGCATGAGTGAAGGATGCTTTGATGCGAAATAGGAAGCCGATTCTACATTTAATGTTGGATGGGAGATGCTTAATGTTAGTCTGGAAGGAGAGTTTACAGTCTAACCAGACACCTAGGTATTTGTAGTTGTCCACATATTCTAAGTCAGAACCGTCCAGAGTAGTGATGCTAGACAGGCGAGCGGGTGCGTGCAGCGATCGGTTATTTACATTGACCCCCCCTCCACATTGTTTTTACACTGCTGCTACTCACTGTTTATTATCTATGCATGACTACATTTCTTTTTAGATCTCGCTCCCCCATCAATGTGCCATTACTAGATTTGTTTATTTATATTTACTTAGTTTTAAATGTTAGTTTGTTTTTCCAATATCTCATTTGTTGTCAGGTTAAGGTTTCTTTAATTTTCAAATATCAGTTTAAGGGTCAGCCGTCTAAGGGTGTATCATTCAGCGCACGAAGCCCAGACCTGCCTTCCTCCTGGGCAATTATATGTGAAACACATCTCACTGTCCTAGAAATACCTCGGACATGATGATAACAGGGACAGATTTCCCCAGGGTGAAATTCCCCTTTTAAGAGTGTATTGCGTGCCAATGCGGAGGTGTAGCTCTTTAGAGCCAGGTAGTAGCTCAAAGCAATGACTGCATCCCTGAGATCTCCTTGTTCATAAGCTTAGTGAGTGAGATGTCTTTGGTCTGATTCGTAGATGATCTGTCTATTAATAGTTTGGTACAACCAGAATCACACATTAAGGATGACATGTTGATGCCACTGAGCAACCCACTCAGAAAAATGAGTGATTGGGTTTTACTGACACTGGTTTAAGGTTGTTGTGGAGGTGATGCCCTAGGTTCCAATGTCATCTAGAGCAGGGTTTCCCTAACTCGGTTCTAGGGCCCTCCCTGGGGGAACTATTTGTTTTTTTGCCCTTGCACTACACAGCTGATTCAAATAACCAACTCATCATAAAGCTTGATTATTTGAATCAGCTCTCTAGTGCTAAGTGAAATCCTGACCTAAAGCATCAAAATGCTTTTCTGTTCCAAGCTGTAATGGCCAACCTATCTGATTATGGCGCCAGGAACCACATAACCTCATGAGAAACCCAGAAGAAGGTCAAGGTAATGGACTGGTGCTGAAGTCAATGACAGTGTGACATGTCACAGTTATTAACAGGTGTTAGTCTTGCCACCATGGGTCCCGTGGGACCTTTTTATCAGTGTAGTGGGAATGTGAGCTGACGAAGGCAGTTGATGCTATCTGTAATGGATATAGTGCTCCCAACCCAACCTTACTTCCATCCAGACAAGGCGTTATCTTGACATCCAGCGAAGACCTGTCCCAGACCTGTCCAAGGCAAGAGAGACATTTGATGAGATCCACTCAGTTCATATTGTTATGAAGGAGCAGCTCAACTGGTGTCTGCGGTTTCCTTGTACAAGACAAGCAACAAAGAATAGCACCTGTAACGTCTCTCCTTCTACTCTTTTAGGTTGCTACTGAGCACAGACGTCAGTCGGTTCAACATCCATTCTGATTTACATTTGTTAAGTTGTTAACTAACGTGAATTCAACGTGTAATCAACAAAACATTTCACCATGTCATTGGATTTATGTTAAAAGTTGTGTGAAAAAAAAACAAGATTCCTTACGTTGATGACAATCAGTTTTCCACGTTGCTTCAGTGTCATTTCATTACATTTTATGGTTGAAATGACGGGGAAACAACATTGATTCAACCATTTTTTTGCCCCGTGGGTTTTAGCCTGAGTGATCACAAAACAGACCTAAACTTGAATGCCCATCTTTTCTGGGGACCATCACAATCAAATCCAAGTCAAATAAATCAACAATCTAATAATGCGTAGCAGGACAAAAAGATAAGAAACCTTTTTTTTCTGTAGAGAAAATCTGTGAAACAACACAGAAAATGTTTTCCTTTTTCTTGGTTTTCCCCTTAGGTGATAGTTTTACAGGCAGTCATGTGTTAATGATCGCACAGCTACACAGGAGGGAGACACAGTTGGTGAGCAATGAGCATAGCTATGTCTACAGATCTATCTTACAGCACTTCATCATGTGTTTGTTTGGCTTGGCTTTTCTCCAGAAATAATGGATAGATCGCAAAGATTTACTGTATGTGATCTAGAAAAGAAATAAAAACGTTGAACCATACTGAAGAACAGGTGTATGACTGTAATTGTACAATGTTTCAATGAGCAGATAGAACATACTGTAGGCTGGACTATTATCAAATGCGCCACAGAAATGTTTACACCATGTCTTGGTTACAAACCCCTGCCTTGCAACCCGAGTTTGATTGAATTTAGGCCAGAGGTAATGGAACTGTGGAAGATAAAACCATCCTCAACAGTTGAACCAGAATGATACTCTTTACCTACCACCATCCCTATCTACTGAATGGGATTGAACACACGCCAAATACTATCAGAAATGTTTAAAAACATATTTCCTAATGACCAGCTTACAGCTTACAGGGTTACATAACATCATCAGGCGCTGAGTGATCACGCTCATGTTTATGTTCAGTATGAGGATAGAGGCACACTGGCTCTGGCTCAAATGGTGCTCTACTGGTCAAGAGTACTGTACTATATGTGTCTTTTTGGAACACAAATACTTTATCAATGGCGACATATAGCTATAATTCACCTTGTAAGAGACTACGATTAAGCAGGTGGGTGGTGGTGACGTATGGTGGATCCCGTATGGTGGGGTTGGAAGGCAGATTTAGTGGACAAGCCTGGGGATGTTTGAAGTACGAGATGACCCTAGATGTGAGCCGAGGCATCGAAATTCTCCTCAGTTATTCCTATTCAGCGCTCAGAATACTGATTGAGGAACCCTGGTTTCCCTGGCAACAAGGCCTCCTCTAATATAGCAACCAGCGCACGTGTCAGAAGTAGTTTTTTTTCTTCTTCTAATTCCAACCACCCCTACTTTACTCCGGTCTTTTCAAACGGTTACATGCCTGTGTTGTAAAAGGGGTCCAGCTATAGACCTCATCTCTCAGACCTCTCCCCCTCATCTCTCAGGTCCCTCACCCTCATCTCCCAGGATCCTCCTCCTCACATAGCAGGTCCCTTCCCCTAATATATCAGGCCCCTCCCCCTAATATATCAGGCCCCTCCCGCTCATCGCTCAGGCCCCTCATCTCTCAGGTCCCTCTCATCACCTGCTTATGTTTAAGTGACACGTGATATTCTGGAATTCCCCTGATTGTCTATGCAATTAAAATATGGGTCAAAAGGGAAATAAAAGCACAATGGGCTATGCCATCATTTTAGTTGAACTAATGTGCAATGTTTTATCTTAAAATTGATGTGTAATCTGTTGATGCTTTGGATAACAGTAACGTCAACAGAACTGAGGGAAAACAGTGCTTGGCAGGCGGGGGCGAAGGACACTGTGCACCGTTCATATGTTCATTGTGTTTCAGTTTTGGCCCAAAGTGTGTTGTCAGTCGTTTGGACGCTATCCTCTCTGTGGTAAACAGAAAAAAAGCTTCTGCTTCCTTCCTGTCTTAGGCCTGGAAGTGACGTTTGTAACTACTGAGAGGGGCCTGAGAAATGAGGTGGGAACTGACAGATGAAGTCTGCGGTTATAATCTATTGGAGATGTTCACTCTTCCTCCAAGGCATTCCCCTCTGCTTTGAACATGTTTTATGAGCAGCAGAAATCCCTTTCTATACACCTCTAATCAGCTGGTTTGGCGTGCCGTTCTGTAAAATGTCAAGCAGGCAAACACCCCAGGACAAAGAAGTAATTGAGGTTAAGTTGGAAAATCACATTGCTGGAGCCTATTATCTACTAAATAGAGGCCTGAAGCCATGATTATTGTCATTACTGTCGTTGTGTTCCCCGTCGGTGCCCCAAATGCCATCACTCACTTCCTGGGGCCAGTCATTGCTTGGGGACAACAGTAAATGATTTTCAGTGTTGAACATTTGCACAGAGATGTCTTTAGGCCAGCTAATTGCCATGTAAGATTGTACAATATTGTGCAATGTGGTGCAGACCAGATTCCTTGCTTGTGGAGTTGAAAATGTGAGCTTAAAAGAAGATAAAACCATTGGAAAGGAACCTTTTACCATAAATATCTACACAGTGCCATCTGTTGGCTGGCTTCAGCAGTATACTAAACTCCTTAATAAAATGTATGCATCATCTGATGAGATTAGATCGGAGCAGGAATAATTTGTGTTACCAATTCATAGGACAAATGTTTAGCATTAAATTTGGTTATGTAACCCTACTCCTTAAATGCACTACTTTTGACATCACAGACTACAGGTTGTGGCAGTGGCAGTTGGATGGGGACCAGCCTAGGAGTGCATCATCTAGGGACTCGCTTCTATGCTGCCTGGCTAACTGTGTTTTATACTGTACCACTAGACACATACACAGATAGATGTCCTCTCCCCCCACTCAGTCAGTCATGAGAGGAGAGAGAAAGGATGAGTCTGGATGTCCTCTCCACCACTCAGTCAGTCATGAGAGGAGAGAGAAAGGGTGAGTCTGGATGTCCTCTCCACCACTCAGTCAGTCATGAGAGGAGAGAGAAAGGGTGAGTCTGGATGTCCTCTCCACCACTCAGTCAGTCATGAGAGGAGAGAGAAAGGGTGAGTCTGCATATTCTAGTCTGAAGCAACTCACAATGGGACTGAGAGACCCTAAAGAGTTATCTCATCCATTTCATTCATGTTCTATTTCAAGCCATATTCCAGTCACAACCTGCATGATTTTCTTCACAGTATCACTTCAAAAGGGACTGGGCAAGAGAATGCAGACACTAAGTGATATTTCGACAAGCATTCCCTTGGTTGTCAACTTCAGAAATATAAACTCCTTAGAGGAGGAACAGACAACTGCAGTAATGGAGTGCTATAGCCTGATCTATCCAGCCCCTGATCTTTCCAGTCAGAAATGCTTACATTCTGACAGGCCAATGTAATGGCCCATTATACACTGAACACAAATATAAACACAACATGCATCAATTTCAAAGATTTTACTGAGTTACAGACAGTTCATATAAACATCTGGTGGTCACAGATACCTTAAAAAAAGTTGGGGGCATGGATCAGAAAACCAGTCAGTATGTGGTGTACCCACCATTTGCTTCATGCAGCGCGACACATCTTCTTCACATAGAGTTGATCAGGCTGTTGATTGTGGCCTGTAGAATGTTGTCCCATTCCTCTTCACTTGCTGTGCGAAGTTGCTGGATATTGTCAGGAACTGGAACACGCTGTCGTACACGTCGAGCCAGAGCATCCCAAACATGTCTGGTGAGAATATAGGCCATGGAAGAAGTGGTACATTTTCAGCTTCCAGGAATTGTGTACAGATCCTTGCAACATGGGGCCGTGCGTTATCATGCTGAAACATGAGGTGATAGCCGCGGATGAATAGAACGACAATGGGTCTCAGGATCTCGTCACGGAATCACTGTGCATTCAAATTTCCATCGACAAATGCAATTGTGTTCTTTGTCCGTAGCTTATGCCTACCCATACCATAACCCCAACTCTACCTTGGGGCACTCTGTTCACAACGTTGACATCAGCAAAGCGCTCTGCCACACAACGCCATACACACTGTCTGCCATCTGCCTGGTACAGTTGAAACTAGAGTTAATCTGTGAAGAGCACACTTCTCCAGCGAGCCAGTGGCCATTGAAGGTGAGCATTTGCCCACTGATGTCGGTTACGACGCCAAACTGCAGTCAGGTCAAGACCCAGATGAGGATGACGAGCACACAAATAAGCTTACTTGTGATGATTTCTGACAGTTTGTGCAAACCCATAGTTCCATCAGCTGTCCTGGTGGCTGGTCTCAGATGATTCTGCAGGTGAAGAAGCTGGATGTGGGAGGTCCTGGGCTGGCGTGGTTACACGCGGTCTGGGGCTGTGAGGCCAGTTGGGCGTACTGCCAAATTATCTAAAACGACGCTGGAGGCGACTTATGGTAGAGAAATCAACATTAAATTATCTGGCAACAGCTCCGGTGGACATTCCTGCAGTCAGCATGCCAATTGCATATTCCCTCAACACTTGAAACATCTGTGGCATTGTGTTGTGTGGCGAAACTGCACATTTTAGAGTGGCATTTTATTGTCCCCCAGCACAAGGTGCCCCTATGCCCCTGTGTTATGATCATGCAGGATATGCATATAATTGGTAACATTGGAAAGAAAACACTTTGAAGTTTGTAGAAATGTTAAAATAATGAAGGAGAATATAACACAAAATATATGATAGGAGAAAATCCAAAGAAAAAACAACCAGAATTATTTTTTTGAGAGAGAGACCATCCTCTTAGAAATGCAAGAGAAAGGTCATATCGTAAATTATCTCCCTTGATGCAATTCCCACGGCACCTGCAAAAATCAGTTTCATATTGAACATACTTATTTCTGAAATAAATATTGTAGTTTGATTACATTTGAGGCTATCTGAGGAGTAAATAGAAACATATTTTGACTTGTTGAAACAAAGTTTAGGGGCAGATTTTCGGATTCCTTTCTCTGCAAGTTGAACGAGTGGATTACTCAATCGATGGTGCCAACTAAACTTACTTTTTGGGATATAAAGAAGGATTTCATCTAACAAAACGACACTACATGTTACAGCTGGGACCCTTTGGATGACAAATCAGAGGAAGATTTTCAAAGAGAGAATATTTCATCTTTATATGTGAATGTCTGAAACCTGTGCCGGTGGAAAAATATTTTGATATGGGGCGCCGTCCTCAAACAATCACATGGCATGTTTTCGCTGTAATAGCTACTGTAAATTGGACAGTGAAGTTAGATTAAGAATTGAAGCTTTCAGCCGATATAAGACACTTCTATACCTAAATGTTTAAAATCCATAATATTTATTAGAATGTTTCACTGAAAGTTGTCCCGCTAGAGGGACACCGATCCTTATTAATCAGCTTCTTGATATGCTACACTTGTCAGGTGGATGGATTATCTTGGCAAAGGAGAAATGCTCAATAACAGGGATGAAAACAAATTTGTGCACAACATTTTCGAGAAATACGCTTTTTGAACGTATAGAACATTTCTGGAATCTTTTATTTCAGCTCATGAAACATGGGAGCAAACACTTACATGTTGCGCTTATATTTTTGTTCAGTGTATTTTGAATGAGAAGAGATACACAGATCCAATGGCTTTGAGTATGTGCTGGATGTCAAAGTACATGTTTACCAGCAAGAAAGAAAGACCGTAAGGTAATCGAGGGTCATTGGGGTCATCATATTATGAGAGATGGCTAAAAAGGGAAAAACAACAACCACATCAGCATGAGATAATAAAAGTAGATAAGTGAGTGGACTGGAAGACGTTTCTTTAGATGCACACAAGGTGAGTTGAATTTCGAAGTGGCCAACAAGCTTGTGTGTGCCTCAAATATCGTCTGAGTAATGATTAACAATGGGTAAATACAGACACTGTGTGTGCATGTTTGTACATATGTGTGCGTGTGCGTGGTTAACCCCCAGTGATATGACCATAGCACAGATATGTGCTGGTGAGAGGAGAGGCACTCTCCTGGATGCTGTTTCTGCTATTACAGTATATGTGGTGGGTAAAGTCATGAACCCTCAAGAGGAACACTGGATGGTCACTCTGCAGGGTGTGTTCTACCAAGCCCTGGGTATAGTGTGCATCCCCTGTAAGTATACCTATAGAACTCACTGCTGCTGGGTATCTAATGCTGCCTTAAACAGGATGAGTACAATAACTAGGGGAGTAGTAGTAAAATGTGTTAATTTGCTCGGCACACATTTATCAGAATATACATGTTATATTTTCCACAAATTAACTAGTAAAATCTGATGTATACTGCATTTAAAGGATAATGGATATAATGAATCTTATATATATGGCTATAGTAACATTAAGAGAAGGCTGGTATAAGCTTGGTTTATGCTTTGCATGAATGATTATATGCTTCATTTGTTTCCAATGTTTCCAATGAAACCCTAATAATACCAAAACCTCCTCCAGCCAACATTGTTACCTTCCTCATCTTCTGGAGTCCAGCGCCTTCTACCTGACGATCATCTATGTATTTAAAAAAAATATTTTTAACCTTTATTTAACTCGGCAAATTCTTATTGACAATGATGGCCTACCGGGGAACAGTGGGTTAACTGCCTTGTTCAGAGGCAGAACGACAGATTTTTACCTTGTCAGCTCGGGGATTCGATCCAGCAACCTTTCGGTTACTGGCTGAACGCTCTAACCACCTGCCGCCCCAAACCAGCGACCTATGGAATTGCCGCCCCAAACCAGCAACCTAATATCTGTAGCTGAAGTTAAATAAGCTACATTATTGAGGGTGATGTCACCACGGACATTTGTTATGGATACTGCTGTAATGGTGTCCTCACATTCTTTACCCACATGCAAAAGGCATTTAAAACATGTTAGCTACTGTTTAAAAAATAGTATTAAATGTGCTTATATTTATTTTTCAAATGGGCTATAATATTGTTTTTCTTTTAAAACCACACATTTTGGATGGATATTACAATACATTTGACATTTAAATGGATTAGTAAAGGAAGTAAATTATATTTCATTTATTAATTTAATCTGACAATATTGTCTAATGCAGTGTAAACGTCTGACCCCCGTAAAGCCTTTGATCAAATCAAATCAAATCAAATCAAATCAAATTTATTTATATAGCCCTTCGTACATCAGCTGATATCTCAAAGTGCTGTACAGAAACCCAGCCTAAAACCCCAAACAGCAAACAATGCAGGTGTAAAAGCACGGTGGCTAGGAAAAACTCCCTAGAAAGGCCAAAACCTAGGAAGAAACCTAGAGAGGAACCGGGCTATGTGGGGTGGCCAGTCCTCTTCTGGCTGTGCCGGGTAGAGATTATAACAGAACATGACCAAGATGTTCAAATGTTCATAAATGACCAGCATGGTCAAATAATAATAAGGCAGAACAGTTGAAACTGGAGCAGCAGCACAGTCAGGTGGACTGGGGACAGCAAGGAGCCATCATGTCAGGTAGTCCTGGGGCACGGTCCTAGGGCTCAGGTCCTCCGAGAGAGAGAAAGAAAGAGAGAATTAGAGAGAGCATATGTGGGGTGGCCAGTCCTCTTCTGGCTGTGCCGGGTGGAGATTATAACAGAACGTGGCCAAGATGTTCAAATGTTCATAAATGACCAGCATGGTTGAATAATAGTAAGGCAGAACAGTTGAAACTGGAGCAGGAGCATGGCCAGGTGGACTGGGGACAGCAAGGAGTCCTCATGTCAGGTAGTCCTGGGACATGGTCCTAGGGCCCAGGCCAGTTGAAACTGGAGCAGCAGCATGGCCAGGTGGACTGGGGACAGCAAGGAGTCATCATGTCAGGTAGTCCTGGGGCATGGTTCTAGGGCTCAGGTCCTCCGAGAGAGAGAAAGAAAGAGAGAAGGAGAGAATTAGAGAACGCACACTTAGATTTACACAGGACACCGAATAGGACAGGAGAAGTACTCCAGATAAACAAACTGTGTACATATGTGACTTGATAGAACCAGTGACTCCATTACAGAAGTATGTGATTGTAGGTTTTGCTGCAACTCTTGACCACTGTACTTTCCCATTATTGATGTCTTCAAAACATGCCAATATATGACAGGCTTACTGCTTAGCTATTGATTTTGTGGTGTACCAACAGTTACAAAACAAGCATTTCTAACAACTCAGACGTTGTCAGAGACAAGTTATTGCATTCTGTCTGTCACTATGGAATTGTTTGTGGACACTGACATTTGAGTCATTCAGCTGAAAATCTCTTCAAAGCAGACGTCATATACTGTATGTATGGAAAAATCTAATAGCTTCTTATCAGTATAATACCCTTTTTTAAGGTACAATAATACGGCAAATTTATTTAAAGTTTCCCTGATTTTGAGGCTACAGAGAGAACAATGTTAGCCTGGATGCAAGACTGACTTTCTCAGCCTGGTAACTCTGGTATAGAAACTGTTTGGCATTGTTTCATTAATGAGTGCTGTTTCTACGGAACACAGCCTATTTTAATGATTGGGTCACCTTTTCATCAGTAACCATGGTCAATGTCAGGCATTGCTAACTCCAGTCATAGACTCAGAGGATGATGATTGGACAGGTCATATTCTAATTGAGTGGCATATTCTAACTGAACAGACATCTCAGGCTGGCATCTAGGCTAGCACAATGTACCATTAATGACAACATAAATTTAGCTAATCCTGGAGTAAACTTTATTTCATGATAGACAATTTGTAAACAAGTTGTTAACACAGCTATACATACTTGTTGATGAAATGTTGAGGTTCTATTATTTCTTCTTTTCAGGCTTCTGAACTTTGTCTAGACCCTGGATGTACTTGCGGGGAATTTGGTACTTATCGGAAAAATAAAGTGGGGGAAAGCCTTAGAAATTATGCACATAAACACCTGTTAAATCAAGAGTTGGTATTAAGACAGTCTTGTCATGTGGTTACCAATAGGAAATGTTTGCGAACCTACAGTAGCAGCAGTTGGCCGACTTGCTGAACCCGGTTTCCTTGTATCTGGACTAGGACACGGTCCTTTGAGCCAGGGACGGAGTTCAGGGCTGAGCTGGCGTGGACTCTGTGCTGCAGGGCTAACGATACGGCCATGGGGTCCACACCATACACCTCCAGGTTCTTTATCATGGTCACCTACAGAGTAGGGAGGAACAGATATTTTATTAATCACAAAGATTGAGGAGTGCTGATTTAAAACAAGAAAGATTGTAAAGATGTTGTCATGGCTATACCGTCTTGTTGGAGTTCCTGAAGGCCACAGAGATGTCTATGGGCTCAATGTGGCCCTCCTTTACTACGGGTGGCTGGCCAGGGAGGACCAGCTGGTGGCAGTGCTGCATTTTGTCTAGCGTCCTGTGGACACAAGATGACGCTGTGATGCATCATGACTTTACATTATACATTTGAGTCATTTAGCTCTTATCCAGTAGTGAGTGCATACATTTTTCGCACTGGTCACATTGAAGCTTTTCTTGTGGCTCGTGATGGCCGAACGCCCTATTAAGACACTTTATGTTGGTGTTCCCTTTAATTTGGCAGTTACAGTGCATTCAGAAAGCATTCAGACCCCTTGACTTTTTCCACATTTTGTTACGTTACAGCCTTATTCTAAACAAATGTTTGTACCCCCTCAATCAACACACAATACCCCGTAATGACAAAGCAAAAACAGTTTTTTAGAAATTATTGCAAATTTATTTAAAAAAAAATACAAATATCACATTTACATAAGTATTCAGACCCTTTACTCAGTACTTGTTGAAACACTTTGGCAGATTACCGCCTTGAGTATTCTTGGGTATGATGCTACAACCTTGGCACACCTGTATTGGCAGAGTTTCTCCCATTCTTTTCTGCAGATCCTCTTAAGCTCTGTCAGGTTGGATAAGGAGCGTTGCTGCACAGCTATTTTCAGGTCTCTCCAAAGATGTTTGATCGGGTTCAAGTCCGGGCTCTGGCTGGGCCACTCAAGGACATTCAGAGACTAGTCCCAAAGCCACTCCTGTGTTGTCTTGACTGTGCGCTTAGGGTCGTTGTCCTGTTTGAATGGTCGCCCCAGTTGTCCTCAAGAACTATAATATAATAATAATATATATATAATAATATTTGAATGCCATTTGAACCTTTTATCGCCCCAGTCTGAGGTCCTGGGCAGGTTTTCATCAAGAACTCTCTGTACTTCGCTCCATTCATCTTTCCCTTGATCCTGGCTAGTCTCCCAGTCCCTGCCGCTGAATAACATCCCTACAATTGAGGCTGCCACCACCATGCTTCACCATAGGGATGGTGCCCGGGTTCCTCCAGACGTGACGCTTGGCATTCAGGCCAAAGAGTTCAATCTTGGTTTCATCAGACCAGAGAATCATGTTTTTCATGGTCTGAGAGTGGTTTAGGTGCTTTTTGGCAAACTCAAAGCGGGCTGTCATGTGCCTCTTACTGAGGAGTGGCTTCCATCTGGCCACTCTACCGTAAAGGCCTGACTAGTGGAATGCTGCAGAGATGGTTGTCCTTCTTGAAGGTTCTCCCATCTCCACAGAGGAACTCTAGAGCTCTGTCAGAGTGACCATCGGGTTCTTGGTCAACTCCCTGACTAATGCCCTTCTCCTCCGATTGCTCAGTTTGGCTGGATGGCCAGCTCTAGGAAGAGTCTTGGTGGTTCCAAACATCTTCCATTTAAGAATGATGGAGGCCGCTGTGTTCTTGGACCTTCAATGCTGCAGAAATGTTTTGGTACCCTTCCCCAGATGAGTGACTTGACACAATCCTGTCTTGGAGCTCTATGAACAATTCCTTCAACCTCATGGCTTGGTTTTTGCTCTGACCTGCACTATCAACTGTGGGGCCTTATATAGACAGGTGTGGGCCTTTCCAAATCATGTCCAATCACTTGAATTTACCTCAGGTGGACTCCAATCAAGTTGTAGAAACATCATGGATGATCAGAGGAACCAGGATGCACCTGAGCTCAATTTCGAATCTCATAGCAAAGGGTTTGAATACTTATGTAAATACATTTTTATATATTTGAAACATTTAGAAAAACCTGTTTTTGCTTTGTCATTACGGGGTTTTGCGTGTAGATTGATGAGTACTATTTTTTATTTAATCCATTTTAAAATAAGGCTGTAATGTAACATGTGGAAAAAGTCAAGGGGTCTGAATACTTTCCGAATGCACTGTACCTGTATCATAATAACTGCCAATCTCTCCTCTCACTTGTTCTCCATTTGAGCCATAATAGTTACCTTGTGGTAGTGATGCACAGGTTGACTCATAACCTGCAGTCCCCATGGTTATATCCTCAAGGTCATGAAATATTTTGTGGGTGAAGGGCGGGTGGCAGCCAGGTTGAATAAAGAGCAAACAATATATATAAAAAAATCCATATATGTATACTTATTGTGCAGTATATATATATATATATACAGTGCCTTGCAAAAGTATTCGGCCCACTTGAACTTTGCGACCTTTCGCCACATTTCAGGCTTCAAACATAAAGATATAAAACTATTTTTTTTGTGAAGAATCAACAACAAGTGGGACACAATCATGAAGTGGAACGACATTTATTGGATATTTCAAACTTTTTTACAAATCAAAAACTGAAAAATTGGGCGTGCAAAAAATGGCCAACTCTACTGAATGTTCTGGCATTCAGGTCCTAAGAGTCACTTTCTGACCAGAAAATATCGTGTGTAATTGTTGCCTATTCTTTGGGTGCTAATATGTGTCGGTTTTTTTTCTCCATTAAAACGTCGGAGCTCCAGTCGGCCGCACACAACACACCTCGTCGTCGCTCAACTCCATTGTAAATCCTTGAGTTTAATGTGGAACGAGTGACTCCTCGCCTATCGGAGCGTTTAATCACTGTGTTGGACTTCGCAAACATACTGAAAACGACACCGTCGTCAACTCAAGTTCTTACTCCTAAAATGTATTCGATTATATTTACTAGCTAAGTTTAAACACACACTTCGCAAGTTCTTAAAAAAAACATTCAGCACGAAAATGGACAGCAGCTATTTTGGTGCATCACAAACTACGTCCGGAAGGATTCTGCCAATTGCCGTAAATTGGGTCCTATGAGATACCTTAAAGGCCCAGTACAGTCAAACACGTGATATTACTGTGCTTTATATATATCCCGACTATGACGTTGAAATAACACTGGGAAATTATGAAAATGCACTTTTAGTCAAAGAGATGTTTGAAAAGATTGTTTGCCCTCTTCTCTGCCAATAACAACTAGTTTTTAGGTTACAAATCCCTATCATTAGGCCCCTCTCTCAGACCACTCCCAGACAGTCCTAGCAAAATTATTGCTTGAGAAATTACATTTAGCTAAGAAGCTGTTTTTGTTAATTTGACTATTTTAATTATTTAATTAATTTGTTACACATAAAAAATTATTTGATATTGAGATAAAACGTCCGCATTGGACCTTTATGCACAATGTCCATCTGATGCAGATGTTTCGCTGTGTCTTGTCCCCATTTTCTGTACTTGAGGCACTTGCTTTGCTTTCAACTTGCTAAAAGATAGCTAGTTGGAGTCTGTGTGTACTTCTGTTTGTACCACCGCAAGGTAAAGCAATGCAGGATAAGAAATATTGAATGCACCACAACCTAGTACGGTACCGCCAAAGTAGCGTTGCGGACTTCTCCATTGAAAATGAACGACCTCCGTGGAACAAAAAGAGCTCGATGCATCTGGTGGATAGCATCTGGATATGTATGCAACAAAAGTTCAACATTCACCTTCTGCAACCATTGCTGTCAAACCGTCTACGCATACCGTTTGACGCATACGTTCGATAAATCCAATGTATGCACTGCACTTGCAACGCAATGTCGCAAGGCAAACGCAGCGTTTCATTGGAAATGAATGTAATTCTGCTGTACCAAAATGCCAAAAGCTGTCGGTGTGTCCGAAGCGTGAAGGTCCTTTAAACTGAATTTTGACTGCACTTGGCCTTTAAAATATCCAATCTGTGGGAAGATCTCAAATGTATATTTATCGCATCATCCTCGCGTCCTCTCTTCTCTTTCTCGAAACCCATTGGTGGAGACGATCAGAGAGGAGGGACTTATGGCTTTCTTGTCCAATGGGTTTGAGAAGGATACGCGGAGAGAAGGCGCAAGTAGGTAGAAATGGAGATCTTCCGGAGATTCGAGTCTCGAGCGAGTTAAACTTGTGAGGTCATTATGACATGACGGTAGCGAGAGTGGGGAAAAAAAACCAAACAAGATACAACCTGAAAGTCGTGTCGACTGAGACGTTCGATACTGAAGTCGGAAGATTTTATTCAGTGGGAGCTACCTTGAAAATATAGAAAGGCCACCAATACTGGACAAGATTAAACACATGTTCAAAGAACGGAAAGCGGATGCTTAACGAAAAAAAGCTCCTCCTATTTCTGGTGGTGACTTCACTTCAATGCAGGTGGTAGAGTGTCGAAACGAATGAATTTAGAAGCATCGGAGCGTTAGCTTTGTCGCGAGATAACTTTGAATATTAAGGGACGGTTCATGAGCAAGTAGCTTAACCAATAAGCGTGTTATAGTAATCTAACTAAAGTTGTTTTAAGGCCACTTGAGTCTCGACTGGAAGTTGGCACTGTGATTGTATAACTAGCTAACGTTAGCATGCGAGTTCGACCACATATCAGCAGGTAGCTAGCATTAGGAAACCACTATTTTTAACTGAGGATTTCCCTGCGGTAAAATTGGAATTGTTATAAGTGAACCCGCTCTCTCAAACCAAATCAGAACAATGTTATCGAACGCTCAGAACCAGAACCAACCGGCCTTTCCGAACCAGCAACAACAGCAAGCGCCAAATCTGAACTCTGCCCCCTTTCCTCCGTTTTTCGTCAAACCCCACAACCCTCTTCAGATAAAAAAGAATGCCATAACTGACGACTACAAAGTTACAAGTCAAGTCCTTGGCATGGGCATAAATGGGAAAGTATTGGAGATATTCCAAAAAGGAAGTGGAGATAAATACGCTTTGAAGGTAAATGTGTTTTGTGCATTCTTGTGATTTTGAGACTGTATACTAAAACGTAAACCGTCCAAGTGAAACAATGTCATTTTAAAGAATGGGGCTTTTATAGCCATGCATATTTGAGAACTCAAATCGAGTATGATTATTTTTCCCCCCCATCCCACTTATGAATGACCAATTATGGTATTGTACTGCCATTCTGTAAAAGGTCTTTCATTTGGACAGAAAAAAATGCTTAGGAATTCCTCAACATACCCACGCTTGTCAAAGCACACAATGCACCACCTTATTCCATTTCCAGCGTGGCAGTTGAATAAGTTCACGAGTGTCACTTGCAACTTTGTTACCATATAATGTTATCAATGTGATTGATCTATCTGAAGGCGAGAGAAACGCACACCTGTTTAGCCAGCGGCGCTGGCTAGCGGAGTATAATATTTGAAAAAGGAGAGCTCCACACTAGGAGCTCTGATGCAATCATTTTATAACCAACATTTCGACCCTGTCATGGTTGGTTATACATTTATTGCATTTGAGTGTGCAGCTCTCCTTTTCTTTATCAATGTGATATAGCCTAAGCCTAGATTTTTTTTAACCTAGATTTGAAGTGTAGTAGGTCTGTTGCACTGACGTTTTCAGTTTGAGTACATTTACATTTTATTGTGTTCAAGTTTTCAATTCCATTTGAGTGAGAAAGAAATCTGTTTACTCCTATACTGCTCAAAAGAAAGCAGACCAGAATACCTCCGAGGCCTAGTTAATCTCTTGTGGGTGCCACTTCCTCTGAGGCCCTGACTCTACACTACAAATCCTATGATTCCTATCCGACCATCAGGATGGCTGATTTACGTTAAGGTCAGCCGCTCCTCTCACTTTAAAATGGGGGAACTTTCTGATCCTATTTGAATGTCTGTATTTAGGCCTAGTTGGTGCTGTTGTTTAGTGTCAACATTGCTTTCAACCAGGGCTTTTCTTTGCTGGTGTTCGTGATCGTCATACCGCAGCTGTCATTCTGGTCCCCAAATAGCTCTGGCCTCTTGTCTACCCTGAAGCAGATACGGAAACTAACAAAAGGTCTTCTGCTGCCATTATTTGACTTATCCTATTAACTAGCAGTAACTTCTACAGAAAAGGGAGTACAAAAAAAATTGTGAATGACATAGAGACGGTGCAGCAGAAATCTGTCATTGTTTATTAAATATTCTGAAAAATAGAAGTACATTGTGTCTAACACATCATTGATCTGTCGGCCTATTTATATAACACAGTTAAATAGTAATTCTGTGTCTTTGCCCTGACATTATTGACTTAGTAGGCAGGGCTTCAGGTACAGGCATATTCAGCAACTGTCAGATTCAATGAGTCACGAATAATCCATTGTTTGTGAAAATATGTTTCGGAATAAAACTCATGTTTCTTTTGTGCTATCAGCTTTTATAACAGGTTCCCAGGAAAATTTGCAGAAAAGGGCTGTTTTTCAAAAAATGTATGACAACTGTTATTTCTGAAATTCAGAAACTCATATGCCACTCATTTGTTCACTTCAGTGCATTGTTCTTTGTCATCCCTAAAATAATCTCTAGATCATTGACAGACTTGAAACAAACAGATGTCCCATGTTGATTTCTAGGTTTCCCAGATAAGCCCTAAACAATAGCAGCATCCTGCCACCTCTCTCCATTCACCTCACACACTCCTCATCTCACAGACACAGTCTTATGTTCTTTCATTGCCCCTCAGGGCAGTGTTTCTGCCTGCTGAGCCCCAGTGTTAGCCTTCAGGCAGAGATAATTGAAAATTGATAACTTCCCCAGATATTTCCTCAGTCTGCTCCTCTGGGATCTATTGGTCAGCCCTGATGCATGTATCCCCCTCCTGCTCTGATTGGGCAACTGGGGTTAGTGGCATTGTGATGCTGAGCACAGCTTGACTTTGCAGTGGAGATGAGGATGAGGTGTCAGATGTGTATATGGCAGCGGTGTCAAACTCATTCCATGGAGGGCCTAGTATCCAGCTTGTATCACATCCAGGCTGTGATTGGCAGTCCCATAGGGCGGCGCGCAATTGGCCCAGCATAAGCTGTCATTGTAAATAAGAATTTGTTCTTAACTGACTTGCCTAGTTAAATTTTAAAAAATAAGTGTCTGCAGGTTTTTCCCTTTCAATTAAGCCCTAGACAACCAGGTATGGGGAGTTCTTACTAATTAGTGAAATTAATTCATCTGTCAAGTGCAAGGGAGGAGCGAAAACCCGCTCTTGGCCCTCTGTGGAATGAGTTTGACACCTCTGGTATATGGGTTTATCGATCAGCTTGTAATGTTGTATTGTGACTAGCTCGGTGATATGGACAGAGATCCATTAACAACAACCCATATTAGCAAGCTTATTTCAAACTTCACAGTTCTCTAGTATAGGCTACATATTGTAATGAACGATATCAGGAAAATGCTCACGATAAGTGGTCGTTGCCATTCATTTTCGGTTTATCCCCCCCAGCTCTAATTGTGACCAGGGCTTTGACTGTCAGGCCCCTTAAGATGGTATGCTGTAGAAGGGCTTCATTCAGTGTTGTATTTTACAAATTGCCCTTAGGATGAATTGCACAAGAACAGATGTCATTCTTCCTTTCCCATATAGTCTATAAGGCTAAAGATTTATATATTTGAATAAAGACTCAAGATCATGAACCTCTGAATATTTGTGACCTCTCAAATCCTTCCTTTTCTACTGCGTCCAAAGTCTTGAGGATGAACGCTTTGCTTTTAGGCTTAGTCTACACCCTTTCCTCCACTGCCTGGGCCAGGCTAATACTATTAGGCCTAATGGGGATAGAGAGAAGAGCACATGTTCCCTTTACAACATTTGAGTAATTGGCCACTGCTTTGTTCTTACTACATTTACATTTAAGTCATTTAGCAGACGCTCTACTCTACCTTAAAGTGCAACTGAAAGCAAAAAACAGCCTTTTCTGATCAAAAACGGCCTATGTGGCATCGATATTAGACAAACATTTATTCTAGTGTCAAAATTGACTACGAAGTAAATAGCATAATTTTAGTCAGTTTCATCCAAAATTTAGTTTTGTCATGAGTTACTTCAGGGTTGGGTTTTGATTTTGACAATGCTCACTGGCCCACTAACACCAGGATACACAGCTGCGGTGATTTTGCTCTATACAATCATACCGCAGAACGCACAGACAGTAGGACAGACCAGCCCAGCAGCATTATGCACTTACTTGATGTAGAATTGAGTGACTAAAACCTCTGAAAAATTTCAATTAATTACTTTTTAAAATGCATTTTTTTTAGGTGTCTTAGATTCATTCTGATGATTTTGAGGAACAAAGCCAGTATCACTTCCTATGTCACCATTAACTGCCACATCGAACCCCCCCCCCCAGATTGAAATCTTGTTTTTCTTTAAAGAGCAACAGAGAGAACATGCGGAATTGGTGCGTTTAGTCGCTCAAAGTCGAGTTATTCTACGATCTGAAGCTGAAAGGTTTGCTATTCGTAACCACATCCCTGCTGTCTCTTCTTTCCCTGCTTGGCCCGTCCTAATACTATTAGCTGGTGGAGAAAAAGCCCATGTCTAAAGCATAAAACAACCTGAGAATCAGACTTGGTAGGTGCATCACAGTAGGAGGCCTTCTTTTGCTAGAACAAAAGATGTTCCTGCTGTGTACCGACGAACCTGCTGTTTTTACTTGTGTATTCACAATGCTCAGCAGTGGCCAATAACCTGACTTTGAGCCAATCAAAGGGTGTGAATCTCCGCGTGGGGGAGCTGATATCATTGTTCTAACTAAAACAATAAAGCTGCAAAAAAATCTAGAGCAGTACTTTACATCTTTTATGTCTAAGGAGTTTTGTCCTTGAATGATTTTTTAAAATCATGTTTGTTTATTAGTTAGCTAATGTTAGCTTGCTAACTGAGCACGGTAGTGACACACACTACTTATGAAATGAATGGGGTGGTAAGTGCAGCACAATGCACACAACACTCAATGCTTTACCAAGCTAGCTATCTGGCCACTGTAGCTAGTAACATAATTAAATCACAATAGATTATTTTCCATGAAGTAGCTGCCTGTAGCTGGCTGCCAAGAGACAATGCATTGTCTTTACCTAGCTAGCACAACAGCTAATGAATCATGCTAACGTTAGCAAAAATGTATATATGGGCTGTATGTGATTATGGATATTGAATATAATTGTTTCTTTGTGATCTCGGTAGCTTGTTATATATCAGCTAGCTAGCAAATGTTGACTAGACCAGGGATATTCAACTCGTACCCTACGAGGACTGGATCCTAATGGTTTTCTGTTCTATCTGATAATTAAATCAACCTGTCCCAGGTCTAAATCGGTCCTGGATTTTAGAGGAGAATAATGAAGAAAGGCTGAGGAACTGGCTTCAAGGTCCAGAATTGAGTTTGAGGGAACTAGACCCTAAAGCAACAGACATCCATTGCCAAATAATGCTACTGCCACCTGGTTTGAAGTATTTTATCAGGGCTTTGGCTGACGACTAAGGTCTTTGTTGTATGAACACAAAATACATTGACTGCTGACACTCTGTACAGAGTACTGCAAACATTTTGACGGTCCTTCCTGTGTGTCTGAGCTCTAAAAGTAGCCTGGCGCAAGAGTCCAGAGATGACTGGAGGATTATTCGGTCTGGATTCGTACAGCACCATGCTCTACGCAGGCACTCGGCGTTTATTGGGGAGGTGTCCTGAGACTGGCAAACCAGAGGAGAGACCTCCCTGGAATGACGAACCACCATTTTAGATGGCCTTTCCCTCTTTGGATAGGTGTTTGCCTACTAGCCTAGCCTCAGATCTGTATGTGCTTTAGCCTCTGATTTATCAATTGGTTTCTTGAGCATAGTACTGTATGAATCGCCTGCTGTGTGTGTGTATATATGTGTGTCAGAGATTCTGTGCTAGAAATGGAACAACATTGCCCTTCCCGACAGTGTCCTTTCAGGGGCTGTTGTGTAAGCAGAGCAGATTCTTCCCTGTCTGCAAATGCCTGTCGGTATACGGAGGGAAGATTCTTCCCGTATCTCTGCCAATGGCTAGGCTGTCTGTGAGGAGGGAAGAGACTCCTTCCTGTTTTTGCCTGTATGAATTATCAGCTAACCGGTACAGCAGAATACTAAATCTTACGATGAAAACTGACTGGGCTGGTAGTGGTCTCCACTTATTCAAAAATAAATAAATATATATTCAGTAGACCTGAAATTTGGTCGGTGGCAAAAATGATTTGGGTGGAACATTTGTCACATCTAAAAAATATAGATGTTGTGACTAGTGATGCACCAACATGACATTTTTGCCCGATATCGATGTCTGATTATTTTCTTTGCCAAAAAAAACAATAACGATATAACCAATTTTTCTAATTTTTGTGACCTTTTTAAGCTTTCTAGTACAGTTAAATAGTTAAACCGCTGCGTCCATGTGTGTGTGCCTTAAGGCACTGCATCTCAGTACAAGAGGTGTCACTACAGTCCATGGTTCAAATCCAGGCTGTATCACATCAGGCTGTGCGTGGTCTGGAGTCCCATAGGGCGGCGCATAATTAGCCCAGCGTCATCTGGGTTTGGCCGGGGTAGGCCGTCATTGTAAATAAGAATTTGTTCTTAACTGACTTGCATAGTTAAATAAAGTTTACTCACACCACACTGACCAAAAAGTTATTTTGTTTGCATTTACATATATCCCCTTTACCAGTAAAACATATTGCTGTGCTGTTTCGTTGTTCAGTCGTTTTATTCTCAACCAGGATTTCTATGGAACGACGTTTGCATGTCAAAAACTATACATGTCAAATAACTGGAGGTTGACCGATTTAAAAATAAAAAAATATATATATATTTATTTTTTTAAATGATTTTTCAATGCCGATACCGATTTACTGGAGGACCAAAAAAGCCGATACCGATGTAATCTGACAATTGAAAAAATATATAAGTGTGTGTATATAATAATGACAGTTTAAAAAAATATATAAATGTGTGTGTGTGTGTGTGTGTGTGTGTGTGTGTGTGTGTGTGTGTGTGTGTGTGTGTGTGTGTGTGTATATATAATAATGACAATCACAATAATACTGAATTAACACTTATTTTAACTTAATATAATGCATCAATAAAATCAATTTAGTCTCAAATAAATAATGAAACATGTTCAATTTGGTTTAAATAATGCAAAAACAAAGTGTTGGAGAAGAAAGTAAAAGTGCAATATGTGCCATGTAAAAAAGCAAATGTTTAAGTTACTTGCTCAGAACATGAGAACATATGAAAGCTGGTGGTTCCTTTTAACATGAGTCTTCAATATTCCCAGGTAAGAAGATTTAGGTTGGAGTTATTATAGAGAAATGGTCCTATACCATTTGTATTTCATATACCTTTGACTATTGGATGTTCTAATAAGTACTTTAGTATTGCCAGCCTAATCTCGGGAGTTGATAGGCTTGAAGTCATAAACATTGCGAAGAGCTGCTTGCAAACACAGTAAAGTGTTGTTTGAATGAATGCTTACGAGCCTGCTGCTGCCTACCACCGCTCAGTCAGACTGCTCTATCAAATCATAGACATAATTATAATAACACACAGAAATACGAGCCTTAGTTTCCAGATTTGACCGTATTAATGACATATCATTTGAAAACAAATCATTTATTATTTCAGTGAAATACGGAACCGTTCCGTATTTTATCTAACCGGTGGCATCCATAAGTCTAAATATTGCTGTTATATTGCACAACCTTCAATGTTATGTCATTGAATTAGCAAATTAGTTCACAACGAGCCAGATAGCCCAAACTGTTGCAATGAACGCAAGAGAAGTGACACAATTTCCCTATTTTAATATTGCCTGCGAACATTAATTTATTTTAACTATATATGCAGATTTAAAAAAATATACTTCTGTGTATTGATTTTAAGAAAGACATTGATGTTTATGGTTAGGTACATTCGTGCAACGATTGTGCTTTTGTTAAATCATCCCCCGTTTGGCGAAGTTGGCTGTCTTTGTTAGGAGGAAATGGTCTTCACACATGTTCAACGAGCCAGGCAGCCCAAACTGCTGCATATACCCTGACTCTGTTGCACAGAAGGCAAGAGAAGTGACACAATTTCCCTAGTTAAAATAAATTCATGTTAGCAGGCAATATGCAGGTTTAAAAATATATACTTCTATTGATTTTAAGAAAGGCGTTGATGTTTATGGTTGGGTACACATTGGTGCAACGACAGTGCTTTTTTCGCGATTGAGCTTGTTAAATCATCACCCATTTGGTGACGTAGACTGTGATTCAATGATTAACAGGCACCGGATCGATTATATGCAACGCAGGACAAGCTAGATAAACTAGTAATATCATCAACCATATGTACTTAACTAGTGATTAAGAAGTTCAAATCCCTGAGCTGACAAGGTACAAATCTGTCGTTCTGCCCCTGAACAGGCAGTTAACCCACTGTTTCTAGGCCGTCATTGAAAATAAGAATTTGTTCTTTATTAACTGACTTGCCTAGTTCAATAAAGGTAAAATAAACATTCCATGAGACATTTGAAGAAAAAAACATGCAGGCTTGACATTAACCAGTTTATTCGCTTGTCCTTCAGACAAGGTGACTCGACATGTTTGGTTTGCATGAAACCACTTTACAAAATATAATAAACAGAATCAGGCACATTATGCTACCCCTCTGTCTATTGGCTACTTAGCTTATTCAAGTCTGTCTCAAAATACAACACTGCCCCTGACAAACCAGATCTTTACCTGACTCGCTTTTCAAAGATGTCTAGAAATGAGCACATTTTATGCAATTTGTAGGACCACTGCTGTAAACAGGCCACAAAAAAAAGTTAATGGCACAGATCCATATATGGCAATGGTCTATTTGCATATAAGCCTACTGAAGCTCTGATTGGCTATGCCGCACCGGTCTGTGTAGAGTACAGGCTGAATTGTGTGCAATAGAATCCTACTCCTATGCCTTCTGCCGACAACAACATCTCTTGTATAGTTTGTTTCGGTATGTTTTGTTGAAAGTGGCTAATATTGCATTGATTCAATCACAATTGACACTGTGAAGGGAAACATTGATAGTGTTAACTAACAGGGAAAACTCTTGAGTGAATTTCAATCTCCTGCTTCTCTCAATGGGCTGATATTTATTCTGCGCTTTGTAGTTCTCATTGCAAGGCTCAGGTGGCCCATAAACATGTCTGACGTGTGTGGGCACATACGCGCGGTTGGTGTGTGTTATGCTGAGGGAATGACAGTGCCAGCTGTACAGAGCCCCCTCCTCCCAGGGATACTGAATGACGTCAGGGAGTGACACTTGTTTGTTGATGTGCAAGTGGGTAGGCTACAAATTAGGGTTTGGCGGTATCCAGATTTTCATAACTCATACTGGTTCTGTATCAAACCCGGTATACAGTATTACTGGAAGTGCACACAAGGGCCACCATTACATTTTAATTTTATATACAGTACCAGTCAAATTCAGACACCTACTCATTCCAGGGTTTTTATTTTATTTTCTACATTGCAGAATAATAGTGAAGACATCAAAACTATGAAATAACACATGCGATAATGTAGTAACCAAAAAATTGTCAAAATATATTTGATTCTTCAAAGTAGCCACCCTTTGCCTTGATGACAGCTTTCCACACTCTTGGCATTATCTCAACCAGCTTCATTAGGTAGTCACCTGGAATGCATTTCAATTAACAGGTGTGCATTGTTAAAAGTACATTTGTGCAAATTATTTTCTTAATGCTTTTACCAAATTGTCCTATTTTGGTAAAAGACCACATCCATATTATGTCAAGAACAGCTCAAATAAGTCAAGAGAAACGGCAGTCCATCATTACTTTTAATGAATGAGACCTTCATGGTCAAATTGCTGCCAAGAAACCACTACTAAAGGACACAAATAAGAAATACTTGCTTGGGCCAAGAAACAAGAGCAATGGACATTAGACCGGTGGAAATCTGTCCTTTTGGTCTGGAGTACAAATTTGAGGTTTTTGGTTCCAACCGCTGTGTTGTGAGACGCAGAGTAGGTGAATGGATGATCTCTGCATATGTGGTTCCCACCATGAAGTATGGAGGAGGAGGTGTAATGGTGTGCTTTGATGGTGACACTGTCAGTGAATAATTTAGAATTAAAGGCACACTTAACCAGCATGGCTACCTCAGCATTCTAAATTAATACACCATCCCATCTGGTTTGGGGTTAATGGGACTATAATTTGTTTTCAACAGGACAATGACCCAACCCACCTCCAGGCTGTGTAAGGGCTATTTGACCAAGGAGAGTGATGGAGTGCTGCATCAGATGACCTGGCCTCCACAATCACCCGGCTTCAACCCAATTGAGATGGTTTGGGATGAGTTGGACCGCAGAGTGAAGGAAAAGAAGCTGACAAGTGCTCAGCATATGTGGGAACTCCTTCAAGACTTTTGGAAAAGCATTCCTCATGAAGCTACTTGAGATAATGCCAAGAGTGTGCAAAGCTGTCAATCAAAGCAAAAGGTGGCTACTTTGAAGAAACTCAAATATAAAATCTATTTTGATTTAACTTTTTGTTTACCACATGATTCCATGTGTTATTTCATAGTTTTGATTTCTTCACTATTCTACAATGTAGAAAATAGCAAAAATAAAGAAACCTTTGAATGAGTAGGTTTGTCCAAACTTTTGACTGGTACTATGGATGGATGGATCTTTTTTTATGCACACAACAATTTTGCAGAGATGCTTTACCTTGACATCTAGCCACTTGGATAGCAAGTTAGCAAACCAAATGCATAGCTGGAGCTTTAACATCTTAGATTTCTTATAGTTATAAATAACTTAGTTATAAACATGGGCGTAGCACGCACCCCCGGTGTTGAAAATCATTCAGTTGGTATTTTGAAATACCCTGATAAACAGTATATCGCCCAAGCCTATTTCGCACAGTAAACAGCCAGGAGGACACAACACCACTGACACCTTGGGCCTCGAACTTCCAACATGCATTAAGTGCGAGCTCTCTTTAAGCCTATAAGTGCTGTTCCCTTGTAAAATACATTTTCCTACTTTTTAGTTGCTTCGAATTTCTGCATGTTCTGGTTTAGTGCATAAAGGACGAGTTGCATGAAGTCAATATCAGGAGTCAAGGGTACTGGATAATCCCACATTCATACAATACTTTGAGGAGAATAGTGTTGGTCTTACATTCCAGAAGAGCCTTAAAACGCTGTCAGTTCCACTTTAAGTACTTAGCAAATATCAAAGACAATCATAATTGTCCATGACCTCAAATTCCCAGTTTATGTTGCTAAACCAACTTTTTATAAGAGGTTTTTAAAAATAGCTTATATCAGGTTGTAAATTACAGCTGGACTGGTACATTGTTTGCTGCCTCCACCCATTTGGGATGCACTGTTTGTCAGAAAAACAGAGGAATGTAAAGAAGGCTGTGAATGTCAATATAATCAAATTAGCAAGGGCAGTGATAACATGATTAATAGGCTAGCATATCTATTTTTGTAGCGATTTACTTAGGCTCTGTGTTTTTAGCTTGCTACCGTTAGCTAGCTAGCTGCTGGGAGGATGTCATGTCATTGGAGGACTGGGTGAGTGACCCACTTTTTCCACTCATTGTTTTTCGGTGGCTACAGCTAGAGATGCAGGTGTCATTTGGTTTGCTAGCAAGAAATGTGAATCGCTTTGCTAGCTATGCTGCACTTGAACGACTGCTATCCATTTGGTCATTCAGCCAGTGTTGCGAGTTAGTAACATGTTAGCAGCTAACCAGCTCTGCTAGGGTGAGAAATGGTCAGTGAGGTGTTCTCTCCTTTGTCTGGAAGTATCTAGCCAACTTTAGCCAGTTAGCTTGGGTGCTTGACTGCCACTGTGAGGAACGCTGGGATCATACCCCACCATCTACTTTACTGGCGTGTGAGGCCAGTCACGGCCTAACTACATTTAAATGACCTTCATTATTCCTGTTCTTCTATCCCCGAGCCTACTGACACTGGAGGATATTTATTAAAAAATAACTTTGGTTGTCAATCCAATGTATTTGGCATCAATCAAATGGGCGAGCAGGCAAGTTCACATTGTTGTCAAAACATGGTTTGGGAAGAGCATGCATTGGCGGGACAAGCATGCATTGGCGGGACAAGCATGCATTGGCGGGACAAGCATGCATTGGCGGGACAAGCATGCATTGGCGGGGAAGCTGCATAAGGAAGATTAGGCTACGCCATTGTTTATCAATGCAATTTTGACTAGCTGAAAAGATTGAGAGGGTTTGTCTAATGTTCACTCGTTAGTTTGACTCATCTCTCTCTGGCTTGCATTAGTTGATATGCGTACCTGAGGGAGAGCGAGCCAACCTTTTTCATGGTGGTTTGATCAATAGGACTGTAAAGTTCCCAAATGTAAGGGGACTCCTGTGGTATTTGCAGAAATCCATTCGGGTGAATTTTGTGGCTTTTCACAAATGCCTTTGAGCTAAAGTTGCGCTGTTGCTACTGCCTGTACACACAGTCCATTTAAAAGTGACTGATGGCAGGCCTGTGTGGCAATGGCTTATTTGCATAAAAGCCTACTGTATCTCTGATTGGCTATGGCACACCGCTCTGCATAGACTCAGGTCTTGGATAAGAAATTATTTATTGCCGTGTTTAACCCTTAGCCCACAATGGTAGCTTGACTAGGTCTGTTGATGTGACCGTATTACCACCACACCTGCGGTCATGAAGGCAGTCAAATTCCGTGTGACTGTTTAGTCATGGTAATTAGGCTTCTCCAAGCTCTGCTGCTGCTGATGGTCATTAGTAAGTTTGGTAGGCTACTAACTGCCTGGTACTCAGGACTCTTGTCCAGTGGTGGGAAAAGTACTCAATAATCATACTTGAGTACAAGTAAACTTAATTGAAAATGACTCTTGAAAGTCACCTAGTAAAATTACTACTTGAGTAAATGTCTAAAAGTATTTGGTTTTAAATATACTTAAGCATCAAACTGAAATGTAGTTAAGTATCAATAGTAAAAGTAGACATTTAAAATTTGTTATATTAAGCAAAACATATGGCACCATTTTTAATAAATTATTTTCAATGATTGTTTACGGATAACCCATGTCACACTCCAGAACTCAGACATAATTTACAAATGACTAATTTGTGGTTAGTGTGTCCGCCAGATCAGATGCCGTAGGGATGACCAGGGATGTTCTCTTGATAAGTGTATGAATTGGACCATTTTCCTGTCAAAATGTAGCTAGTTCTTTTGGGTGTCAGGGAAAATGTATGGAGTAAAAAGTACATTTATTTTCTTTAGGAATGTAGTGAAGTAGAAGTTGTGAAAAATATAAATGGTAAAGTACAGATACCTCAAAAAAACAACTTAAGTAAAAAATACTTTAAAGTACTACTTAAGTATTTTACCCTACTGCTATTGTCCCTCTAATCATATTGTCCCTGACATCAATGCAAATGTTACGAAAATCTAATCAAACACTTCATGAGGGCTCATGTTGCGCAACATTTCAATAGTCTATGTAATTGTGCGAGAGAACAGAGGGATGGCCTCTACTAAAAAGAGGGGGAACAACTTTCTATAGACTAGGCATTCTATATTTATTTCTCTTACTTTCCTAATGTTAAGTAAATTTCTCATTTCTAATTTGGGAACTATCGCATTCTGCAACTGTCCCAGACTATGTTTGGAATATTTATTTCTCAGACAGAATAGAATAGGTCGACTTTTGTACTATGGGGGATAGTGGAATGAATTAAGCTTGTGTTTTTGCTATTCGTTAGGCCTACTCATTTTGTTCGCTGACAAAGTAAACGTGGACAGTTTTTTTTTCTGTTTTTTTTCTCCAATATCTTCAATATGCACCTTGGAATTGGATAAGAACACGTAGTTGCGTTCCCGATGTGTCTGCCTTCACTTGTAGCCTGTTAGAAATGTGAAGAACTCAGGGAGAAGGGCACAACGGCCACTGGCCCTAAAGGCATGGATTTAAAAAAAAAAAAAAAACATTTTTAGGGTGCATTTACAGCCACACAAAGGGGATGCGGCCGTGAGATTCTAGGCATTATCAAGTGATTGTGAAATTGTGAATGAGTGACTGATAGTGTAAAACCTGCACAAAAAACATGCTTTTCAAGGGACTTTTCAAATCGTCATTAGTCTCATCATACAGCCTTACAATGTATAAAAAATCAACATATAGCCCAACATTTGTAGAACAACTAAAGTTACATAAATTTTTCTAAATTAAGCATAAAGAGGAATACCTATTTCACAGAATAGCCGCATGTGCGCACATCCTCAAATCGTTTGGAGAAAATATCCTTTTATATTTTATTCCACTTTGTTCAATGTAATGCAACTGAATTCTAAGCAAACCTTGTCTGCTAAAATTGTGCAGCACACAGCCATTTGGCGTAGCCAGATCAGGACCTAACATAAGGACAACTCAGAGTATGCAATCATGTTCTTCTGAAATATACATTTTCTTCATAACTTGCTTCTTTAGACCTGTCTAAAATGAGCAATGAATTTATTGTGTAGGTGTAGGCTATATATATAACATGGCTGTATTAGACTTTTAAAATGTAGATGTTCCAAAGGTCTTCATCAGTGGCTTGTGTGTAAGCCAGTAGAAGCTTAATGTGTTTATGTTCATTAACAGTCTGTTACCGTGAGACCGACCGTTATTTGCTTGACAATCACCGGCTGATAAAATTTTGTGAATGCCACAGCCCAAGGTATGACCATCTTAAAACAATTCCATATGTTAGCTTAGAAGCCCTGAGGGTGTATATGAAAATATTTCATTAACATTTCATGTTGCTTAAACACTGTCAGTTATATTTTTAAATGTCAGTCTGTCTCTGTGTGTTCCTGAATCCTTTCCCTACCATGAAACTGCTCTGCTACACGTCACTTAACTGGCCTCTACACTGTTCAAGTTTCAAGATGTGACACAGGCTAGTGGACGTTATCCACTTAAAGTAATATAGTTTACAGCCAGCTTAATCTGGAGGAAGAACACGTTGGAGAATTGATGCCAATCCAAGATTCTCTTTGATTAATGCATCTGACTGTAAAGTGTTTACCAATGTGTGTTTTGTTTACTAGCCTGTCGCAGCAGGCACAGCGAGGGTTAAGCCATTACCTTATTCAACAGCTTGGTGTTTCATATGGTATTGTTCTTGCAATCCAAAGTTGGAAGTAAAGTCTTTAGGTTGCGTAAGGCTGCCTCTGGAGCAGTAGCATCTGGGAAGAAGGGAAATGTTGTTATGATGTCTGAGGCTGCCGTAATCAGATCTGAATGGCAGAGTCAATGAAGTGACTACCTCTGGAAGGCTTTTGTTCCGTCATTGATGTCTTCTCTAAAATCGTAGTAAACTGATGACTGATTGTGGAAAAGCCACTGCGCTGTTTCTCATTTAGAAACAAAGGTGACAAGTTAGACACTGAAAGTTTGAGACCCCTGGCCTAATGCATCCTCAGTAGTTGAGGAAATGGTACACTAGTCACTGGTTGAGGAGAAATCTAGACTACGTAACCTTTTTTGAAAGATGTCAGCAGCTCGGCTCTGTGTGGTTTACCATAAGCTTGCGTCATTGTTGGTTATTAGTTCAGGCCTAAAACTCCCCTTCTGATGCTCGGTAATTCTGACAGTCTGTCGTTGCTTTCACTTTTATGTAGAAAGCCTACGGTCTGTTATAATCAGTGGTGATGAGAAATAAGCCATGAACATGAGTTGTAACCTCTGATTCCATCCTCCCCCTTCTCTCATCTCCTCCCTCTCTTCAGATGCTACAGGATTGTGCGAAGGCTCGTCGGGAGGTAGAGCTGCACTGGAGGGCGTCGCCCTGCTCTCACATCGTACGCATCATGGACGTCTACGAGAACCTCTACCAGGGCAGAAAATGCCTGCTCATCGTCATGGAGTGGTAGGTCACACATGCACACACACACACACACACACACACACACACACACACATCCTTTTAGCCTATGTTATTCAATGTTTATTCTATCTTTTAGCATGGATGGCGGTGAGCTGTTTAGCCATATTCAAGACCGAGGGAACCAGGCGTTCACAGAAAGAGGTAAAGGCATATTTTTCCAAAATTTTTGGACCGTTTGAATGTCTCCCTTCACTCCACTGGTATTCAACTTTTCACTCGCTCAGTTATGCCTTGAACTCTTTCTCCTCTCTCCCACCCCCTATCTAGAGGCCTCTGACATTATGAAGAGTATAGGTGAAGCCATCCAGTACCTGCATGCCATTGATATTGCTCACAGAGACATCAAGGTAATGCCTGTCTGAACAGTATTATACTGTACATGCCTTCAGGCAGAACAAATTTTATGTACATGTTTAGTCAAAAAATGTAATGCTATTTTCTCATCTCTCAGCCAGAGAATCTGTTGTACACCTCCAAAAGGCCAGACGCCCTCCTCAAACTCACCGATTTTGGGTTTGCAAAAGAAATCACCACACTCAACTCCCTGGCAACGCCATGCTACACCCCCTATTATGTTGGTAAGGGCATGCCCCTCGGTCTGCATGCTTGCTGTTCAACATGCTTACTGTCTCTGTGGTTTATAATACACCCTAAATCTTGTTGGTGTAATTATTCATGAAAATCTCAATGCCATTAATTTACTATGTTCTTTAAATATAATGCTTGGATTTATTTAGTCTTTTGGTTTTTCTCCCTCCTTTATCTCAGCTCCTGAGGTTCTTGGTCCAGAGAAGTATGACAAATCCTGTGATATGTGGTCTCTGGGCGTCATCATGTATATTCTGTAAGTGATACAAAATAGTTTGACAGCATGAATCAATTCCCAATAGCAGCATTTACAGGACGTAGCATGGTTTGGTTTGTGTAAATGTTCCTCTCCGCCTCTCTCCCCAGGCTGTGTGGATATCCTCCCTTCTACTCCAACCACGGCCTGGCCATCTCCCCAGGGATGAAGAGACGCATCAGGAACGGACAGTACGAGTTCCCAAACCCAGAGTGGTCTGACGTGTCTGAAGAAGGTAATAAAAAAAAGCCAGGGGTATTTATATGGGCCAAATTCAAAATGAATATCATGACATTGATGGGAATTATGTATAAAAACAATATACATTTTGATTTCACATACACTGGATAGGTGCAGTTTTAATTCTGTATGAATTGCTTACAATAGTTGTTACTCTGATTTCCTGTGTTTTCTCTCTCCCAGCCAAGCAGCTGATCCGCCACCTGCTGAAGACTGAGCCCACCCAGAGGATGAGCATCACAGAGTTCATGAACCACCCCTGGATCAATGTAAGCACAGCACCCCTCTGTGTTCCCCCTAATATACCCTTTGGGCTAGGTGGTACACCCATTGAGCAACTTTGCTGCAGTGTGTTTTGATCACAATGTAATAGTACAAGGTTATTATTAAGAAAATGTACAGAATCAATACATTGTGGAGGAAAAATATTTTTAAGTACTACTGAAGTTCTTTTTTGTGATATCTATACTTCACTATTTATATTTGACAACTTTTACTTCACTATTTTTCTAAATAAAATAATGTACATTTTTATTTCAATGCCTCTGATCTGTCGGACTCACTAAACACATGCTTCGCTTGTAAATTACGTTGGAGTGTGCCCTTGGCTATCTATAAATAAATAAATAAATGGTGCTGCCTGGTTCGCAGTGGAGTAAAGTATTTAAGTAAAAAAATACTTTAAAATACTGTTAATAAGTTTTTTTGCAGTATCTTTACTTTAAAATTGATCTTTTTGACAACTTTACAACATTCCTAAAGAAAATAATGTACTTTTTACTCCATACATTTTCCCTGACACCCAAAAGTACTCATTACATGTTGAATGCTTACTTAGCAGGACAAGAAAATGGTCCAATTCACACTCTTATCAAGAGAACATCCCTGGTCATCCCTACTGCCTCTGATCTGGAGGACTCACTAAACACAAATACTTTGTTTGTAAATTAAGTCTTGAGTGATGGAGTGTGCCCCTGACTATCCGTACATAAATTTAAAAAAAACAGGAATAGTGCCATCTGGTTTTCTTAATATAAGGAATTTGAAATTATTTATACTTTATTACTTTTGATACTTAAGTATATTTTAAACCAAATACTTTTACTCAAGTAGTATTTTACTGGGTGACTTTTACTTGATTAATTTTCTATTATATCTTTACTTAATAGTAAACCCGGGGTGGGCCGGGTGACGGCGGGGCCAATTGTGCGCCGCCCTATCGGACTCCCAATCACAGCAGGTTGTGATACAGCCTGGAACCGAACCAGGGTCTGTAGTGACGCCTCTAGCACTGAGATGCAATGACTTAGACCCCTGTGCCACTCGGGAGCGCTACTTATCAAGTATCCTCCAAGAGTTTCTGAATACTTTTCACATTTCCAGTTTGCTCCTATATTAACGTGCCTTGGTTTGACACAATGTGTTCTCTAAAGCTATGCGCTAATGCTAACCCATGCTGGTCTTCCTGCAGCAGTCTATGGAGGTCCCTCAAACCCCTCTCCACACCAGCCGTGTGCTGCAGGAGGAGCAGGACGTCTGGGAGGAGGTCAAGGTGAACACATGCACAGACACTGGCACTGTAGTGATTTGATAGCGTTCTTTCTGCTTCTGACTTGGATCCACACGGCTCTTCCATGCTGATTGAGTACAATAATATTCTACTCTAGACTGTACAACATAGAAGCAAACACTCTACACAATTGCGTATTTGTTTCTTTGGATTTTCTCTGTGCTTTACACATGATTTGAAATTGTTTCTGTGATATGCTAATAGTGTTTTTATTTTTGTTACTAGGAGGAAATGACAAGTGCCTTAGCAACCATGAGAGTGGACTATGAGCAAATCAAAATCAAGACCATCAAGGACTCGACCAATCCGCTGCTGATGAAGAGAAGAATGAAGGCAAACAAAGCACTCACTGAAACACCGGGCCTGTGAAACACACACACTCATGCGGTGAAAGAGAGCAAATAGGACAAGCAGAGATTGTTGAGGGGTGAAAGTCAGAATCTCAAGAAAAATTGTTTCCATTTTAGTTTTTAACTTAATTTTTATCAGTTTTATTCTCATCGTTTTACCCCCTTTAATCGTTTAAAAAAAAACTTTGCCATTCAAGTTAAATAACTTTTTTTGTCTGCAAAGAGATCAGATGTTTATCACATGGTATCTGTGAGGCAGTGGGTTTTGTTGTTGTTGATCACTATATGCGAGCCGACAGCACTGTAACTAATTCAGTATCTGACCCATCTCTGTTCTGTGTTCTTCAATGTTGATTCCCCTCAGTATTGGCCACATGGTTCTCATGATGATACTGTCGTGGGTAAGTAGCTTAGAGACCATGGAAACATCCAGTTATACTGTGGTTACCCCTGCTTTAAGGACATGGCTATGTCTATTTTTTTTTCTTCCTGCTATGCACTGGAAACACTACCTGTGCACTGAAGGGCCACATTAGTTAACTCTTCACAATGGGGGATGCAATGTTTTCTGTTTGTTCAATTGTATGTATTTTAGGTTATTGCTTTAGTTGTCATTTGTTGTATATACTTATTCACACCAACGGTATTCATTTTCTATTTGTTGTGTGGGACTTTTTGTTTGCCATGAACTCTTTACTTTGTTTTAGATTGGACTTTTGAATTGTATAACTGAAATTTAATGGGTTTTCATTGTTGGTTGGGTTTGATTTCTTAGCCAACACACCTGTAGCCAGAGCTATAACCACCACCATTAAAAGTGGACTGACTGTTTAGAAAGTAAGACTGTGTGCCTTGAGGACATTGGGCCGAATCCTTACTTGAGACCTGTGCATGTAGCCTAACTTTTCACACACCTCCCATTGATGTTATGCGTGATTGACACATTCAAGGTCTGTGCACTAGTCTCAAATTTGGATTTTTCCCAATGTGATGACAGTGAGGGAATATCCAAGCCACCTTGTGGTAGACAGTAGCACAGGGACATTGTTATCCAATATCCACCCCATAGACTGAGCTCACAAAAGCCCATAGATGGTGTAGCCCACGTCACTTCTCGTGATGAAAGTCAGATTAATGCTGATTGCCCTCTTTTGAATATCTTATCAGAGAATTCTCACTAATGAACTCAACATCATCAGTGTCACTAACTATCTGTTTCCACACCTCAGCAATAGTGTTGTTCAGGGTTTCTGCTGTGGTAGGCGATGGGGAACACTGACGGTAAGGGCACCATTGTAATGCATGGGGGTACGGCGGTACACATATGAAATGTAGCACATCTAGTTGCAAACTGCTCTACTAATGTCCTGGCTGTCTTTTACTGTGGATTAAAACTCGTACAAAGTCGCTTGTACTCTCGAAAGTGTTGATTGGTATGTGACTGGTGGTGTGCCAAAATCCTAAAGTAGCCTTGATGTCATACTGTGGCAATGTAAGACATTCTCCTGTTTGTACCGCCCTTTACCACCCTCTGCTGTCATGGAGATGGAAAGACAAGCATTCAACCTCATACAGTCAACCTCTGATATATGCGTGACTTGGAGCGGATGATTTTGTGATGTAATGCAGGGTTCTAAGGCTACATTTACACGGGCAGCTCAATTCTGATATTTTTACCACTAAATGGTATTCTGACCAATCACAGATCTTTTTCAGAACCTGTTGAGAAACGTTGATTGGATAATTGCCAACCATAACTAAAAGTACAGCTGCCATGCTTGTAAACAAATTAGTATTCAAAAACCACATTAATATACTGAACAAAAATACAGACGCAACATGTAAAAGTGTTGGTCCGATGTTTCATGAGCTGAAATAAAACATCCCAAAAATGTTCCATATGAACTAAAAGCTTTTTTCTCTCAGATGTTGTGCACAAATTCTCCTTTGCCAAGATAATCCATCCACCTGACAAGTGTAATATCAAAAAGCTGATTAGACAGCATGATCATTACACAGGTGTACCTTGTGCTGGGGACAAAAAAGACACTAAAATATTTGTATTTTTTTCACACAACACAATGTCTCAAGTTTTGAGGGAGCGTGCAATTGCTGACTGCAGGAATGTCCACTGTCGTAACTTGACTTTAACATTAATCTGGAGACAGTTAATTAGATAAATAACAATGTTTAATTGTTACCAGATTTAAATTAGTCATGTAACAATTAACTCATTGGGATCTGGGGCACCAGGAGAGTGATTCTTTAATGAGTTACCATCTACCGAATTAAACTCCTATCACGTCTATAAATAGTCAACTTATCAATCATAACCTCGTATCATATCATTCTGAATAGTTATAACCTTGCATCTGCAAAAACCTGAGCCTTATGATTCGGTACTACACAAATTGGTATATTTATTTACTAACTAATTAAGTGAGAACACAGGATAAACATACACACTGTACTGGTTATTGACTGGAGACGTAATAACCTGAAAACAGGTCCCTAGTGGGCAACAACATTGATTCTTGTTAAAGAAGTGAGGGAGAGGGACAGAGACACAACATTGGTACATTCAGAAACGACTCTCACATACAGTATCCATATACCTTGCACACGAACCGCCGCCCGCTTTGAGTAAGAAATCACAAATGTATTTACATGAAATGCCGGGGGTCTCTCGGTGAACAGGGCCACCATGGAAAGGGTGTTGGGCCTTTTCGCGGCACGCTTGTAAGGCTCTGATTGTCCAAAATGGTTCCAAAAATTATTCTATTGTTGTCCTTCTTTGTAGTTCTCTGGTATCCGGTGACTTGTGTAGTTATGAACAGAATTACATAGTTGACTTTCCTTCCATTCACTCTGTAAGAAGCATCTTTGAAGATAGGCTAGCCAGCCGTATCGATGGTTTGAGCAGAGTAACAGGATGTACATACTTAAATTTGCTTTCAAAGATACTTTCTTCGGACCGCTAATCAGCCTTACCAGTGATCTGTTGTGATTCAAAGTTCAAATCACTTTAAATGTTGAGCTACAGCTTCACATCTTTCTGGTATAATGTGCGTTTTTTCTTAACCCATCATTTATACAGATTGCTCGAAATGAGCAGTTCCGGACGGCTGACATGCTGTCTGATCTCACTTCGTCGCGGTGATCTCACTACTCACTGTGCAAAGTTTATGGAAAACAATTATCTCTTATATGGAATGGCATTGACTAAAATACAGTAGAATAGAATACAGTATATACATATGAGATGCGTAAAGCAGTATGTAAACATTATTAAAGTGACTAGTGTTCCATTATTAAAGTGGCCAGTGATTCCATGTCTATGTATATAGGGCAGCAGCCTCTAAGGTGCAGGGTTGAGTAACTGGGTGGTAGCCGGCTATTTAACTGTCTGATGGCCTTGAGATAGAAGCTGTTTTTAAGTCTCTCGGCCCCAGCTTTGTTGCACCTATACTGAGCTCGCCTTCTGGATAACAGGGTGAAAAGGCCGTGGCTCGGGTTGTTGATGATCTTTTTGACCTTCCTGTGACATTGGGTGCTGTAGGTGTCCTGGAGGACAGACAGGCCGCACCACCCTCTGGAGAGCCTTGCGGTTGTGGGCGGTGCAGTTGCTTACCGGGTGGTGATAAAGCCCGACAGGATGCTCTCAATTGTGCATTTGGGGTGCGAGGGTCATAGTTCTTCCATGGCCTGCATACTCACCAGACATGTCACCCATGCTGCATGTTTGGGATGCTCTGGATCGACTTGTACGACAGTGTTCCAGTTCCCGCAAATATCCAGCAACTTCGCACAGCCATTGAAGAGGAGTGGGACAACATTGCACAGGTCCCAATCAACAGCCTGATCAACTTTAAGGTATCTGTGACCAACATATGCATATCTGTATTCCCAGTCATGTGAAGTCCATAGATCAGGGCCTAATGAATGTATTTAAATTCACTGATTTCCTTCTATGAACTGTAACTGAGTCAAATTTTTTGAATGTGTGCATGTTGTGTTTATATTTTTGTTTAGTATAGATGACCTTTTATAATGTTTTGTTGCATTTCACTGACTAAAATGCTGTTATCGAGGTAATTTCCCTAGTAGGTGACGTCAGACCTCAGCATGTGGGAGACGTCAGAGCTGAGGGATGATAGACGAGTTTCCCACTAGTAATTACCTGTTGGAGGGCTGTTCAACTGGATTTGTCCCAGTCATATGTAGTAAATACCACCTTCTCACTTGGTTATGAACATAGCATTATATACAGCCTATTTTTCATGTACATGTTTGAAACCTAAGCACCTGAGGTAGTAGGTATGGCCCTATTAAACCATGACACAGATGGCTCCTACTGCTGGTTATATTCATGCCAAATCATAGTGAGTTCAACTTCAAGGACCAAGCCAAGGCACTGAAACAGGAAACACTTTGCATTCTTTCTGCTTGGTGTCATGTTGTTCACAACCCTAGCCAATCTTCACTACACACAGAGAGACCAATTATCAAGTCTACCTCAGGCACAATCAGTGGTGCCAGCACCGTATGTGGTGCCAGCACCGTATGTGGTGCCAGCACCGTATGTGGTGCCAGCACCCTATCACAGAGGTTGAGGTTTAGATGCAGACACTTGGACATATACCGACCATTTTAATCTACAAAAAAACGAATTAAGTCATGGATTTAGACCTGAGGTTGTTTCCAAGTAAGCCCATATTACTGACCTCACTAGTAGAGTTCTTCTTACAATGATACTGTAAATCCATCGGTGCCCTGGCAATATCCAGGTAGACCCAATATTCATCCATTGCTCTTGTCATGTACATACTCCATTCAATGGAAGGGCATTGTGTTTGTGATAACAGACAATGGTAATTACATGTGAAGTGTTAACAACACCACTTTGGTTTTTGACTTTCTCTTTCAACAGCTGAAGAGGATGCAGATAAATTGAACTTGAGATCATTTGCATAATTCAGGTAATTTTCTCCTGTTTTCCAGGTAATAGAGGAAAGGGACACTCTTTAGGGAATAGTGGTCATCTGTCTGAATGGGTGCCAGTCAAGGCGTTTGCTAACTTTCTCCAAAGTTTAAAGACTATAACTTGCATTTAAGCTTCTAAGCTGTAAATCTGTTCCCTGAGGCGCTCTGACAGAGTGGAGTATGTTTTGGTGTGAAGGTCTAATTTGATGGATTGCAGTCATACCTTGGCATGTTTTGTATGATTGTATGTGGTCTCATACCTTAACCTCTTTACCAGCATCTCTTTCCCGAAAGAGATGCTGGTAGAAACATCAAGACATAACCCTCAAGGCATAACCCTTGTTGCTAAGCTAAAGATGAGTTAATGACAAGGCACAACAGAGAGAGGGGTGGAAAACAAGGTTGTTGAAGACCAGATGGTCTAACATCATAGATTTAGCCGATGGTAACTTGTGGAATAGACACCGACTGTAATGCAGTTTTAACCAATCAGCATTCAGGATTAGACCCACCCATTGTATAATGTCTTACTTGCTAGTGGAAAATGTGTGTGTTGTAAAGTGACAGAGTGGCTGGGCTGCAGCTGGGGATGACGAGAAGGGGGAGACGGCTATTTACACAACGGTAAATCCCCTCTCCAGCACAGATTGAAGGAGACACTGCAACAGAGACTGGGAAGGAGGGAACTGCCTCTAAACAACAGTCTGGTTACTTTACTTTAATGTATGTTTATTTACATTAATTTGAGAAATTATGTATTTAAATGAAAGCAATTGTTTATGGATAATAACACTTGAAAAAATCTCAGAGTTTTCAATGAACAACAAGGTTTTGAGAAAGAGTAATGGGCAAACTTCAAGCATTATCAAGCCTTGATTTTACAGTTTTGTCTTAGTGGTATTCACTTGTAAATGACTAATGACCTAGCTTTGTATTTTAACCCTTTATTTAACTAGGCAAGTCAGTTAAGAACAAATTCTTATTTACAATGATGGCCTACCCCGGCAAAACCCGGACGACCATGGGCCAATTGTGCACCACCCTATGGGACTCCCAATGACAGCCTTTTGTGATACAGCCTTGGAATCGAACCAGGGTGTCTGTAGTGACGCCTCTAGCACTGAGATGCAGTGCCTTAGACCGCTGCACCACTCGGAAGCCCTGAAGGGCAAGTACAATAAATCATTCCTAGACTCAATTTCAACACAATTGGTAAGTAATAGGTAGAAAATAGTGTTTTTATTTAAATCAATCAAAAAGAAAAGTAAAATGTAACCCAATAATTATAATTTAAATCACCACAGTGTACACCTGTGTTCTGATCTCTGTTCCCCTTCCTGTCCCTGCAGTGACCATGCAGACGGACGGTGGTGTTCCTGATCGTGGCTGGACTGGTGGACCTGAGCTTCACCCAGCACTCCAGTGCCCTCCAATGGCTCAACTACCTGAGAAACCGCTACCACCCCTCATCCATGTGGGCCGAGTGGCTGGACGATGACTGCCCCCTAGAGTGTGACTGCCTGGCCAGCTTCCCCATAGCCATGTACTGCCACAGCCGCAATATACAGCACGTCCCGTATGTCCCCTCCCACATGAAGTACGTCTACCTGCAGTGCAACTAGATCACAGGCATCCAGGATGGGTTCTTTGACAAGCCACTAGCCTTGTCTGGGTCATCTTGCACCAGAACCAGCTCAGCTCTGACAAGGTGGGCAAGAACGTCTTCAGCAAGCTCTCTTGTACTTGGATAATAACGAGATGGCCCGCGTGCCCATTAACCTACACAAGTCCATCAAGGATCTACGCATGGATCACAACAAGAATTCCAAGATCCATGTTTGAGGGGGATGACCTACCTCACTTACTTCCATCTCCATGCCAACACCGTTGAAGAGGTCAGAGGGGCTTTCAAGGAACTCAAGTCTCTGACTACTGGATATGAGGAAAAACAAACTGAAGAAGATTCCAGATAACCTCCCTCAGGTGTTGCAGTTTAACGACATAGCAAGATCCCTGTGAACTTCCTCACTATGTATCCCAAGCTGCAGTTTGTCAGGCTGGCCCATAACAAGTTGACTGACAGAGGGATCCCTCCCAACACGTTCAATGTCAGCAGTCTGGTGGAGCTGGACCTTTCCCACAACAAACTGGAGAAGATTCCCACCATCAGCAAGAGAACCTCTACCTTCAGATTAACGGTAAGGAAGTGTCTGTTATTCCCATTTGTGATATTCTGTGTGTAGCATTCACTTTCTGTATAATGCCATATAAAGTGGACATGTCGATCTGATCCTGGTTTGTGTTGTACTGTAACAGTCTGATTATGTTAATGTATTTGAATAAATATGATGTAGTCGTGGTTTAATGGGTTAAAAGATTATACCTTTGAAAAAGTACTAAATCGAATTTCACTATATAGTTGGCCAAAGAGATGGCTATTGTTTATTGTTTTCAACTTTTACATTTTCGTTTGTATGTCAAGTGAGAGAGAGAAACAAAAAAACAATCCCAAACATTGCTGTTAGGGAATTATTCACGAGGAAATTGTCAATAAACTGTGCCTTTTCCCTCTCCTCCTGTCAGAGTTCTCCATGGGCATTTTCTGTAACCCTACCTACCCTCTACCATTATTGGTTGCATTACAATTCCAGAAGTATGTAGCCTACTTGGTTGCTCCTTTTATTTATTTTTTATTTTTTTCCCCCACCTTTTTTAAAAATGTATTTTTACATTTTTGTTTGTTTTTAATTTTACCCCTTTTTCTACCCAATTTCGTAGTATCCAATTGTTTAGAAGCTACTATCTTGTCTCATCGCTATAACTCCCGTACGGGCTCGGGAGAGACGAAGGTTGAAAGTCATGCGTCCTCCGATACACAACCCAACCAAGTCGCACTGCTTCTTAACACAGCGCGCATCCAACCAGGAAGCCAGCCGCACCAATGTGTCGGAGGAAACACCGTGCACCTGGCAACCTTGGTTAGCGTTCACTGCGCCCGGCCTGCCACAGGAGTCGCTGATGAGCGATGAGTCAAGGATATCCCTACCGGCCAAGCTCTCCCTAACCCGGACGACGCTGGGCCAATTGTGCGTCGCCCCACGGACCTCCCAGTCGCGGCCTCACCTTTCTTTAACCAGGTAGGCCAGTTGAGAACAAGTTTTCATTTATAACTGCAACCTGGAGTGATAGATGTGCATATTATGATGTGCAAATAGAGATACTGGGGTGCAAACGAGAAAGAGGGTAAGTAATAATATGGGGATGAGGTGTTCTATTTACAGATTGGCTGTGTAAAGCTACAGTGATCTGTAAATTGCTCTGACAGCTGATGCTTAAAGTTAGAGAGGGAGATGTAAGACTCCAGTTTCAGAGATTTTTGCAATTCGTTCCAGCCAAAGGAAGTGTTGGCTTTGGGGATGACCAGTGCAATATACCTCCTGGAGCGCATGCTACGGGTGGGTGTTTCTATTGTGACCAGTGTCGTGTCTTTGGCTATGCCAGATTATTAAGTGATATGACATGCTATTCTATAAAATAATTTCTCCGTAATTAATATCACCTGATTGAGCTAATCATGTAAATGTAATTAACTAGAGAGTCGGGCACCACAAAATAATATTTATAGAGCTGTTATCTTCTGAATAAACTCTTAAAGACCTAGTAATATTTTACATCAATAGCAGTCAATATCAATTGTCATCTTAATTCAGTCTCATCTGAAAGTTGTAAATTCTTGGTTATCTGCACGAACCCTGGCTAACAATTTGAATCATCAATACAAAATTGGGTTTAATTATTTATTTGCTAAATACCTAACTAATCACTCAGAATTACACATACACATAATTAAATCATAACTTGATTACAAATTACGTCATGAAGGAAAACGTCCCTAGCGGGCGGAACAGATATGACAGCTTGTTACACAAAGGAAAAGGGCTGGGTTTGAGTGAAAGAGTGGGAAGACTGAGGGACACAGGGAGAAGCTGTGCTATCGTAAATACAGTACCTGATGCATTCTAAATTACCGCCCATTTGGAAAAGGAAAATGAAATAAATATTTACTCTGAGCTGCGCTTCGGTACGTTGGTGGTAGATGGAAGGCCGTGTGGCCCAACCGAGTCCTTTGAAGAATGTCTCTGGTTGTCAATTGGATACGTTGTAGTAACGTTGTTGGTTGGTAGACGGGATACTCTGTCTGTTCCTTCCTAACCTGCGTTTGCATCTGCTGTTGCTATCTCAACGGATAGGATATCACTTCTGTAGTGAATAAGAGTTCAAAGTTCATACCATTCATAACCAAAGCTCACGCTGATTTTGGCTTCGTTCTGTAGTTATTATCTGAACCATTTTGACATAGGACCGTCGTCCACACATCTTTGGAACAGGAGGTTATATTGTCGTCAAGGGCTTATATAGGAAGGGAGAGGAGGGCGTGTTTGAAAAGTTTTATAGCCCATGTCCCTTCACAGGGGCGGGCCACTGATTGAGTAGAGCCCTATTTTATGAAAACCCAAATGACGTGTAGACTTTCCACTGTAGAGTTTGTCATCTTATCATTGATGAGAATGTCTCAGATGACAACCGAACTGACATCATATTCAGTTAAGTACCACTGCACATGTTCAATTGATCGGATTGCCAGAATATAGTTAATTCCCCCCACCCCCTTCTGATGTTCCCAGAATCTCTATGTTAACCAAGAGTTTTGCAAATGTAACCTCAGTAGGTTAGAGAGAGGAAAAAGGGGGGAAGAGGTATTTATGACTGTCATAAACCTACCCCCCAGGCCAACGTCATGACACCAGTGAGCGGGGCTTTACCTAGAAAAGTCTTATAGATGAACTGGAGCAAGTGGGTTTGGCAACGGATATGTAGTGAGGGCCAGCCAACGAGAACATATAGGTCACAGTGGTGGGTAGTATATGGGGCTTTGGTGATAAAACAGTTGGCACTGTGATAGACTACATCCAGTTTACTGAGTAGAGTGTTGGAGGCTATTTTGTAAATGACATCGCCGAAGTGCCCTTGAACTGGGTATGGTAGTAGGTGCCAGGTGCACTGGTTTATGTCAAGAACTGCAACACTGCTTAGTTTTTCACGCTCAAAAGTTTCCTGTGTGTATTAACAATGTTCCAAAGGACATCCAGACAACTTTACACAACTGTGGGAAACATTGGAATCAACATGGGCTAGCATCCTTGTGAAGCGCTTTCGACACCTTGTACAATCCATACCCGACGAATTGAAGCTGTTCAGAGAGGTGCAACTCAATATTAGAAAGGAGTCCTTAATGTTTTGTGCAATCAGTGTATATCATTATGTATGGGGGTAAATTGGTATTAAAATGTTTTTTGTTGTTGTATCAAAGTACCATTGGACAATGCTGAATGCAGTAGTCAATGTTTATTATATGTTACTTACCTTGTTTTCTGTTTTGCTGTCTTTTTGCCTACCACTAAAGCTGTCATAAATAATGTGAAATTCACAAATGATTGAAGCTTTTGTGCTTTGCTACACACGCAGTACAGTCATTCTCTCTCTAAGCGGCTCTCAAGGTGCACAGATAATGTTTCCATTCCCCTGCTCAGACATTGCATGCATGCTATGTCATCGACTGACAGATTGCTATAACATATGATGTGGTTAGCTGATAGGTAAAATACCTATCCAGACGTAATAAGATCTGGCATGCATTAGCAACACCTTGGCAGAGGAATGCGCCCAACATTTTAGTGCCACTTTTTTGGAACTAACTGCCTTTGACTTGCCGTGCCCTTTGTGCTACTGTCAGGGCCGAATCCTAACTTGAGAAATTTGTGCATAACTTTCTGTTCTGATAAATCATGTGTTGGTTTCAATGAGAGATTTATCCTGAGTTTTTTGCAGTCATGTTTATCTAGGATCAGCTTAGTGTTTTACTTCCCTCATGTGGAACAAAGTTGCATTAGACAAGTAAGTTTACATTTACATTTAAGTCATTTAGCAGACGCTCTTATCCAGAGCGACTTACAAATTGGTGCATTCACCTTATGACATCCAGTGGAACAGTCACTTTACAATAGTGCATCTAAATCTTAAAGGGGGGGTGGAGGGAATACTTCTCCTATCCTAGGTATTCCTTAAAGAGGTGGGGTTTCAGGTGTCTCCGGAAGGTGGTGATTGACTCCTCTGTCCTGGCGTCGTGAGGGAGTTTGTTCCACCATTGGGGGGCCAGAGCAGCGAACAGTTTTGACTGGGCTGAGCGGGAGCTGTACTTCCTCAGTGGTAGGGAGGCGAGCAGGCCAGAGGTGGATGAACGCAGTGCCCTTGTTTGGGTGTAGGGCCTGATCAGAGCCTGGAGGTACTGAGGTGCCGTTCCCCTCACAGCTCCGTAGGCAAGCACCATGGTCTTGTAGCGGATACGAGCTTCAACTGGAAGCCAGTGGAGAGAACGGAGGAGCGGGGTGACGTGAGAGAACTTGGGAAGGTTGAACACCAGACGGGCTGCGGCGTTCTGGATGAGTTGAAGGGGTTTAATGGCACAGGCAGGGAGCCCAGCCAACAGCGAGTTGCAGTAATCCAGACGGGAGATGACAAGTGCCTGGATTAGGACCTGCGCCGCTTCCTGTGTGAGGCAGGGTCGTACTCCGCGGATGTTGTAGAGCATGAACCTACAGGAACGGGCCACCGCCTTGATGTTGGTTGAGAACGACAGGGTGTTGTCCAGGATCACACCAAGGTTCTTAGCGCTCTGGGAGGAGGACACAATGGAGTTGTCAACCGTGATGGCGAGATCATGGAACGGGCAGTCCTTCCCCGGGAGGAAGAGCAGCTCCGTCTTGCCGAGGTTCAGCTTGAGGTGGTGATCCGTCATCCACACTGATATGTCTGCCAGACATGCAGAGATGCGATTCGCCACCTGGTCATCAGAAGGGGGAAAGGAGAAGATTAGTTGTGTGTCGTCTGCATAGCAATGATAGGAGAGACCATGTGAGGTTATGACAGAGCCAAGTGACTTGGTGTATAGCGAGAATAGGAGAGGGCCTAGAACAGAGCCCTGGGGGACACCAGTGGTGAGAGCGCGTGGTGAGGAGACAGATTCTCTACACGCCACCTGGTAGGAGTGACCTGTCAGGTAGGACGCAATCCAAGCGTGGGCCGCGCCGGAGATGCCCAACTCGGAGAGGGTGGAGAGGAGGATCTGATGGTTCATAGTATCGAAGGCAGCCGATAGATCTAGAAGGATGAGAGCAGAGGAGAGAGAGTTAGCTTTAGCAGTGCGGAGCGCCTCCGTGATACAGAGGAGAGCAGTCTCAGTTGAATGACTAGTCTTGAAACCTGACTGATTTGGATCAAGAAGGTCATTCAGAGAGAGATAGCGGGAGAGCTGGCCAAGGACGGCACGTTCAAGAGTTTTGGAGAGAAAAGAAAGAAGGGATACTGGTCTGTAATTGTTGACATCGGAGGGATCGAGTGTAGGTTTTTTCAGAAGGGGTGCAACTCTCGCTCTCTTGAAGACGGAAGGGACGTAGCCAGCGGTCAGTGATGAGTTGATGAGCGAGGTGAGGTAAGGGAGAAGGTCTCCGGAAATGGTCTGGAGAAGAGGAGAGGGGCTAGGGTCAAGCGGGCAGGTTGTTGGGCGGCCGGCCGTCACAAGACGCGAGATTTCATCTGGAGAGAGAGGGGAGAAAGAGGTCAGAGCACAGGGTAGGGCAGTGTGAGCAGAACCAGCGGTGTCGTTTGACTTAGCAAACGAGGATCGGATGTCGTCGACCTTCTTTTCAAAATGGTTGACGAAGTCGTCTGCAGAGAGGGAGGAGGGGGGGGGAGGAGGATTCAGGAGGGAGGAGAAGGTGGCAAAGAGCTTCCTAGGGTTAGAGGCAGATGCTTGGAATTTAGCGTGGTAGAAAGTGGCTTTAGCAGCAGAGACAGAGGAGGAAAATGTAGAGAGGAGGGAGTGAAAGGATGCCAGGTCCGCAGGGAGGCGAGTTTTCCTCCATTTCCGCTCGGCTGCCCGGAGGCCTGTATCCATTACTTGTGCAGTTAGTGAAAGTAATGGATTCAATAGATATGTGAATGTGATATGTCTCAGTACTAAATATGTAATGATGGATAATTAGAAACTGACAAAGACCATGTTTGGATCTGAAAGTATCTAAATAATTACACACAACATGGTCTTTGTCCTTCTGTAGCTCAGTTGGTAGAGCATGGCACTTGTTAAGGCCAGTGTAGTGGGTTCGATCCCCGGGACCACCCATACGTAGAATGTATGCACACATGACTGTAAGTCGCTTTGGATAAAAGCGTCTGCTAAATGGCATTTATTATTATTATTATTATTATATTACACACATTTTAAAGCCTGACCAACCAGTATAATGCAATTAAACAGTGTTTACTAGATACACATAGAATGAAAAAACATTTTATTTTTGCCAGCTCATCGTTTGCAGGATTCAAATCCAGCCCCACGTTCCTCCTTTGCCATCTCCCTCCTGTTTCACCTTAAAGCGCTCACTCCAGGCTGGGCGGCCCTCCAGAAAGTGCTTATCTTACTCTGGGGCCAATTTTCACATATTTGAACTAAATCATATTGGGACATCTGTCAAAGGCTCCTCTTTTCATCTTAAACAGCTGCCTTTAATCCCTAACAGACAGCAGCTCCATCGAGTCATGGGAATGCTTTCCCTCTGCTCGTAACGGAGCAGGAAGGGAGAGATTATTGACACATACCATGGCATCCACACCAGGGTTAGGCTCAATTCAGAATTGAATTGAGAATGTTTCAGAAATTCCAAATAATTCTTGAATTTGAATTGAATTTGAAGTGAAGTACTAAACAGGATACAGAATTGCAATTCAAATTTTAATGAAAGGAAATAGAATTCAATAACATTCAAATGCCTCTTATATTCTATATTAGGTGTAATCTATACAAATATACTGTATATCTTGTACATAAAAGATTATACATGTTGTTATATACGAGCATATCAAATATTGTTGAAACAATTGATTTTCAGGAAAAATTCTTAATGAATGATCAAGAAAAACAAAACATTATAATTGATTTCCCAGAATGCATTCGTTTTACCTTAAAATTGATGCCTTCAAAAATAAGACAAACTAAATGGTTGTTAGGAATATAATTGACTATTCTAAGCAATAATGTTAAAAGAGTATATTAACAGATGACCGACACTGTGGATATGTTATACACTTATAGAATGTTATGGAGGTTATGGAGAATTAAAACACATTTTGGCTTCCTTAAAAAATATTCAGGGAAAAGCTAGTAGACCAACACCACTGCTAGCCTGTGTATTGTCTACAAGAAGTATTAACTGATCAAAAAGAGCAGAGGAATGGCAGAGCTTTTGATATCTGATGCATCTGGATTGATGGAATTATTGTTGTTATCATAACTGCTATTACACTCGACACTCAACCCTAAGCCTAATAAGTTTCCCAAATATCTATAGATCCAGTTCATTTTAAACCAGAGTTGAGAGTGCTTTAACGATGCTGACAATTGGAGGGATGCAGATTGACTCAGTTCAATAGCTCAAACTTAAACTCCTCCCAAAGTAATGACAAGCAAATTAGTATCAGTTTGTAGAGTAATATCCATCATTGCTATCCAGGTGCAGGGTGGGAATAGGTCATAATGTCTAGGCATTCCAGGTGTTTTAATATGTTTCTCTCCAACCAAAGATCTGATAAGATATTTAAATGAATTACAGTGTTATTGCTGATCATGTGTTATTCGATACCTTCTGTAATGCTGATCCGAGCTCTCTTTTAATAACTCAATATTTATTCTAGGATAACTGTATAGTAACAACATAATACATTTTCTAAGCCCAGGGTGTAGTAAACAGCTGTATTAGTAGGTAGTCCTACAAGTAGACTTAAACATTTTTAAATAAACTCGGCAAAAAGAGAAACCTCCCTTTTTCAGGACCTTGTCTTTCAAAGATCATTTGTAAAATCCAAATTGCTTCACAGATCTTCATTTGTAAAGGGTTTAAACACTGTTTCCCATGCTTGTTCAATGAACCATAATCAATTAATGAACATACGGTTGTTAAAATACTAACTGCTTAAGGTCACAGTTATGAAAACATAGGACACTAAAGAGGCCTTTCTACTGACTCTGAAAAACACCAAAAGAATGATGATCAGCGTCCCTGCTCATATGCGTGAACGTGCCTTAGGCGTGCTGCAAGGAGGCTTGAGGACTGCAGATGTGGACAGGGCTATAAATTGCAATGTCCGTACTGTGAGACACCTAAGACAGCGCTACAGGGAGACAAGACGGACAGCTGATTGTCCTCGCAGTGGCAGACCACGTGTAACAACACCTGCACAGGATCGGTGCATCCGAACATCATACTTACGGGACAGGTTCAGGATGGCAACAACAACTGCCCGAGTTACGTCTGTCATGGTCTGGGGCGGTGTGTCACAGCATCATCGGACTGAACTTGTTGTCATTGCAGACAATCTCAACGCTGTACGTTTCAGGGAAGACATCGTCCTCCCTCATGTGGTACCCTTCCTGCAGGCTCATCCTGACATGACCCTCCAGCATGACAATGCCACCAGCCATACTGCTCGTCCTGCGCGTGATTTCCTGCAAGACAGGAATGTCAGTGTTCTGCCATGGCCAGCGAAGATCCCGGATCTCAATCCTATTGAGCACGTCTGGGACCTGTTGGATCGGAGGGTGAGGGCTAGGGCCATTCCCCCCAGAAATGTCCGGGAACTTGCAGGTGCCTTGGTGGAAGAGCAAGAACTGGCAAATTTGGTGCAGTCCATGAGGAGGAGATGCACTGCAGTACTTAATGCAGCTGGTGGCCACACCAGATACTAACTGTTACTTTTTATTTTGACCCCCCTTTGATCAGGAACACATTACTAAATGTATGTTAGTCCCATGTCTGTGGAACTTGTTCAGTTCGTCTCAATTGTTGAATCTTGTCATGTTCATACAAATATTTACACATGTTAAGTTTGCTGAAAGTAAACGCAGTTGACAGTGAGAGGACGTTTCTTTTTTTGCTGAGTTTATGTACGAAGTGGTGAGAAAAAATGTATATACTGGCTATGAAATGACTTTTAAAGTTTTAATGAGCGTGTTGATTGGCTGTTTTGAAGGAAGTTTGCAACATTCTGGATAAATGTACATTAATCCCCCACAAGCAAAGAACTGGAAGACATCAATGGTACAAACTACAATTCAAACCCTATTAGCCCTTAATGGAGAAAGTCTTCCAAAAACACATGTTTTCTTGGACACGTGACGTTTTAATATGGACACGTGAAGCATTCCAAAAACACATGTTTTCATGTGGATACTTGAAGTGTTCCAAAAACACGTGATCTTATGTGAAGTGAATGTGATAACATGTGACAACATGTAAAGCAACATGTGATAACATGAAACTACACATATGAAAATGTGATCACATGTGAAGTCTTCCAAAAACACATATTTTCACATGATTTCACATGGGAAATCATGTATTTTTTCTGTATGGATAGTTAAGTATGATTATCAGTAATGTTGGCGATAATTGTATAGGAATTCTGCTAATTAAACTTTTTTACCAGTCAATTTGAAAAAACTAAACAATTCTTGTTTTTTACAGTGGACAAAGGCACATTATTCACCAGATCAATCATCATAAACAGTATAAGAAAATATAGATTTTAAGTCAAGTTATAAATATATATGTATACATACATACATACACACAATATACAACATAGATTATCAAAATATCCCATCTTTGAATAGCATTCTCATAAAGATAAGGTCCATTCAAATCCATTGATAGTGCCTGTAGGCCAGAAAAAGACTGGAAATGTCCATAGGATGTTATATCAATCAAATATATAATATGTAACCCACCATTGTACATTGTTTATTAGAGATGAGAGCTTGATGGTATATCCTCCTCTTTGGATATGCTCCTCCATCTGCAGCAATCTTTTACGGCCTTTGTGGCAAAAGGAGAAGTATTCAGTATGTAGCTACAGCAAATGCATAGAGAGACTGACAGAAGATAGATAAATAATACTCACTTTATTCCACCTGCATCTCTATGTCCTGAATATCTGTATGCAAACTACAAGTACAACTTTGAATTAGAACCTACATATATGTTTGGGTTGTCATCATGTTGCGTTGGTTCAATTATTCTAGATACTGTGTGATGCTTTACCTTGAATTTTGGTACCCTAGTGATGTGTGATGGTCAGTACTGTAGGACATCTGTGGTGGAACAAAATCACGCAAACAAAGGAACTTGTAAATTGTGTTTTATATATATTTCCCCTTTCTCTTAATTTTTATTTTACTGTGATACTGAATTTAAAGGCATCAGGGGTATTTAGTGCTGTTTAGTAACTCAAACCTCTTAGTATGCATTATTACCTTGTGTGTGATGAGGCAATAGAGAGTGAATATGAACAGCAGTCCTCCACAGACTGATGGAGCTATGACCATGAATCCAAACTTGTACAGGTCTCTATCTTGGTCTCCATCTAGACTAGTCTGAGGGGCTTTCTCTGAGTCCCAAAGGCTGCTGACTGGGGACAACAAGACAGGTCAAAACAGCCAGGTTATATTATATACAAGTGAGGTTAAGATAACCAGATAGCTCAGCAAGTTGATACATGCAACACCAGAGGACAGTGGGTCTGATTCTCTAAACTACTTTGCTAAATTGCCTGGACTGGATTATTATATTCGATAATTATGTAATGATCTGTTTTATGCCTTTGCCAGGGAACCTCTCTGGACCTTGAGGAAGTTGCCCACCTGTAGTCAGAGAGAAAGCTGTAGGGAGGGCTGTGGGAGGCTCTGCAGTGTCTGTGTACTCCCTCTCACAGCTCCAGTCTACTGGTGAGTCCATGGTGGTCACCAGCTCCCAGTACACAGACAGGACATCCTGGACCCTCCCCAGGGCATCAGATGGAGAACTGCTGAATGACATTCCAAAACTCACTGGGTCGTCCTAGTCAATAGGGTCAGAAAATAATGTTTGTAAAATGTATATGGGATGCATGTCCTATCTATACAATTATACCATAGTTTTATGAGCTCAGTATTGACTTTCTTGAATCTCCTTTAAAACACCCAAGTAATGCTGCTATTTATTAATGAGAGAGCTATTGAACATCAAACCTCCCTCACCTCCAGCTCCTCATTGATCTGTGGTACACATCTCTGGGAGTAAATGTTGTGGATGAGACCGGTCAGCGACAACACGTAGCTGTGGTTGTCTGATCCCCGAGTGTATCTGAAGTGTCCGGTCAGGAGTTCCAAGATCCAGGGCATGGCAGCTTTTACATAGCAGCATTTATTCTGCCATGGAATGGAAGAAGAACAGTCCAAATTCATAACAGTTATGATACAAGTCGCTCTGGATAAGAGCGTCTGCTAAATGACTTAAATGTAAATGTAAATGATACAAGGTATGCTTGATATCAGCGACTTGTTCTTGATTAGCCATAATGATTATAGTTAATGCAGGGTAGCCTAGTGGTTAGAGCTTTGGACTAGTAACCGGAAGGTTACAAGTTCAAACCCCCGAGCTGACAAGGTACAAATCTGTCGATCTGCCCCTGAACAGGCAGTTAACCCATTGTTTCTAGGCCGTCATTGAAAATAATAATTTGTTCTTAACTGACTTGCCTAGTTAAATAAAGGTAAAATTAAAAAAATTACAGTCCTTTTTTTAGCTGAAATAATATGTGGTGCACAGTGGATACTTTCTGCCACTCTCCTAAAAATATAACAAATAATTTGTAAAAACAATTAAAATAAATGGTACCAAAATCAAAAAAAGTAGAATTTCTTACAGTAAAAAATAGTTAACCTAATGTTCTTTGTGAATTTCCCTGTGATCGCCCAAGTTTTAACTGCACATGCATTTTATGCATAGAAATTACCTTACCAAACTTCTCTGCTCAATAAATGTGTAGGTTATTGAGCATCCACTCTGCAACTGGTTATCTATCTATGTAAAACAGAAATAAATGCAAAAATCAGGAGTCATTAAGTTAAGAACATAGATATTAACTTCTCATATCTTGTGTTCATGAGAGGATTCAATGACCCCAATCATCAGTGTGTAATGGTCTAGTCTAACTGTGAAAATATGCTCTCTACCAGGCACGTGCACAGATAGAGGTCTAAGAGTTCCTGAATACCTGTCCTGAGAAAAGTGCCCTTTCAGCTTGGTGTTTTTTTCTTCACTTTGAACACCTGCCCCTCCAAAGGTTTGTGCATGGCCCTGCTCTCCACTGTGAACCACTGTGATTAAACACCTATTTCATAAACCACTCTTGGTTATGTATACTTTTTTGTCATAAGAGCTTTATACCGCTTACATTTTTTAATGTAAAAAAAAAATATATATATATATATTTATTTCCCATTGTTCAGTAAAGCTGTACTACTCACCAGGTGTCTTATGGTCAGCAGGTGATCTCTGGTGATGGAGTGTCTGCACGGACCAGGGTCTCCCATGGTCAAGGGGAGACTCAAGAACACCATCACACACAGACACTTTACCTGAAAGGGAAGGATATCGTGGTTTATTGTTGCTCTGATGAAGATCTGAAACCAATGTTGAAACGTATCAGCTTCATGAACAGAAAAATAAAGTTGTACGAAATTTGGTGATATATTTATTTGATATATACTATTTATAAAATATAGCGTTCCATAGAATATATAAAACAGAATATTTCCTATTTCTCAATGGACTTTGTCCCTATGTATCTTCAATTTTGAAACCATATTTTGTGGTTTGTTGCACATTGGATTCTTGCTGCACTGTTCTTAGAATCCCCATAGATCATTTTCTCTTTGTTTCTGCATCTTCTCATCTCCTGCTTTTCTTTTCTTTCTGTAACTCCTTTCTCCTCATTCAAACACTGTCAGGTCTTATTGATTTTTCTATTTCATTTGTGATACTTATTGTTGATGCCACAAATCCACTACATTAGAATAATATTTATTACAAACAGAAATCCAGATGAATAGAATGAGTCAAGCAGAGGGGACGATAGATACTGGGAATTCTAACTCCAGTTATATGAGTAGAGCGGAGCCCCATGGGGTGGAGCTGTACGACATATTACATCCATTTCCTTTTTTACTTGTTCTATTGGTTATCTATATTAAAAAGAAACCTACATTTCTAATGTTAGAAAACTACTGAAAATAAACATGTTTTGGAGCATTCTCTGAACACTCAATTGTTAACCTCTGGCTTAGGTCAATAACATTAATAATGATTATCACACATTAGAAATAATCTAATATAACCACAAATTAGCTTTCATAAAGATGACCCACATTCATACAGTACAGTACATTATAGTCACATGATGTGAATTAACTGTCCATGCCATGTTTACATTTTTGCTACAGTAGTTACATATATTCATTTTAAACTTTGTTAGAGACAAACCTGAAAGTATGAAGTCTGAAACGCCAAACTACTGCAAGAAAATACGACATTCACATTTCCAAAAGAGGGACATAAGTAATTTAACGTGTTCCGCTCTAATGTCAAAATCGTCACACCGCGAGGAAAAATGCAGCAACTGTAGATTAATCAAACAGAATACAGTAATGTCAAAGGCAGTTTTGTCAAGAGATTTCCTTCACAAGAGCATAGCAAAATGAATGAAAGTCATGCAGAAGTAACTGTTTCTCTTACCTTGGTTTTGCACTGAATGTGGGTTGGCACGAGGAGGGTCATCTGGCTCACCTATGAAAATAGAGAAGACCAGACTCCTCTGTCAGAAGCATTGGAGAAGATAGATGATGTGTGTCTTCTCTTTTAGCCCTGATCAATCCCTCTTGTAAACCTCTGGAGACAAGACATGCATTAAAGAGAAGCTGACAGTCCTCTGGCGTGGATGGAGCCCAGGTTTCCCCAGCATGGACTGATGTGGTTCTACTTCCCTCCGAAAGGTCTGGAGCTCACAGTGTGACTGCCTGCCTGAGCTGTAACTCAGAGACTATTTTAAGACCTCCCTCTTCCTGCTCTCTCTCTCATATGGTCCACAGGAAACTATGCCCCGTATCCCAGCTTTCATGATTCCCAATAACAACTGGAGGGTCTCGACTTGAGACATACAGAGCCTTGAAAATCTTAGTATTTGCCCCCTTTCCGATTTCCTCTATTGTTGCATATTTTTGATAGTGAATGTTATCAGATCTTCAACCTAAACCTAGTATTTGCTAAAGGGTACCTAAGTTTACAAATAACATTTAAGTAATTATACTTATTTTATTTATTTAATTAACAAAGTTATGCAACACTCAATAACTTATTGTTCCACCTTTAGCTGCAATGACTGCAACCAAACGCTTCCTGTAGTTGTTGATCGGTCTCTCACATCACTGTGGAGGAATTTTAGCCCACTCTTCAATGCGGAACTGCTGTAACTCAGCAAAATTTATGGATTTTCAAGCATGAACTGCTCGTTTAAAGTCCTGCCACAACATCTCAATTGGGATTAGGTCTGGACTTTGTCTAGGCCATTCCAAATCTTCAAATGTGTTGCTTTCTTAGCTATTTTCATGTAGATTTGATTGTGTGTTTCGGAGCATTGTCTTGCTGCATAATCCAGCTGCTCTTCAGCTCACAGACGGATGGCCTGACAATCTCCTGTAGAATTCTCTGATACAGAGCAGAATTCATGGTTCCTTCTATTAAAGCAAGTCGTCCAGGTCCTGAAACAGAAAAGTATTCCCAAACCATCCCACTACCACCACCATGCTTGGCTGTTGGTATAAGGTTCTTACTGTGGAATGCAGGGTTTGGTTTTCTCCAGGCAAAATGGGACCCATGTCGTCCAAAAAGTTGACTCAAGATTGCCAAAAAGCACATGGAAGCACCTTGATGATCATCAAGACTCTTGGAAGAATGTTCTGTGGACAGATTATTCAAAAGTATAACTTTTTGGATGACATGGTTCCCATTATGCCTGGTGAAAACCAACCACCAAACCCACAAATGTCGCTGAGTTAAATCAGTTATGCATGCAATAGTGGGCCACATTTCCTCCACAGCAACATGAGAGACTGATCAACAACTACAGGAAGCATTTTGTCGCAGTCATTGCAGCTGAAGGTGGCACAACCAGTTATTGAATGTAAAGGGGCAATACATTTTTATTCATTTTACAGACACCTTTCGGGCTCCCGGTTGGCTCAGCTGTCTAAGGCAGTGCATCTCAGTGCAACCAGCTGTGATCAGGAGTCTCATAGGGCGGTGCACGATTGGCCCAGCGTCGTCTGGGTTAGGGGAGGGTTTGGTCAGGGTCGGCAATCATTGTTAAATAAGAATTTGTTCTTAACTGACTTGCCTAGTTAAATAAAGGTTAAATTTATATTTTTTATTTATTTCACACAGGGTCATTGGGTGTTGCATAACTTTGTTTAGGAAATAAATTAAATAAGTATGTAATTGTTGTGTTATTTGTTGACTCAGGTTCAATTGATCTAATATTAGGTTTTGGTTGAAGATCTGATCAAATTCAGTATCAAAAATACATAAAAGTATAGAGAATTTATAAGAGCGCTAATACTTTTCCACGGCACTGTAAATATCAGTCTAGTATGTTTTGTTTATAACTACAAAGGTTTTATGTTGTTTTTGTTTCCTGCACAGAATAACCTTTTGAAACCTTTTCTACACACCGATGCAATGTTTTATGGTAATAAGCTCTTACAGATGTTGCACCCCACTGGGCACACACAGCCTGGTCTCACAGACAAGATGTAACATAGTAAACATAAATCCGGGACACTCAAATTAGTATGTTATCTTACATTTGGTATGGTTACATAAGACAGAAGGTTACTTAAGGCAAAATGTCAAGTTGGTTGGTTGGTCGGGTGGATGAGTAAGTATATAGCACAAACTTCTAGCAACCCAAGGGTTCCATGTTCGAATCTCATCATAGATACTTTTAGCAACTTTGCAACTATTTATTACTTTTTAGCTACTTTGCAACTACTTAGCATGCTAGATAACCCTTCCCCTAACCTTAATCCTTTAATTTAACTCCTAATTCTTACCTTAACCCTATGTAACGGCGTTCTTCGTTTGTCGAAAGAGAGTCGGACCGAAATGCAGCGTGGTGGTTACTCATGTCTTTAATGAATGAATCGCGGTACAAGAAATAACTAATACAAATACAAAACAACAAAACTTCGCGTCCTGGGATAATCCACCCTCGCCGCCGACCATGGCCTAATAGTCCTCACCCAGAACCCCACTGAACTGAGGAGCAGCTTGGGACTGAGGGGCAGCTCGGGACTGAGGGGCAGCTCGGGACTTGAGGGGCAGCTCGGGACTGAGGGGCAGCTCGGGACTGAGGGGCAGCTCGGGACTGAGGGGAAGCCCAGTACTGAGAGGAAGCCCAGTACTGAGAGGAAGCCCAGTACTGAGATGAAGCTCAGGCAGGTAGTAGGCTCCGGTAGATCCTGGCTTGCTGGCGGATCTGGAAGATTCTGGTTGACTAGCAGGTCTGGAAGATTCTGGTTGACTGGCAGATCTAGCTGCTCTATGCAGACTAGCAGATCTGGAAGAGACTGGTTGACTGGTAGATCTGGAAGAATCTGGTTGACTGGCAGATCTAGAAGATCATGGCTGACTGGCGGATCTAGCTGCTCTATGCAGACTGGCAGCTCCTTGCAGACTGGCAGCTCCTTGCAGACTGACAGCTCCTTGCAGACTGACAGCTCTGGCTGCTCCATGCAGGCTGACAGCTCCTTGCAGACTGACAGCTCCTTGCAGACTGGCAGCTCTTTGAAGACTGACAGCTCTGGCTGCTTCTTGTAGACTGACAGCTCTGGCTGCTTCTTGCAGACTGACAGCTCTGGCTGCTTCATGCAGACTGACAGCTCTGGCTGCTTCATACAGACTGACAGCTCTGACTGCTCCATGCAGGCTGACAGCTCTGACTGCTTCATACAGACTGACAGCTCTGACTGCTTTATGCAGACTGACAGTTCTGACTGCTCCATGCAGGCTGACAGCACCCTGCAGACTGGCAGCTCCTTGCAGACTGGCAGCTCTTTGCAGACTGACAGCTCCTTGCAGACTGGCAGCTCTTTGCAGACTGACAGCTCTGGCTGCTTCATGCAGACGGACATCTCTGGCTGCTTCATGCAGACTGACAGCTCAGGCTGCTCCGAACAGGCAGGAGGCTCTGGCAGCGCTGTAGAGGAGGAAGGCTCTGATTGCACTGAACAGACGGGAGACTCCGACAGCGCAGGAGGGAAGGAAGGCTCTGATAGCGCTGAACAGACAGGAGACTCCGACAGCACAGGAGAGGCGCACTGTAGGCCTGATGCGTGGTGCTGGCACTGGTGATACTGGAGCGAGGACACGCACAGGAAGCCTGGTGCAGGGAGCTGCTACCGGAGGACTGGTGTGTGGGGGTGGCTCTGGATAGACCGGACCGTGCAAGCGCACTGGAGCTCTTGAGCACTGAGCCTGCCCAACCTTACCTGGCTCGATGCCCACTCTAGCCCGGCCAATACGAAGGGCTGGTATGAACCGCACTGGGCTATGCATCCGCACTGAAACACCGCTCCATAGCATAACACGGTGCCTGCCCGGTCTCTCTAGCCCCCCGGTAAGCACAGGGAGTTTGCGCAGGTCTCCTACCTGGCATAGCCATACTCCCAGTAAGCCCCCCCCCAATACATTTTTTGGGCTGTTTTTCGTGCTTTCATCCTCGTCGCCGTGCTGCCTCCTCATACCAGCGCCTCTCCGCTTTTACCGCCTCCAGTTCTTCCTTGGGACGGCGATATTCTCCAGGCTGAGCCCAGGGTCCTTTTCCGTCTAATATCTCTTCCCAAGTCCAGAAGTCCTTTGATCGCTGCTCCTCACGATTAACAGGGAGAGTTGGCTCAGGTCTGACTCCTGACTCTGCCACTCTCTCCCTGAGCCCTCCCCCAATATATTTTTGGGGGTGACTTTCGGGTTTCTTTCTGCGCCGCTGTGTCTTTCTCTTCGACTCCATTCTCCTATAGCCCTCTTCGCACTGCTCCAGCGAATCCCAGGCGGGCTCCGGCACTCTCTCTGGGTCGACCTCCCACCTGTCTATTTCTTCCCACGTCGTATACTCCAAGCTTCTGCTGTCCATAACGTCCTCCCTTCGCAGCTCCTACTGCCTGTTACCACGCCACTCGGTCCGTGTGAGGTGGGTGATTCTGTAACGGCGTTTGTCGAAAGAGAGTCGGACCGAAATGCGGTACATGAAATAACTAATACAAATACAAAACAACAAAAAGGAACGTGAAACCTAATTACAGCCTATCTGGTGAAACTACACAGAGACAGGAACAATCACCCACGAAATACAAAGTGAAACCCAGGCTACCTAAATACGGATCCCCATCAGAGACAACAAGAATCACCGGACTCTGATTGAGAACCGCCTCAGGCAGCCAAGCCTATACTAGACACACCCCTAATCAACCACAATCCCAATGCCTACAAAAACCCCAATACGACAATACAATAATCCCATGTCACACCCTGGCCTGAACAAATAATTAAAGAAACCACAAAATACTAAGACCAAGGCGTGACACCCTATTCTTAACCTTAACCCCAACCCTGGCCCAGCTAATGTTAGCCAGCTAGCTAACGTTAGCCACAACAAATTTGAATTTGTAACACATGATTTGTTTTACATATTTGTAACATATTGTGCAAATTACAAATCGGGACATATCATACAAATTGTAATTCGTAACATGTCATACGAAATGGATGATGGACATCCACAAATTAATACATACCATACGAAACGTAACATATCATACAATTTGGAGTGTCCTGGATTTACCTTTACTATGTTACGTCTACCCCTGAGGCCACATTGGTACACACTGAGTTAATCAATGTTGTTTCAACTAATTTATCAATGTATTGTGACGTGTAATCAGCATAGAAAATACATTGGGCTTGAAAAAAGTAATCAACCAGTAATCTTTCATCTAATTTTAACTAGCATTGTAAACATTGAAATGAGTGTAGAACTTCAATTTAAATACATTGACTTAATCTAACTCTCAGGTTGTTACTTTAATCTAATTTCAATATAATCATCAGGTAACCTAGCGGTTAAGAGTGTCGGGCGTTGGGCCAGCAACTGAAAGGTCCAGGTGAACAATATGTCAATGTGTACTTGAATAAGGCACTTAACCCTAATTGCTCCTGTAAATCACTCTGGGTAAGAGTGTCTGCTAGATTAATTAAATGGAAAAGGCAATTTGACAATTGAAAGAAATTACACTAATATCTATCAATTCTACGAATCACGTCATCTCATTATACGCCGACGATATCTTACTTTATCTAGACAATGTATGTCAATCCCTCCCTAAAGCTTTGAAGATCATAGACAAATTCAGCTCCATCTCAAGGAATAAAATAAAACCAAGTCTGTCCATCTCAAGACCCCGATGGAGGACTCCATCTCCAATCGCTTCCCATTTTAAATATTTGGGAATAGATATATATTTCCTTCCTTTGTCAGAAACTTTACCAGAACGCTCAAATCAATTCAATTCGACCTCAGTAGATGGACTAATATCCCAGTTGCTTTAACCAGCAGAATATCTATTGTCAAAATGTATATATTGCCACGGCTGAATTTCTGGTACTCTTCCCTCGTCTCCTCCTTCTAGCTACTGGGATACAATCCATAGTTCGGTTTCAACATTTATATGGCAAGGTAAGAGAGCCCAGATCAAATTAAAAGTTTGCCCAGACAAACTTTCAAAGAAGGAAATATGTGGGAGGACTATCTGTACCAAACAAAATATAATTTCCAGGCACTAGCATTTCGTCCCCCCTTAATTTGGTTTAGACATGCTTATTCTTCCCCCTGGCTGAGTATAGAGAGAAATATGCTGTGTCCTATAACCCTGGAAGCAGTGGTCTTCACTGATACAGTATATCCCATAAACAATGTACACTACACTTTGGTTCTATTATCCCTCACACAATTTCTATTGCCTTGCAATCTGGAGGGCAGCATTCCCCCAATGGTCCAAATGTGGAATCCGGACATTTGCTGATATCCTGGACAGTAATGGTTTGACAACATTCCAAGATTTGAAAGACATTACAACTTAGGTCGGTTATGCTGACCTATGGAGTCCCTTAGGAAACCCAACTACCTAACCATACAGTCATGGGATTTAGAAATGAATTAGCTGGGCTACCGAAAGGACTGATCCCTATAGTATATAAACAATTCATATTCTGTTGGCCATTAAAAAACTATAGTCCACAGATCTAAGTGAATCTGAACAACCCTTTAACTGGAATATATTATGGAAAAATAAGACCTTGGCATCCCGTAATCTGAACCATCAATTTATTTGATGTTTGTTCACAGACTGGAAATGGAAATGGCTCCAACTGTTCAATGTGCCCCATAAATCAGGTAGGCAGTTAAATTCTTCTGGGACAAAGTTACAAAAATAATGTTGAAGTGCATGAATGTAAATATTCAATGCGTTGCGTCTACTATGTTACTTAACAATGATAGCTTCTTGAATGTCTCAATCAATCAGAGACGATTACTACTGGCGGACAGCCCTGCCGCAAACAAAAAATTATCTCTCCCAATTCACCAGTGGACACAGCTACTATTAGAAGTTATAACATTAGAATTATCGTCATCGAGAATGAATGGTGCTAGTCAAGGAACAATTGAGTCCTGGACAAATATACTTGATTCCGTAAAGAATAAACTCCAACACATACAAATAAACAATCTATAAAGCCCAAGACATGCATACCAAAGTGTGTGTGTGTGTGTGTGGGGGGGAACTAGAGATATGGGGGTGGGGACTAACAACAAACCTGTTATCAGTCCCATTAAATTCTCACAGTATGGCGCCGGAGGAGATGGCTTTTTTCACGTTATTTGTAACTTATTTTGTACATAATGTTTCTGCCACCGTCTCTTATGACCGAAAATAGCTTCTGAATATCAGAACAGCGATTACTCACCTCAAACTGGACAAAGATTTGTTCATTAACTAGTCAGACGCAAAGGATTTACTCCAGATACCCGACCAGGTCCAAATCCCTGTCATTCGCATGAAGAGAACACAGACAAAAGGGATGCAGGTCCAGGTTCCTTGTCAGAAAGTGGGTAACCTGCCTCTACCATCCGTCCTATTTATTAGGCAACGTGTAATCACTGGATAATAAACTGGATGAGCTCCGTTCAAGACTATCCTACCAACGGGACATTAAAAATGGTTATATCTTATGTTTCACAGAGTTGTGGCTGAATGACGACATGGATAATATACAGAACAGCTGCATCTGGTAAGACAAGGTGTGTCTATTTGTCATTATAAGCTGTGTGGATTGAGCCCTGAATTCTGATTGGCTGAAAGCCATGGTATATCAGACCGTATACCACGGGTATGACAAAACGTTTAGTTTTACTGCTCTAATTTAATTGGTAACCAGTTTATAATAGCAATTAGGCTCCTCTGGGATTTGTGATATATGGCCAATATACGGCTACGGGCTTTGTCCAGGCACTCAGCGTTGCGTGGATAAAAACAGCCCTTAGCCGTGGTATATTGGCCATATACGACACCTTTTCGGGGCTTATTGCTTAAATAACAACTGGTGCGCGAAATCAAATATTAAGGAAGTCTCAAGGTTTTGCTCGCCCGAGGTAGAGTATCTAATAACAACTATTTACCAAGAGTTTTCATCTATATTTTTCACAACAGTTTATCTACCACCACAAACCAATGCTGGCACTTAGACCGCACTCAATGAGCTGTATAAAGCCATAAGCAAACAAGAAAATGCTCACCCAGAGGTGGCGCTCTTAGTGGCTAGGGACTTTAATGCAGGGAAACTTAAATCCGATTTACCTCATTTATACCAACATGTTACATGTGCAACAAGAGGAACACAACTCTAGACCACCTTTACTCCACATACAGAGACACGTACAAAGCTCTCCCTCGCACTCCATTTGACAAATCTGACCATAATTCTATCCTCCTGATTCCCGCTTACAAGCAAAAACTAAAGCAGGAAGTACCAGTGACTCGCTTAATACAGAAGTGGTCAGATGATGCAGATGCTAAGCTACAGGGCTGTTTTGCTAGCACAGACTGGAATACCTTCCAGGACTCATCTGATGGTATTGAGGAGTACATCAGTCACCGGCTTCATCAATAAGTGCATCAATGACGTTGTCCCCACAGTGACCGTACGTACATACCCCAACCAGAAGCCATGGATTACAGGCAACATCCACACTGAGCTAAAAGGTAGAGCTTCCGAGTGGGACTCTAACCCGGACGCTTATAAGAAATCCCGATATGCCCTCAGACGAACCATCAAACAGGCAAAGCGTAAATACAAGTCTAAGATTGAATCCTACTACACCAGCTCCGACGCTAGTTGGATGTGTCAAGGCTTGCAAACTATTACGGAATACAAAGGGAAGCCCAGCCGCGAGCTGCCCAGTGACACAAGCCTACCAGACGAGCTAAATGACTTCTCTGAGCGCTTTGAGGCAAGCAAAACTGAAGCATGCATGAGAGCACCAGCTGTTCCAGATTACTGTGTGATCACACACACCGTAGCCAATGTGAGTATGACCTTTAACCTTTTTGGGATAGGGGGCAGCATTTTCACTTTTGGATGAATAGCGTGTCCAGACTGAACTGCCTCCTACTCTGTCCCAGATGCTAATATATGCATATTATTATTAGTATTGGATAGAAAACACTCTGAAGTTTCTAAAACTGTTTGAATGATATCTGTGAGTATAACAGAACTCACATGGCAGACAAAAATCTGAGAAGAAATCCAAACAGGTAGGGAGCGTGGTAGTGGTCAGGCACTGTGTTATGCGGTGAAGCACACGGTGTCTCCAGTGCGCGTTCACAGCTACATTCCAGCTCGCCGCATTGGACGGGTTAGAGTGGGCATCCAGCCAGGACGGATGGTACCCTGCTCAACGCTCCTGGCCTCCAGTGGGCCTCTAGTGCGCACTGTGTCTCCGGTACGTCTGCACAGCCCAGTGCGTCCTGTGTTAGTGCCCCACATTTACCAGGTGAAAGTAACCATCCAGCCAGGATGGGTTGTGTCAGCTCTACGCTTGAGACCTCCAGTGCGCCTCCACGGCCAAGTGTATCCGGTGCCTGCCCCACGCACCAGGCTTCCAGTGCATCTCCCCAGTCCGGTGAGACCTGTTCCGATTCCACATACCAGGCCTCCAGTATGTCTACACAGTCTGGTAAGCCCCGTGGCAGCTCCACGCACCAGGCTTCCAGTATGTCTCCTCAGTCCGGTGAAACCTATTCCGGCTCCACGTAGGAAGCCTCCAGTGATGAATCATGGCACGAAGCCTCCAGTGATGATCCATGGCACGAAGCCTCCAGTGATGATCCATGGCCCAGAGCCTGCAGTGAGGATTGAGCATCCATGGCACGAAGCCTCCAGCGTTGATCCGTGGTCCAGAGCCTCCAGCGACGGTCCCCAGTCCGGAGCCTCCATCGACGGATGGGAAACTCTATGTTCTTTGTTTCTATGTTTTGGCCAGGTATCTCAATCAGGGACAGCTGTCTATCATTGTCTATCATTGTCTCTGATTGGGAATCATACTTAGGCAGGCTGTTTCCCTTTTGTATTTGTGGGTAGTTGTCTTTAAGAGTGGCATTATAGCCTACGTAAGCTTCACGGTCGTTTCTTTGTTCTTTGTTTTGTTGGCGACATTCATCAAATAAAAGAAATGTACGCTCACCATGCTGCACCTTGGTCTGGGCATTTCCAAGACGACAGCGATCGTGACAGTCCTGTTGTTGCCCCAGTATGGATGTTAACATTCCAAAAACAGGTCTGGCAAAGAAAAGAAAATCATGATGAAAGTACATTGATCGAAACATTGTCTTCTTTTATGATCCATTTCAAATGTTGTGTACCATTTAAGAATGTTAATTTGCATTTACTTGGTATGAGATGGAGTTTATATTTCCAAGGAAAAGAAAGTGAATATCCACTGTTTCCTGTATTGTCTTTCTTTACTTGAGCTGCTGGTATACTTTATCACTGTATCAATAGCCCAAATCTAGATCACCCTCAGGTTGAAGCAAACCGGTAGTAGTCACTTTTTTTTCACTGCTTATTTTTTCCAGCTCCTTTGCCAATTTAGTGGTTAGTTCCTGTCTTTGCCTTCCTCTTATCTCAGGTCATTCAAGGCAGAATCTACGAGATCTAGCAGGGTTTGTGGTGAATTACAGTACATTTGGAAAGTATTCAGACCCCTTGACTTTTTCCACATTTTGTTATGTTACAGCCTTATTCTAAAATCGATTAAATAGTTTTTTTCCTAATCTGTCTACACATAATACTCCAGAATGACAAAGCAAAAGAGTAAAAAAACATATATATAATAAAAAATAAAAATAAACGGAAAAATTACATTTACATAAGTATTCAGACCCTTTACTTTCGGCAGCGATTACAGCCTTGGGTCTTCTTGGGTATGACTCTACAAGCTTGGCACACTTGTCTTTGGGGAGTTTCTACTATTCCTCTCTGGAGATCCTCTCAAACTCTGTCAGGTTGGATGGGGAGCATTGCTGCACAGCTATTTTCAGGTCTCTCCAGAGATGTTCGATCTGGTTCAAGTCCGGGCTCTGGCTGGGCCACTCAAGGAAATTCGGAGAATAGTCCGGAAGCAACTCCTATGTTGTCTTGGCTGTGTGCTTAGGATCATTGTCTTGTTGGAAGGTGAAACTTCACCCCAGGCTGAGGTCCTGACGCTCTGGAGCGGGTTTTCATCATGGAACTCTCTGTACTTTGCTCCATTCATCTTTCCCTTGCTCCTGAATAGTTGCCCAGCCCCTGCCGCTGAAAATCCCCACAGTATGATGCTGCCACTACCATGCTACACTGTCGGGATGATGCCAGGTTTCATCCAGCTGTGACGCTTTCATTCAGGCCAAATGGTTTAATATGGGTTTCATCAGACCAGAAAGTCTTTATTGAGGAGTGGTTTCCTTCTGGCCACTACCATAAAGCTAAGATTGGTGGAGTGCTGCAGAGATGGTTGTCCTTCTGGAAGGTTCTCCCATCTCCATCTCTGGAGCTCTGTCAGTGACCATCGGGTTCTTGGACCAAGGCCCTTCTCCCCGATTGCTCCGTTTGGCCAGCTCTAGGAATATTCTTGGTGGTTCCAAACCCTTCCCCTGATCTGTGCTCGGAGCTCAATGGACAATTCCCTCAACCTCATGGCTTGGTTTTTGCTCTGACATGCACTGTTAACTGTGGGACCGTATATATATTATGTGCCTTTCTAAATCATGTCCTGTCAATTGAATTTACCACAGGTTGACTCCAAGTTGTAGAAACATCTCAAGGTAGTTCAATGGAAACAGGATACACCTGAGCTCAATTTCGAATCTCATAGCAAAGGGTCTGAATACTTGTAAATAAGGTATTTCAGTTTTTTACTTATACATTTGCAAAAAAAATAAAAAATCTGTGTTCGCTTTGCCTTTATGGGGTTTGGTGTGTAAATTGATAAAGACAAATAGTTTTTTAAATCAATTTCAGAATAAGGCTGTAATGTAACAATATGTGGAAAAGGGAAGCGGGCTGGGCAGATAAAATTACAAAAGAACCTGGCTGCACACTGAAATTCCAACACCCACCAGTATCAAATAGTAACATAATACAACATTTGATCCAAACACATCTATGCCAGTTTTCTGTTTTTCTTTCCTTTTTATCCTTTATATCTCCTCCAACTATCATCTGGTGTGTTGTTCTTCAGCCAATCAGAGTTCAGTTCAGTTGTTTCCTTTCATTATCCTGCTTTCTGTATCTGAGACATCCCAGCTAGCATATTTGGTTCCTTGAAAGTTGAGTGAACATGTGTTTTTGGTTTCACAATGGTTATGGGAATGTTTCCTGACCAGTAAAACGGAATGTTTTTTAAACATTGGGGCGGCAGGGTAGCCTAGTGGTTAGAGCATTAGACTAGTAACCGGAAGGTTGCAAGTTCAAATCCCAGAGCTGACAAGGTACAAATCTGTCGTTCTGCCCCTGAACAGGCAGTGAACCCACTGTTCCTAGGCCGTCTTTGAAAATAAGAAATTGTTCTTAACTGACTTGCCTAGTTAAATAAAGGTTAAAAAAAAAAAAAAATAGAAACATTGTGAGAACAGACGTGAACATTTTGCCTGGTCTGGGAACTTGTATTCTTTAGGTTGCAGGGAGGTTCTGAGAACATTTTTGTCTCAAAGTTTTGCTGGAAGGTTAGCCCTAACCCTATTGTTCAGATTTAAAATAAAATTAAATCCTTAAAACATTCACTAAATGTTTCAAAAAGACTTTGACTAAATGCCATCTTATTTTTGTATAACTTCCTTTTTTTACTCCAAGCAACGTAGAACACATGGAATTAATTTACTTAGGCTTTAATCATGTGAACATTCTGTATATATTTTTTATTGTGACACAGCATCAGTGAGATTTGAACTTATGATCTTTATCCATGGAATTAGTCCACTGCGGCAACAGGATGGAACTAGCATGCCATGTTTTTTTTACACCTACAAAGTTGTTAATTTTTGTCTATTCAAACAGACCCCATGTCAAAGGAAACAAACACTCATTAAGATTAGGTGTGGCTAGTACATGGGTGCGGCCAACACACATGATCACAGATAGATGATAGAGAGAGTTTTGTTGATGCTGAGAATGGAATGTAGTTGTCATGGGTCCCCTCAAAAGTTAAACGGCTGCACCATTAAGAGCATCCTGACCGGTTGCATCACTGCCTGGTATGGCAGTTGCTCGGCATCCGACCGTAAGGCGCTACAGAGGGTAGTACGTAGGGCCCAGTACATCACTGGGCCAAACCTTCCTGCCATCCAGGACGTATATACTAGGCGGTGTCAGAGGAAGGCCCCAAAAATTGTCAAAGACTCCAGTCACCCAGGTCATAGACTCTACTACCGTACGGCAAGCGGTACCGGAGCGGTAAGTCTAGGTCCAAAAGTCTCCTTAACAGCTTCTAACACAAGCCATAAGACTGCTGAAAAAATAATCAAACACCCACCCGTACTATTTACATTGAAACCCCTCTCCTCTCCACACCACTACCACTCTCTGTTGTCATCTATGCATAGTCAATTTAATTAACTCTACCTACAAGTACATACTACCTCAACTAACCGGTGCCCCCGCACACTGACTCTGTACCGGTACCCCCTGTATATATTGTTATTTTTTACTGCTCCTCTTTAATTACTTGTTACTTTTATCCTTATTCTTATCTGTATGTTTTTTGAAACTGCACTGTCAGTTAGGGGCTTGTAAGTAAGTATTTCATTGTAAGGTGAATACCTGTTGTATTCGGCGCATGTGATTAATCAAATATGATTTTAGTGTATTATAGAACAAGAGTTAAGCAAACGGTAAGTCAAAGCAGGGTGGCAGGCAATCTGTAGGTCAAGGCAGGCAAAAAGTTGTAATCCAAATCAGAGTCAGGCAGGTACAAGACGGCAGGCAGGGTCGGGGTCATGCCAGGCAGAAAGGACAAATGGGATGGGACACATCTGGTGTGAGGTTGAGACAAGCACAAAGACAGGTGAAACAGATCAGGGTGTGACATGAAACTTTTCACTCTCTCAACTGTGGCCTGTCGATGTGTGAATGGGGCATGCTCCCTCTGCTGTCTCCTGAAGTCCACAATCTGCTCCTTTGTTTTGTGGACGTTGATGGAAAGGTTATTTTCTTGACACCACTCTGCCAGAGCCTTCACCTACTCCTTGTAGGCTGTCTCGTTGATGTTAGTAATCTCCAACTCAATCATTAAGTTTTCAGACGACAAAACAGTGTCGAAGCTTCCCACCATTAGCTCTGACAAATTGAAAACTCTAGTCATTGGCGACTCCATTACGCGCAGTATTAGACTTAAAACGAATCATCCAGCGATCATACACTGTTTACCAGGGGGCAGGGCTACCGACGTTAAGGCTAATCTGAAGATGGTGCTGGCTAAAGCTAAAACTGGCGAGTGTAGAGAGTATAGAGATATTGTTATCCACGTCGGCACCAACGATGTTAGGATGAAACAGTCAGAGATCACCAAGCGCAACATAGCTTCAGCGTGTAAATCAGCTAGAAAGATGTGTCGGCATCGAGTAATTGTCTCTGGCCCCCTCCCAGTTAGGGGGAGGGATGAGCTCTACAGCAGAGTCTCACAACTCAATCGCTGGTTGAAAACTGTTTTCTGCCCCTCGCAAAAGATAGAATTTGTAGATAATCGGCCCTCTTTCTGGGACTCACCCACAAACAGGACCAAGCCTGACCTGCTGAGGAGTGACGGACTCCATCCTTGCTGGAGGGGTGCTCTTATCTTATCGACCAACATAGACAGGGCTCTAACTCCTCTAGTTCCACAATGAAATAGGGTGCAGGCCAGGCAGCAGGCTGTTAGCCAGCCTGCCAGCATAGTGGAGTCTGCCACTAGCACAGTCAGTGTAGTCAGCTCAGCTATCCCCATTGAGACCGTGTCTGTGCCTCGACCTAGGTTGGGGAAAACTAAGCATGGCGGTGTTTGCCTTAGCAATCTCACTAGGATAAAGACCTCCTCCATTCCTGTCATTATTGAAAGAGATCATGATACCTCACATCTCAAAATAGGGCTACTTAATGTTAGATCCCTTACTTCAAAGGCAATTATAGTCAAAGAACTAATCACTGATCATAATCTTGATGTGATTGGCCTGACTGAAACATGGCTTAAGCCTGATGAATTTACTGTGTTAAATGAGGCCTCACCTCCCGGCTACACTTGTGACCATATCCCCCGTGCTTCCCGCAAAGGCGGAGGTGTTGCTAACATTTCCGATAGCAAAATTTAAATTTAAAAAAAAAAATGACGTTTTCGTCTTTTGAGCTTCTAGTCATGAAATCTATGCAGCCTACTCAATCACTTTTTTTTATAGCTACTGTTTACAGGCCTCCTGGGCCATATACAGCGTTCCTCATTGAGTTCCCTGAATTCCTATCGGACCTTGTAGTCATAGCAGATAATATTCTAATCTTTGGTGACTTTAATATTCACGTGGAGAAGTCCACAGATCCACTCCAAAAGGCTTTCGGAGCCATCATCAACTCAGTGGGTTTTGTCCAACATGTCTCTGGACACACTCACTGTCACAGTCATACTCTGGACCTAGTTTTGTCCCATGGAATACATGTGGTGGATCTTAATGTTTTTCCTCATAATTCTTGACTATCGGACCACCATTTTATAACGTTTGCAATTGCAACAAATAATCTGCTCAGACCCCAACCAAGGAACATCAAAAGTCGTGCTATAAATTCACAGACAACACAAAGATTCCTTGATGTCCTTCCAGATTCCCTCTGTCTACCCAAGGACGCCAGAGGACAAAAATCAGTTAACCACCTAACTGAGGAACTCAATTTAACCTTGCGCAATTCCCTAGATGCAGTTGCACCCCTAAAAACTAAAAACATTTCTCATAAGAAACTAGCTCCCTGGTAAACAGAAAATACCCAAGCTCTGAAGCAAGCTTCCAGAAAATTGGAACGGAAATGACGCCACACCAAACTGGAAGTTTTCCGACTAGCTTGGAAAGACAGTACCGTGCAGTACCAAAGAGCCCTTACTGCTGCTCGGTCATCCTATTTTTCTAACTTAATTGAGGAAAATAAGAACAATCCGAAATTCCTTTTTGATACTGTCGCAAAGCTAACTAAAAAGCAGCATTCCCCAAGAGAGGATGGCTTTCACTTCAAATATAAAAAACTATCGGCCTATATCGAATCTTCCATTCCTCTCAATTTTTTTTAGAAAAGGCAGTTTTTTATTTATTTATTTTATCTTTATTTTACTAGGCAAGTCAGTTAAGAACAAATTCTTATTTTCAATGACGGCCTAGGAACAGTGGGTTAACTGCCTGTTCAGGGGCAGAATGACAGATTTTGTACCTTGTCAGCTCGGGATTTGAACTTGCAACCTTTCAGTTACTAGTCCAATGCTCTAACCACTAGTTGCGCAGCAACTCACTGCCTTCCTGAAGACAAACAATGTATACAAAATGCTTCTGTCTGGTTTTAGACCTCATCATAGCACTGAGACTGCACTTGTGAAGGTGGTAAGTGACCTTTTAATGGCATCAGACCGAGGCTCTGCATCTGTCCTCGTGCTCCTAGACCTTAGTGCTGCTTTTGATACCATCGATCACCACATTCTTTTGGAGAGATTGGAAACCCGAATTGGTCTACACGGACAAGTTCTGGCCTGGTTTAGATCTTATCTGTCGGAAAGATATCAGTTTCTCTCTGTGAATGGTTTGTCCTCTGACAAATCAACTGTAAATTTCAGTGTTCCTCAAGGTTCCGTTTTAGGACCACTATTGTTTTCACTATATATTTTACCTCTTGGGGATGTCATTCGAAAACATAATGTTAACTTTCACTGCTACCCGGATGACACACAGCTGTACATTTCAATGAAACATGGTGAAGCCCCAAAATTGCCCTCGCTAGAAGCATGTGTTTCAGACATAAGGAAGTGGATGGCTGCAAACTTTCTACTTTTAAACTCGGACAAAATAGAGATTCTTGTTCTAGGTCCCAAGAAACAATGAGATCTTCTGTTGAATCTGACAATTAATCTTAATGGTTGTACAGTCGTCTCAAATAAAACTGTGAAGGATCTCGGCGTTACTCTGGACCCTGATCTCTCTTTTGAAGAACATATCAAGACCATTTCAAGGACAGCTTTTTTCCATCTACGTAACATTGCAAAAATCAGAAACTTTCTGTCCAAAAATGATGCAGAAAAAATAATCCATGCTTTTGTCACTTCTAGGTTAGACTACTGCAATGCTCTACTTTCCGGCTACCCGGATAAAGCACTAAATAAACTTCAGTTAGTGCTAAATACGGCTGCTAGAATCCTGACTAGAACCAAAAATGTGATCATATTACTCCAGTGCTAGCCTCCCTACACTGGCTTCCTGTCAAGGCAAGGGCTGATTTCAAGGTTTTACTGCTAATCTACAAAGCATTACATGGGCTTGCTCCTACCTATCTCTCTGATTTGGTCCTGCCGTACATACCTATACGTACGCTACGGTCACAAGACGCAGGCCTCCTAATTGTCCCTAGAATTTCTAAGCAAACGGCTGGAGGCAGGGCTTTCTCCTATAGAGCTCAATTTTTATGGAATGATCTGCCTACCCATGTAAGAGACGCAAACTCGGTCTCAACCTTTAAGTCTTTACTGAAGACTCATCTCTTCAGTGGGTCATATGAATGAGTGTAGTCTGGCCCAGGAGTGGGAAGGTGAACGGAAAGGCTCTGGAGCAACGAACCGCCTTTGCTGTCTCTACCTGGCCGGTTCCCCTCTTTCCACTGGGATTCTCTGCCTCTAACCCTATTACAGGGGCTGAGTCACTGGCTTACTGGGGCTCTTTCATACCGTCCCTAGGAGGAGTGTGTCACTTGAGTAGGTGTCACTTCCTGTCAGGGTTGGCGCCCCCCCTTGGGTTGTGCAGTGGCGGAGATCTTTGTGGGCTATACTCAGCCTTGTCTCAGGATGGTAAGTTGGTGGTTGAAGATATCCCTCTAGTGGTGTGGGTGCTGTGCTTTGGCAAAGTGGGTGGGGTTATATCCTTCCTGTTTGGACCTGTCCGGGGGTGTCCTCGGATGGGGCCACAGTGTCTCCTGACCCCTCCTGTCTCAGCCTCCAGTATTTATGCTGCAGTAGTTTATGTGTCGGGGGGCTAGGGTCAGTTTGTTATATCTGGAGTACTTCTCCTGTCCTATACGGTGTCCTGTGTGAATTTAAGTGTACTCTCTCTAATTCTCTCTTTCTCTCTTTCTTTCCCTCTCTCGGAGGACCTGAGCCCTAGGACCATGCCTCAGGACTACCTGACATGATGACTCCTTGCTGTCCCCAGTCCACCTGGCCGTGCTGCTGCTCCAGTTTCAACTGTTCTGCCTTATTATTATTGGACCATGCTGGTCATTTATGAACATTTGAACATCTTGCCCATGTTCTGTTATAATCTCCCCCCGGCACAGCCAGAAGAGGACTGGCCATCCCACATAGCCTGGTTCCTCTCTAGGTTTCTTCCTAGGTTTGGGCCTTTCTAGGGAGTTTTTCCTAGCCACCGTGCTTCTACACCTGCATTGCTTGCTGTTTGGGGTTTTAGGCTGGGTTTCTGTACAGCACTTTGAGATATCAGCTGATGTACGAAGGGCTATATAAATAAATTTGATTTGATTTGGTAGTACTGTTGCGTCGTCTGAAAACTTAATGATTGAGTTGGAGATGTGCATGGCCACGCTGTCATGGATGAACAGGGAGTACCTGAGGGCACTAAGCATGCACCCTTGTGGGCTCCCCATGTTGAGGATCAGTGTAGCGGAGGTGTTGTTGCGTTCCTTCACCACCTGGGGTCGGCCCGTCAGGAAGTCCAGGACCCAGTTCCACAGGGCAGTGTTCAGACCAGGGCCCCAAGCTTAGTGATGAGCTTGGAGGGCAATATGGTGTTGAAGGCTGAGCTGTATTCGATGAATCACATTCTTACATAAGTATTCCTCTTTTCCAGATGGGGTAGAGCAGTGTGCAGTGCGATGGTGATTGCATCATTGGTGGATTTGTTGGGGCGGTATGTAAATTGTGCTGGGTCTAGGGTGTCGGGTAATGTGGAGGTGATCCTTAACTAACGTCTCAAAGCACTTCATGATGACAGAAGTAAGTGCCATGGTGCGATATACATTTAGTTCTATCTTGGGTAAAATATCAATGGGGGACATCTTGAAGCAAGTGGGGACAACAGACATGGATAGGGAGAGATTGAACATGTCCGTAAACAGTCCAGACAGCTGGTCTGCACATGCTCTGAGGACGTGGCTTGGGATGCTGTCTCACCTACATCAATAAACGCAAAACGAATATAAAAACAGGAACGCAGGCTTTATCATTGTTTTTTTAGAGAAATGTTTGGCGATTGACTAGAAATGCCTTGGAGATCAACCAGTAGATCACAATCAACCGGTTGGTGACCACTATGTCAAAGTAATGGAATAACAAGAAAAGGTCCTTTGTACCATTCCCAGAAAGTTGTGGGAAGGTTGTATGTAAAATAACCATAGGACAACCACACTCTCACCAAGCTCTAATAAATATATGGTTCTCAGAACGTTATGTGCTAGCTGGGATCAGATTTAGAATTTTGTAATCTGGGAAGTATCCAGTGACCTCTCTTAAGAAAAATAAGAACTATAGAGTGAGCCCAATTTACTGTCTTTTACACAACACTGGTCTGGCTGGCAGAATCACGCATAGAGGAGAACTCATACCTCTTTAATACATGCAATAGGGCTGCTGCGTCTGCTAATGGCACTGTTATTCATCATCCAAACTCTTAGTCTTGAGCCCTTTATTCTCTCTGGGTTTAAACTCCAGGTCTTTTAGGATTATTTAATAACCCGTACAAAGCATCATATCCGCTGAGAGATCTATGGATTCCTCTATAATTCAAACTTGTCTGATCTTTGATGAATACATGGAGACACTCCAGTAATGGCTGAAGTTGATGACATACAGATGTAAGATCTTAATTTGATCAAGCTGTTGCAATGCAAGAAATATACAACTTGTATTTGCGGTTTAAAAATACTTTGGAGATATGTAATTTCCACTTAGAGATCTCAGACTTGATTTTCCCCAATGAAAGATGTGTCAACCCCTACAAGGACCATGGATACAAAAAGTATTATATTTGTATCGACATTCAACTGGTGAAAGTTGATTGTAATAAGATTAGGGGGATCCCTATTAGGGTGTGGTGACTGGCATTATTATCCCTTGTCTGATTCAAATTTTGGAATCTGTTTATACCAAACTAGAATCATAATAGAATTAAAGAAGTTAATTGAAGGTTGATTATGATAATTATGATCACAATGCTTTTACTTAAAGATTTTTCCATTTTCTTTCTCTCCCACCATCTAAAATATTTGTGGATTGGTTGGGAAGGCTATTCACTACAATCAGGGCTATGTATACTTACTCAAAAATTGCACCTTTATAGCCACCAAAGACTAGGTCTCACGGGGGGCAGTGATGTATCTTGATTTAATTCAGGATGGTCATATGGAAGACTTATTATGGCTATGCTTAAGTGTTTTACAAGTATTCCCCATTACAAATTGTCTTTCCTTATCATTACACTTTCTTTATCTTTCTTCACAGCCTGAATACCGCAAATACTTTAGGTTCCACTATTATGATAAACTGGAATGTGAAGGGACTAACAGCAGAATAAGAAGAAATAAGATTCTCTCACATTTACACAACTTAAATGGCAGATTGTTTTTCTCCAAGAAACCCACCTACACCCTCGAGGTCAAAATTGTCTTGCAAAGGTATGGGTGGATCAACAGTTCCACACAACATTTTAACTCCAAAAGCCACAGTACAGCAATTATAATACACAAGGACGTGCAGTTCACTGCTAGCAATGCCATATCCGATGACAATGGGCATTATATGTGATTGTTTCTGGAATACTATTCAGAAAAATTGGGATGACCATCTCTTCTTTACTAACATAATTTCACTGATCCCAAACATGGATACACACCTTCCAATACTTGGTGGGAACTTAATTCATTTGTGTTCTAAATTCAATCCTCAACCACTTCAAATAAATAAACAGCAACCTTCATCTACACTGTGGATTTAACAAGTGACATCAATAAGAGATGAAAACAATCTTTCTCTGTGGTTAATACTTAATGCAATTACTGTTGATTCGTAAAGTATTCAGACCTCTTGACTTTTTCCACATTTGTTATATTACAGCCTTATTCTAAAATGTTTTTTTCCTCAGTCTACACAATACTCCATAATGACAAGGCAAAAACATTTTTTTTAAATGTTGACAGATTTATAAATAATAAAAAATTTAAAAACTAAACGGAAATATCATATTTATATAAGTATTCAGACCCTTTACTCAATACTTTGTTGAAGCACCTTTTGCAGCGATTACAGCCTCGAGTGGTCTTGGGTATGACGCTACAAGCTCAGCACAGGGGGAGTTTCTCACATTCTTCTCTGCAGATCCTCTTAACTTCTTGGATATAGGGGGCGCTCTTTTCATTTATGGATAAAAAAACGTTCCCGTTTTAAACAAGATATTTTGTCACGAAAAGATGCTCGACTATGCATATAATTAACAGCTTTGGAAAGGAAACACTCTGACGTTTCCAAAACTGTAAAGATATTGTCTGTGAGTGCCACAGAACTAATGCTACAGGCAACACCAAGATGAAATGTCATACAGGAAGAGCCCCAGATTTTGAATGCGCTGTGTTCCAATGTCTCCTTATATGACTGTGTATGGGTCACAAATGAGCTTAGACTTTCTGTCGTTTCCCCAAGGTGTCGACAGCATGGTGACGTATTTGTAGGCAAATCATTGGAAGATTGACCTTAACTTCTTCGAGATAGGGGGTGCTCTTTTAATTTTTGGATAAAAAACGTTCCCGTTTTAAACAAGATATTTTGTGACGAAAATATGCTTGACTATGCATGTAATTGACAGCTTTGGAAAGAAAAAACTCTGACGTTTCCAAAACTGCAAATATATTATCTGTGAGTGACCCAGAACTAATGCTACAGGCGAAACCAAGATGAAGTTTCATACAGGAAATGCTCCAGATTCTGAAGGCGCTGTGTCCCAATGTCTCCTTATAAGGCTGTGAATGCGCCAGGAATGAGCCTGCCCTTTCTGGCGTTTCCCCAAGGTGTCTGCAGCATTGTGACGTATTTGTAGGCAAATCATTGGAAGATTGACCATAAGAGACTACATTTACCAGGTGTCCGCCCGGTGTCCTGCGTCGAAATTACTGTGTAATCTCTAGGTCCATGCGCATTCCATTTCTTCAGAAGAGAAAGTCAACTGCCACGAAGGATTTATCATCGATAGATATGTGAAAAACACCTTGAGGATTGATTCTAAACATCGTTTGCCATGTTTCGATATTATGGAGTTCATTTGGAAAAAAGTTCGCGTTTTAATGACTTAATTTTTGTTTTTTTTCTTACCCAAATGTGATGAAGAAAACGGAGCGATTTGTCCTAAACAAATAATCTTTCAGGAAAAACTGAACATTTGCTATCTAACTGAGAGTCTCCTCATTGAAAACATCCGAAGTTCTTCAAAGGTAAATGATTTTATTTGAATGCTTTTCTGTTTTTTGTGAAAATGTTGCCTGCTGAAAGCTAACGCAAATGCTATGCTAAATGCTACGCTAGCTATCAATACTGTTACACAAATGCTTGTTTTGCTATGGTTGAGAAGCATACTTTTGAAAATCTGAGATGACAGTGTTGTTAACAAAAGGCTAAGCTTGAGAGCTAGCATATTGATTTCATTTCATTTGCGATTTTCATGAATAGTTAATGTTGTGTTATGCTAATAAGCTTGCGGCTAGATTTACACAATCCTGGATACAGGTTTTTTTCGTAGCTAAACATGATGCAGAAAACAGAGCGATTTGTCCTAAACAAATAATCTTTCAGGAAAAACTGAACATTTGCTATCTAACTGAGAGTCTCCTCATTGAAAACATCCGAAGTTCTTCAAAGGTAAATTATTTTATTTGAATGCTTTTCTGGTTTTTGTGAAAATGTTGCCTGCTGAAAGCTAACGCTAAATGCTATGCTAAATGCTACGCTAGCTATCAATACTGTTACACAAATGCTTGTTTTGCTATGGTTGAGAAGCATATTTTGAAAATCTGAGATGACAGTGTTGTTAACAAAAGGCTAAGCTTGAGAGCTAGCATATTGATTTCATTTCATTTGCGATTTACATGAGTAGTTAACGTTGCGTTATGGTAATGGCTTGAGGCTGTAGTCATGATCCCGGATCCGGGATGGCTCGACGCAAGAAGTTAAGAGACTACATCTACCAGGTGGCCGCTTGGTGTCCTCCGTTGCAATTATTGCGTAATCTCCAGCTGCGTGTTTGCTTCGAGGAGAAACACAGCTGCCACAAATGATTTATCATCGAATAGATATGTGAAAAACACCTTGAGTATTGATTCTAAACAACGTTTGCCATGTTTCTATCGATATTATGGAGTTAATTTGGTAAAAAGTTTAGCGTTGTAGAGACTGCATTTTCTGATTTTTTTCATAGCCAAACGTGATGAACAAAACGGAGTGATTTCTCCTACACAAATAATCTTTTGGGAAAAAATGAACATTTGCTATCTAACAGAGTCTCCTCATTGAAAACATCTGAAATTCTTCAAAGGTAAATTATTTTATTTGAATGCTTTTCTTGTTTTTGTGTGTAGCTATGGTTGAAAAGCATATTTTGAAAATCTGAGATGACAGTGTTGTTAACAAAAGGCTAAGCTTGTGAGTGAATATATTTATTTAATTTCATTTGCGATTTTCATGAATAGTTAACGTTGCCTTATGGTAATGAGCCTGAGGCTATAATTACGCTCCCAGATACGGGATTGCTCGATGCTAGAGGTTAAGCTCTGTCAGGTTGGATGGGGAGGGTCGCTGCACAGCTATTTTCAGGTATCTCCGATGAGGCTTGATCGGGTTCAAGTCCGGGGTCCTGCTGGGCAGCTCAAGGACATTCAGAGACTTGTCCCGAAGCCACTGCTACGTTATCTTGGCTGTGTGCTTTAGGTCATTGTCCTGTTGGAAGGTGAACCTCTGTCCCAGTCTGATGTCCTGAGTGCTCTAGAGCAGGTTTTCATAATTTCCTATTTTTTTTTACAGCCCTTGATAAATTACGATTTGGGGAAGTACTTAAATCATGGATCAAAATATTATACTCATCCCCCATTGCATCTGTATGTACAACCAAAAATAATCTCAGACTAGTTCCCTCTACATAGAGGCACGATACAGGTATGTCTACTTTTGCTGCTTTTTTATATTGCGATAGAACTGCTTGCTACTGTAAATCCCTACGAATAAATTAACATTTTGCAAGTGTAAATAGAGCCGGTGTAAAACACAAACTTTCGTTATATGCAGAAAACTTTCTGCTGTTTATTTCGGACCCTCACAATATACAATCCCCACGGTTATAGATACGCTGAATATATTCTGCAGGATCTCAGGTTTAAAAAAACCTGAGATTGGCCAGTTGAGAACAAGTTGTGACCTGACCAAGATAAAGCAAAGCAATGCGACAAAAACAACAACACAGAGTTACACATGGGATAAACAAACTTACAGTCAATAACACAATAGAAAACTCTACATACAGTGTGTGCAAATGTAGTGAGATTAGGGAGGTAAGGTAATAAATAGGCCATAGTGGCATTAACACTGGAAATTAGCATTAACATTGGAGTGATAGATGTGCAGATGATGATGTGCAAGTAGAGATACTGTAGTTCAAAAGAGAGAGAGAAAACAATATGGGGATGAGGTAGTTGGGTGGGCTATTTACAGATGGGCTGTGTACAGGTGCAGTTGCTCTGACAGCTGGTGCGTATAGTTAGTGAGGGAGATATAAGTCTCCAGCTTCAATGATTTTTGCAGTTCGTTCCAGTCATTGGCAGCAGAGAACTGGAAGGAAAGGCGGCCAAAGGAGTGTTGGCTTTGGGGATGAACAGTGAGATATGCCTGTTGGAGCGCATGCTACAGGTGGGTGTTGCTATGGTGACCAGTGAGCTGAGATAAGGTGGGGCTTTACCTAGCAAAGACTTATAGATGACCTGGAGCCAGTGGGTTTGGCAACGGATATGTAGCGAGGGCCAGCCAACGAGAGCTTACAGGTTACAGTGTTGGGTAGTACAGTATATTGGGCTTTAGTGACAAAACGGATGGCACTGTGATAGACTACATCCAATTTTCTGAGTAGAATATTGGAAGCTATTTTGTAAATTACATAACTTAAGTCAAGGATCGGTAGGATAGTCAGTTTATGAGGGTATGTTTGACAGCATGAGTGAAGGAGGCTTTGTTGCGAAATAGGTAGCTGATTCTAGATGTAATTCTGGATTGAAGATGCTTTATGTGAGTCTGGAAGGAGAGTTTACAATCTAACCAGACACCTAGGTATTTGTAGTTGTCCACATATTCTAATTCAGAACCGTCCAGAGTGGTGATGTTGGACGGGCGGTGCGGGCAGCGATCGGTTGAAGAGCATTTAATTTTACTATAATTTAAGAGCAGTTTTAGGCCACGGAAGGTGTGCTGTATGGCATTGAAGCTCTTTTGGAGGTTTGTTAACACAATTTTCAAAAGAAGGGCCAGATGTATACAGAATGTTGTCGTGTGCGTAGAGTTGGATCAGAGAATCGCCAGCAGCAAGAGCTACATCATTGATATATTCAGAGAAAAGAGTCGGCCCGAGAATTGAACCTTGTGGCACCCCCATAGAGACTGCCAAAGGTCTTGACAACAGGATTTGACACACTGAACTCTATCTGAGAAGTAGTTGGTGAACCAGGCGAGGCAGTCATTTGAAAAACCAAGGCTATTGATTCTGCCGATAAGAAAGCAGTGATTGACAGAGACGAAGCCTTGCCCAGGTCGATGAAGACGGAAACCAGATTGCATAGCGGAGAAGGTGTGGTGGGATTCGAAATGGTCGGTGATCTGTTTGTTAACTTGGATTTCAAAGACTTTAGAAAGGCAGGGCAGGATGGATATAGGTCTGTAGCACTATTGTAAAGTGGCTGCTCCACTGGATGTCATAAGGTGAACGCACCAATTTGTAAGTCGCTCTGGATAAGAGCGTCTGTTAAATGACTTAAATGTTAAATGTTAACAGTTTGGTCTTTAACCGTTTGGGTCTAGAGTGTCAGTTTGGGAGTATCTCCCCCTATGAAGAGGGGGATGACAGTGGCATCTTTCAAATCTTTAGGGATCTCAGACTATACGAAAGAGAGATTGAACAGGCTAGTAATAGGGGTTGCAACAATTGCGGCGAATAATTTTAGAAAGAGGGGTTCCAGATTGTCTATCCCAGCTGATTTGTAGGGGTCCAGATTTTTCAGCTCTTTCAGAACATCAGCTGTCTGGATTTGGGTGAAGGAGAAGGGAGGGGGGCTTGAGCAGGTTGCTGCAGGGGGTGCAGAGCTGTTGGCCCGGGGTAGGGGTAGCCAGGTGGAAAGCATGGCTGCCTGTAGAAAAATTATTATTGAAATTCTCGATTATCGTAGATTTATTGGTGGGGACAGTGTTTCCTAGCCTCAGTGCAGTGGGTAGCTGGGAGGAGGTGCTCTTATTCTCCATGGACTTTAAAGTGTCCCAAAACGTTTGTAACAGGAAGGTTACAAGCTGAACCTGAACCAAATGATTACATTTCCAGTGAATGTTAGAGCATCTTGTGCATCTTTCAATGGAATTCCCTTTAACCTCTAAGAGCTACCGCCCTACTTTTAAAATTTCCGCCTAAATACCCAAATCTAACAACCTGTTGCTCAGGCACAGAACCAAGGATATGCATATTCTTGGTACCATTTGAAAGAAAATACTCTGAAGTATGTGTAAATGTGAATTGAATATAGGAGAATACAACACAATAGATCTGGTTTAGATAATACAATGAAAAAAACATGTTTTTTTAAATATTTTTTTTAATCATCTTTAAAATGAACAAGATAAAACAAACATTCAGATAGGATGATGGGGACAATTTCTGTGAAAAACACAAGAGGGCAACAGTACTTGTGTAAAGTTTCAGAATGATAACTTCCAAAATGAGTGTGCTACATGACATTTATCATGAAGTCATCCAGGTGTCCCACACAAGTAGCCCAAATGTACCCAAGTGGCCAAATTGGTGAATGTATACATTTTCAAACAAATAACTATATACAAAATACCAAGATGGTATTCTAACACACACCCCCCCCTCAGAAAATGGAGAAAAAATATGAAGAAAAAATATATACATTTACAAAATAACATGGGTAACTATTTACACACTTTCATTATTTGGAAGACCCTCAGTCCTTTATCAAATCAAATGTATTTATATAGCCCTTCGTACATCAGCTAATACCTCAAAGTGCTGTACAGAAACCCAGCCTAAAACCCCAAACAGCAAGCAATGCAGGTGTAGAAGCACGGTGGCTAGGAAAAACTCCCTCGAAAGGCCAAAACCTAGGAAGAAACCTAGAGAGGAACCAGGCTATGAGGGGGGCCCAGTTCTCTTCTGCCTGTGCCGGGTGGAGATTATAACAGAACATGGCCGAGATTTTCAAACGTTCATAGATGACCAGCAGGGTCAAATAATAATAATCACAGTAATTGTAGAGGATACAACAGGACAGCACCTCAAGAGTAAATATGAACAGTTTAGGGTTCCATAGCCGCAGGCAGAACAATTGAAACTGGAACAGCAGCAAGGCCAGGTGGACTGGGGACAGCAAGGAGTCATCATGCCAGGTAGTCCTGACGCATGGTCCTAGGGCTCAGGTCCTCCGAGAGAGAGAAAGAGAGAATTCACACAGGACACCGGATAAGACAGAAGAAGTACTCCAGATATAACAAACTAACCCTAGCCCCCCAACACATAAACCACTGCAGCATAAATACTGGAGGCTGAGACAGGAGAGGTCAGGAGACACTGTGGCCCCATCCAATGAGACCCCCGGACAGGGCCAAACAGGCAGGATATAACCCCACCCACTTTGCCAAAGCTCTACACAATATTGTGCTGCTGATGCCAGGTGCCATAGCAGTCTCTTTCTGCTGTAAAGCAGAGGGTCACCAAGCATGTGGCGCAGGTGATGGGGGACTTCATTTTGCAAAGAACACAGCAACGCCTCTATGCTGTGCCCTTTTGGCCCTGAGGCACATCCATGCCTGCAGAAATAAATTTGAGCAGATGAACACCACTTGTGGCAGGAGCTGGATGAACCAGCTTCAGTGGGGGATGGACACCTTGGCCCTGGGGGCTGCCATTCGGAGTCAGTGTCACTGTATAAGAATGTGTTCAGTTGGAATAGTTTCACATATGAGCCCTGCATCAACAGGTATAATAAACATATATATATATAGAGTACAGGGAACATAAGGTTGAATATATTATGACAGAATACTGTCTTTATTATATTACAACAGACCAGCTGTATCTACTGTCTCCATCTCACTTTGGCCATTGTTGTGGGCCTGCCCTCCCCTCAACAGCCTCAAATAGGCTATTTCATGTGGGTTTGGGGTGGGGCGACAGACACAAGCATCTCACATTTCATGACATTACATGTTTATTTATTGCTTCTAAAATTGAAAAAAAAATCACTAATAATATTTTATATTATTCATTTCAAACAAGGGCATTAGCATGAGAAGAACTTACCAGTCCAAAACGATGTCCTCTCCCGTTCAAAAAATATTCATCCACTTGGGAATCGCTAAATGAATCATCCTACACCAATCTCTGTCTCACTCTCCCAATCAATTTATTCTAAAATTGTGTGTACATCTGTATATCTAGACTTAGATTTAGCTTTCCCTGACTTAGTCGCCATAATTATTGATATATAAACAGCTGAATTTGCGAAACAACGCTGTGCGTAATATGTGTAGCTCCTTCCGGTATGAAACAAATTATTCTCTTTAAGCCGGAGTTTACTACATGGGTTGGTCTTGCAACACATAAACATGACCTATTGCCATTTACCTCAGCTCATTGGCTATCTACCCAGCTAGATTTCAAGACGATCAGTGGTCATTGGGTTAAAATACAGTCAATCAACGAAACAGCGGGCAAATCATTGGTACGCAATGATGTCATTACTTGTTGGCTTCAAATCGATTACTTTCAGTCAATACGTCCCGCGAAATCACCCATCAGGTTTGATTGTGTTACAAACAAACCAGTTGATTGCAGTGAAACCAAACATAACTGGAAAAGTCACGTTCTGTGTGGGTTATTTACCTGGAATATGTCGTTGAAAATGGAATGAGACGGAATTCACGACACAAGCGGTTCACAAAATGTTTCATGTTAGGCTATAAAAAAACGGATTTTATCAAACAAAAGATCATTCATTGTGTAACAATGAGCTTTGGGATTGCAAACAGACGAAGATCGTCAAAGGTAAACTATTTATTTTAATGCAGTTTGTGATTATGTTACGCCTGTGCTGGTTGAATTTCTTTTTTTTTATGGGGCTCTATTCTCAGATAATCGCATCGTATTCTTTCGCAGTAAATCCTTTTTTTAAATCTGACAACGCAATTGGATTAGCAAGATTCTAGGCTTTTGATACATGTGAGACACTTGTATTTTCATGAATGTTTAATATGACTATTTATGTAGGATCAACGTATGTTGTGGAATTTCAGCCCGCTACCGGGTTCCATGCTCAGAGAGGTTAAATTATCCCCTTCATTTACCTTGGTATAGAAATAACCCAGAGCTACAGTACAATGAGGTTGATGGCCCATGCTGCCAATCTTCTCCTCGGGCCGCATTAATTACATCAAAATTGTAACATTGTCCAATTTTTTACAAATAATTTCTAGACATGACACATTTTCATTCCCACTCCCTTTTTTAAGTCTCTTGACCAAATCATAACATCTTTCATTTGGAACAACAAGAAACCGAGAATCTGCAAACCAGTTCTAGAACAACCGAAAAAATAAAACCATCTTTGCTGTACTACATTTTTACACCCTCGATTTTGATCTCGAGGGTGTAGGTGTGTTTCTTGTAAGAAAACAATTTCTGCCTATTGGACATGCACATATAAAAACAAGGATGAATATACAGTATATTGTCTCTTATGGAAAAAGACTCGTGCTCTTCGATAGTTCTACTCTGCTCCCAAATAAGCATGGGACTAACCTCCCACACAGGGAACCCCATAGAAGTGAAAAGCGCCTTGAAGATATGGACACGGTTCAGAATACATTTTGGTCTGAAAGAGACGATCACTCCTATGCTGTTATGTGCCAACTTCTATTTCCAACCATTAACTGATTCCGCATTCAAGCAATGGTCTCAAAACGGAATTTCGACCCTTGTGGATCTCTTCCCAAACTTCCGCAATTCCTGAAAAGCAAACACAATTTCATTTTTTTCCAGATACTTACAAATACAGAGCTATGCTTCAAAGCATCTCAACCTGTTCCCATCTCTTCCACCCAGGAGCATAATTGGCTAACACTAAGAATAACCCCAGTGCCAGGGGAAACATCTCCAGAATATACAAAACCATCCAAAATATGAGAAGCCTGTCATTAGTAAAGACAAAGGCTTCCTGGGAGAAAGAAATGGTAACAGAAATATCAGAAGACAGACAAGTGGCAGTCCTCCATTAAACGTATTCATACATCATTTATTTGTGTAAGACGCCGTTTGATTAAATTTAAAACCTTTCACTGTCTGCATCTATCAAGAAACAGGATGTCAAAAATGAACCCAACATTGGATTAGGTGCCAAATCAAATCCAATTAAATTGTAGTTGTCACATAGGCCAAACACAACCTTAGCGTGACATGCTTACTTACAAGCCCTTAATCATAAATGCACTTCAAGAAATAGAGTTAAGAAAATATTTACTAAATTACGTAAAGTAATTTTTCAAATAAAAAGTAAGACACTAAAATAACAACACCGAGGCTATAAACAGGGGGTACCGGTGTCGAGTCAATGTGCAGGGGTACAGGTTAGTCAAGCTAATTTGTACATGTAGGTAGGGGTAAAGTGACTATGCATAGATAATAAACAGCAAATAGCAGCAGTGTACAATCAAAGGGGGTGGGGGTTCAATGTAAATAGTCCAGGTGGCCATTTGATTAATTGTTCAGCAGTCTTATGGCTTGGTGGTAGAAGCTGTAAAGGAGCCATTTGGACCTAGACTTGGCACTCCGGTACCGCTTGACTTGGGTGAAAAAATTGACCCCAACCCAAATTTTTGGGGCCTTAATCTGATACGCCTAGTATATAGGTCCTGGATGGCAGGAAGCTTGGCCCCAATGATGTACTGCGCCGTGCGCAATACCCTCTGTAGAGCCTTGCGGTCGGATGCCAAGTTTTTGCCATACAAGGCTGTGTTGCAACCAGTCAGTCAGATGCTCTCGATTGTATAGCTGTAGTACTTTTTGAGAATATGGGGACCCATTCCAAGTCTTTTCAGTCTTCTGAGAGGGAAAAGTTGTTGATGTGCCCTCTTCACGACTGTCTTGGTGTGTTTGGACCATCATAGTTTGTTGGTGATGTGGACACCAAGGAACTTGAACCCCTCGAAACTCTCTCTCCAATAGAGCCCCGTTGATGTGAATGGGGGCATTTTCAGTCCTCCTTTTCCCATAGTCCACGATCATCTCCTTTGTCTTGCTCACGTTGAGGGAGAGGTTGTTGTCCTGGCACCACACTGCCATGTCTCTGACCTCCTCCCTATAGGTTGTCTCATTGTTGTCGGTGATCAGGCCTACCACTGTTGTGTCATCAGCTAACTTAATGATGGTGTTGGAGTCGTGCTTGGCCACACTGTCGTGGGTGAACAGGGAGTACAGAAGGGGACTGTGCACGCACCCCTGAGGGGACATCTTGTTGAGAATCAGTGTGGCAGATGTGTTGTTGCCTACCTTTACCACCTCGGGGCAGTCCGTCAGGAATTCCAGGATGAACAGCATTCTCACTGAGGTGTTCCTTTTGTCCAGGTGGGAAAGGGCAGTGTGGAGTGCCATCCGGTTCCTGCTAAATTATATCATAAGTTTTGGGAATGTCCGTCTTTATTTTTGTTCCGGCATTTTCAATACTTTATCCAGGGCCTGCGATCAAACAATTGACCCCATTCATACAATGCCTTATTTATTAACCCCAGGGAATAATGTCACAAATAATCAATCGGACATCATGGCATTCACATCTCTGCTACCCCACCCTTCCATTCACAATGGGTTGGAGACATTCTATCTGTCTTTACATTTTTTAAAATTAGGTTCACTACCCAAGGTGCTACTGAAAATGTGTAAAGTTAGGGCAGGCTTTTTTTTCAATTTAAAGTTTTATTCAATTTTCTTGTTTTTCAATCAACCAACAAAACACATTCCACATTCACAGATGTGACAGGCTTTAAAAAAATAAAAAGTAAAAAAATAATAATACATTTGAAAAAATAAAAATACAATTAAAATGAATGATAAAGTCAAATAAAAGCATTTATTTTTCTTAATCTATATATTTTCTTTGGTACATATATATATATATACATACATACATACATACATACATACATACATACATACATACATACATACATACATACATACATACATACATACATACATACATACATACATACATACATACATACATACATACATACATACATACATACATACATACATACATACATACATACATACATACATACATACATACATACATACATACATACATACATACATACATACATACATACATACATACATACATACATACATACATACATACATACATACATACATACATACATACATACATACATACATACATACATACATACATACATACATACATACATACATACACACACACAAACATACATACATACATACACACACACTCAAAAACTAAATTAAAATACATACACACACACACACACACAAAAACTAAATTAAAATAAAAACTCACAAAAAAAAACATAACACTTGCAGCAGCACTATCAAGGTTCTTATCAGCTATTTCAAGCATTCGCTGAGACGACGAGCCAATAATTCGTTTTTAGGTTTTACAGTACCTTACACAACATGTATCTGCGCATTTCCCTAGTCACCCCGTTCACTCTGTCCAGTTTGAAATATAGTTGAATAGTGGAGACCAGAGTCTATCAAACTTGGGCTGTCTCTTGTGGAGGTCATAAGTGAGCTTTTCAAGAGGAAGAAAGTCAACAATCTGGTCAATCCACATTTTAAATGTAGGGGGGGTATTAGAGGCCCACAATAGAAGAATACATTTCTTAGCAAAGTATGTAATACTCATAAGCAAATTTTCTCTGTCATGATCAAGAACAAAGTCCTGCTGGGCATTAAGAAGATAGATACACGGGGTCATATCAAACTGTACCTCTAGTATTTTCTGTGCAGCAGTATGTACAGATTGCCAGAATCTGGCAATCTCCCTACAGCTCCAAAATACATGCAAATAGGTTCCACTTTCAGAGGTACATCTTTTACGGTTAGGAGACATATCTGTTTTCATTCTATGGAGTCTCAAAGGAGTATAATAAAATTTGTACAAAAATGTGTAATTAGATTATTTCATTTTTACACTGGTAGAGGAGCAGTATACCCTGTCGCAAACCTCCACCCATAACTCATCACTGATAGTCAGACCAAGGTCCTTTTCCCAGATTATTTTCAAAGGAGTAAAGGAGGAGCTTCCTTTCTCAGAAAGGAGTCTATAGATGTAAGATATTTTGCCTTTAATGGATTGTGCTGTGACAAGAAGGGTTTCAACTTCATTCAACTGAGTTCTAAACCTCCTCTTGGAGGTAAATGAGGAAATTACATGTCTAATTTGAAGATATTTTTAAAAATGGGATCTTGGCACATCGAATTCACTGCAGAGCTCTTGAAAGGATTTGAGTGTAGTGGTTTTCTGATGAAATAGGTCTGCAAAGGTCCTGATTCCTAGAGTATGCCAAAGATTAAAGTTGGCATCCCTCAGGGCTTTTGGCAAGTCTGGGTTGCCTACTATAGGCAAGTGAGAACATATTTGGGAGAAAATGCCCAGGTATTTCTTACAGTCCCTCCACACTAGTAGGGTGCTGTAAATCGCAAAGGTTTTGGCTATGTTGCCCACTTCACTAAAGTTATTAATGAATATAATTGAGCTTAAGGACAATGAACCACAGGATTGGGCTTCTATCTGAATCCACGTTGACTCTTGTCTGTTTGTGATCCATGTTAGCATGTTGCGGATTTGGGCAGAACAGTAGTACAATTGAAGGGAGGGAAGGGCAAGACCACCTTTAGATTCAGGTTTTGATAAAGTGGAAAACTTGATCCTAGGTTTTTTATTGCCCCATATAAATTTGGTGATGCTTTGGTTAGTTGTTTTGAAGAAGGAAACTGGGAGATAGCATGGGAGCATCTGAAATAAGTAGTTCAGTCTAGGGAGGACGTTCATACGGATTACATTAATTCTTCCTACTAAGCTAATTGGGAGGGAGATCCAGGTTTGGAGATCGTTCTTGATTCGATCCAGGAGTGGAAGATAATTTTCCTTAAAAAGGCTATTCAGATCTGGTGTTATGAAGATCCCGAGGTATTTAAACCCCCATTTTTTCCATTGAAAAGGACAAAGTGTCTTCATAGAGCTGGTGAGTGTAATATTGAGAGGGCAGACAGTGGATTTGTTAAAATTGATCTTATAACCTGAAAACTTGCCATATTGAGCAATTGTGTCTAAAATGAGAGGGAGGGATTTCTCAGGGTTGGATATGTAGAGCAAGACATCATCTGCGTAAAGCGAAATCTTGTGCTGCAGGCCACCTGCAGAAACACCCATAATACTTGGATTGCTCCTTATCAGCTCTGCCAGAGGCTCCGCCCCCAACAAGTAGAGCAGCGGGGACAGCGAGCACCCTTGTCTTGTGCCCTGTTCCAGAGGGAATCTGTCAGAGTTCAGTCCATTAGTAGTCACCATGGCATTTGGATGAGAGTATAGTGATTTGATCCAAAGCGAAATCTTGTGCTGCAGGCCACCTGCAGAAACACCCATAATACTTGGATTGCTCCTTATCAGCTCTGCCAGAGGCTCCGCCCCCAACAAGTAGAGCAGCGGGAACAGCGAGCACCCTTGTCTTGTGCCCCGTTCCAGAGGGAATCTGTCAGAGTTCAGTCCATTAGTAGTCACCATGGCATTTGGATGAGAGTATAGTGATTTGATCCATTTAATACAATTTGGGCCCAAATTGAACTTTTCTAAGACTGAAAACAGAAAGCTCCACTCCATCCTGTCAAACGCCTTCTCAGCATCCAGTGAAGCCAGCAGGACAGGGGTCTTCTGTGCGTTTACTTGATCAATAATATCAAAAAGACGGCGAATGTTATCAGAAGAGTATCTGTCTCTAATAAATCCTTTATTATTTTGGGAAGAAGAGTGTTTAGTCTTTTGGCGAGCAATTTGGTAATTATTTTATAGTCGAAATCCAACAAGCTTATGGGCCGGAAGGACGAGCAGGATAGGGGGTCCTTGTCCTTTTTTAGCAACACTGTAATGCGAGCTGTGTGCATTGAGTCTGGGAGAACTCTGTTTTTGCAAAAATCCTCCAGCATTGGCATGAAGATAGGGCTGAGCTGGGGCCAAAAAGCTTTGTAGAACTCTCTGGGGAATCTATCTGGGCCTGGGGACTTATTAGGTGGCATGGAAGTAATTGCCTTCAGGATCTCCTCAGGAGTGAAGGGGGAGTTGAGATCTTCCTGGTCGGTCTCTGATAGTTTAGGTAGCGAGATTCCCTCTAGGAAAGAGTGGAGTTCTGCCTCCATGTGTTTTCTCTCAGAGGTATATAGTTTGCAGTAAAAATCATGAAAAGTTCAATTGATTTTTTTGGGGTCATATGTGATCTCATCCTCTGCTGTTCGGATAGCCATGATTGTACGCTCTGACTGCTCCTTTTTTAATTGGTAAGCAAGCAATCTACTGGGCCTATTGCTATACTCATGGTATTTCTGTTTAGTAAAGAAAACTTTTTTTTATCTCCTGAGTGTAGTCCAAATTCAGTTTGGCTTTGGCTGCTTTAAGATGACTCCAGGAGGTGCTGTCTAGGGATTGTTTATGTATTTTGTCACAGCATTCCAGCTCCCTCTCAAGATCTAGCCTGTGTGCTTCCATTGCTTTTTTCTTAGAAGAAGCATATGCAATTAGATGACCTCTTAGTGTGGCTTTAGCAGCGTCCCACATTGTGGCCGGAGAAACAGGATAATCTTTATTGTCTTGTGTGTAGTTGTCTATCCATGTTATTAAACCAATGTATGGAACTCGTCATTTGATAGCATGGAGGTGTTGAATTTCCAGCTCTTTGACCTCGGGATGTTTTTGCAGAGGTCAAAGCGAAGGTGGACAAAGGCGTGATCTGAAAGTGCTATGGGTCCGATTGTACAAGTTTATGAAACTCTTTGGGATAAAAATGTAATCTATACGGGAGTAGGTGTTATGGACATTAGAGTAGTATGTATAGTCCATAGATGAGCTATTAGTCTCTCTCCAGATATCTATCAGGTTCATCTCTTTAGTAAGAGAGTTCAACATCTTTGCAGATCTAGGATTTGTTGTGGGGACTTGAGATGATTTGTCTAGGGTTGGGTTAAGGGTACAATTAAAATCTCCGGCCACCACACCAAAGGAGACACAATGCTCATTGAACAGGGTTATAATTTTTGACATGAAGGCAGGAGTATCTGTGTTAGGGGCGTATATGTTTAATATAGTAATTGGTTGACCATATAGTGACCCAGTTATCAAAATAAATCTCCCCTCCGGATCAGATATGTTTTTCCCTCCCATGTTGTCCCACCCAAGCTCTGCGGAGTTTGGCATGTTCAGCATCACAGAGGTGTCTCTTGTAATAGCGCAATGTCTGCTTTTTCCTTTTTTAGAGCACATAGTATCTTTTTTTCGTTTTATTGCATGCCCTAGACCATGGCAGTTCCATGTCAATAGATTTAAGGTACTAGTCATCGTCATCGAGCAGTAATCGAACTTTAGTGCAAGTCATCGCTGGGTAAAAGTGGATAGTAATTACAGCTGCGTTCACATAAAAGGAAAATAAATGGTGTACATAAAATAATAATCTCTGAACCCCCCAGCCCCCCCGCTCAGTCTCAATTCTGTGTTCCGAATAAAAAAAAAACGGGAACAGTTAGCAACGCACAACGTCTCCCTCTCCCCACCAAAGAAATGCCTCATCCTCTCCACCCCGCATTGAGTAAATAACACAGTTGCCCTCGTCCAGACCACAGTAAAAGAGGGGAGAAAAGTAAAATCAATAGCCCAGCCTACATATACCTCCCCCAAGGGACATAGGGAACCCCAGGTAATAATAGCAACAACAACACAACAGGGAAATAAAAGTAGGCTGAAACATTAGTAGGCCTAGGTTAGGCTATACAGCCCATCCCTCTCAGTTAAAGGAAAATAAATATAAATTGGACGGCTATAATGACATTTAGGGGGTGGGTCTCTGGATATCGGCTATATGTCATCTTACCTCCTTTAGTAATGGCATTAATCACATTTAGTATTTGGTCTGTTGCTCATTGGCCAGGATTGTCTTTCAAAAAACGTTTTGCCTCTTCGGGAGTTTTGAAGTGTCGCAAGGCTCCTTGGTGAAGAATCCTGAGCTCGTTTGGATATTTGAATCCCCTGAAGATGCCTCGGTCAATGGAGTATTTCTTCACTTCGTCAAATTCTCTGCGCTTTAGGCGTATTCCAGCTGACAGGTCCTGGTGTAAAGCGAGTTTGGCGTTTCCCACTGTGATGGTGTTGTTTTCCGCCGCCTGTAGGACTCGTTCTTTGTCGGTGAATCTCAGGAAACGTATGGTGATTGGGCACGGTGGTTGTCTGGCTGCTGGTGGGGACCTCAGTGCTCGGTGAGCTCTCTCGAGGTCTATGGGCCTGTCGGTGGGCAGGTGGAACCACTCGGGAAGTTTGCCTTGCAGGTAGCGGATCAGTGGCATGTTTCCCTCTTCTTTTTCGCCCAGATTGAATAGAACACAATTATTCCTTCGCCCCCTGTTTTCCAGGTCCTCTGTTTTCTCTTCCAGATGCTCGATTTTTTTTTAGCATATGCTATTGTTTCCATGGCATCTGTCAATATGTTTTCCATGGATAGGATTTGCCCCTCTGCCTCGTCCAGGCGCCCCGCGTTTATGGTTATCTTGTTGTTGATGTCAGGCAAAGCGTTTTCCAGGATTGTCACCTTGCCCCCTATCGCACTGAGCTGAGAGTTAACGGCATCTAATTTAGTGTTTAGTTCTGTACGTTGGGATCTCAACTCAGAAAGGATGTCTTCGACAGAGTGCGAGGTTGGCATTTGTTGTGCCTCGTGGGGGAGCGGGTTCTCTTGCTCCTGGCTAATGGCGCTAGTTTTTTCTGAAGCTAGCTTCTTCTTGGAGGCTTTTTCCGTCGCTAATACTCGAGTCCGGGTAAAAATGTCACCTGTAGTGTCGCCTTTTGTAGCCGCCATGACTTTTTCTTACTAAAGCTAAATGAGTGTGAACTTGGAGTGGAGGTAAGATTAGGAATTGGAAACTACTTGTGCGGAGCTCTTAGTTCATGCAACCATCTCGTTCAAGGGTCACGTGATCCCCCCCGGGCAGCCTTTTGAATGTATATAATCGAGGTCAGACACCTACAGATGTTGCCCTACACACCTACAGATTAATAAGATAAATGTGCTCCACACACAGCAAAGCAGAGAAGTATTTGTGAACTTGGGGCTGAAATAAAATAAAGTACTTTGTGTATATAGTGTATTTCAATACTCTCTCCACCTGTAATATACACGTAACAAAAATATAAATGTAACATGTAAATTGTTGGTCCGATATTTCATGAGCTGAAATAAAAGATCCCAGAAATGATGCATGCAAACAAAAAGCTTATTTCTCTCAGATTTTCTGCACAAATTTGTTTACATCCCTGTTAGTGAGCATTTCTCCTTTGCCAAGATAATCCATCCACCTGACATGTGTGGCATATCAAGAAGCTGATTAAACAGCATAAGCATTACCCAGGTGCACCGTATGCTGGGGACAATAAAAGGCCACTCTAAAATGTTCTGATTTGTCACACAACACAATGCCACAGATGTCTCAAGTTTTGAGGGAGTGTGTAATTGGCATACTGACTGCAGGAATGTCCACCAGAGCTGTTGCCAGAGAACTGAATGTTAATTTCTATACCATAAGCCACCTCCAACAGAGATAACGTGATGAGATCGTGATGCTCATTGTTGTGCCAGTCATCCTCCACCATCCCCTCACATTTCAGCATTCTGATGTCCTACGTATGTCGCACAATTCCTGGAAGCTGAAAATGTCCCAGTTCTTCCATGGCCTGCATACCCTCCAGACATGTCACCCATTCAGCACATTTGGGATGCTCTGGATTGACGTGTACAACAGTGTGTTCCAGTTCTGTCCAATATCCAGCAACTTTGCACAGCAAATAAAGAGAAGTGGGACAACATTCCACAGCCTGATTAACTCTATGCGAAGGAGATTTGTTGTGCTGCATGTGGAAAATGGTGGTCACACCAGATACTGACAAGTTTCTGATTAAGGTATCTGTGACCAAGAGATGCATATCTGTATTCCCATTCATGTGTAACCCATAGATTAGGGCCTAATGAATTTATTTCAATTGGCTGATTTCCTTATATAACCTGTAACTCAGTAAAAATCTTTGAACTTGTTTGCCTGTTGTGTTTATATTTTTGATCAGTATACTGTACAATAAGTGCAAGATGCATATTACCTGTTCTATTGGTTAAATACAGTTCCTGTTCAAATCCTTATGATGCCACTGTGAGAATTGGTCAGATGGAACATGGTTTGTGTCCCTCAGGTTCAACGCAGACTACAGTTCATAAACACAGCATATTCCAGGAAATACTTGACAATAACCTTTGGTAATTCGATATTCCTCCTCAACATAGAATGATATAACATGTGCTTCCATTCTAAAGCCACTACAGATCTAGTGCTAAATGAAATGGAGATGTTTTGTAGAGTCATGTAGAGAGTATTCTTGTACAGTATGTTCAAAAGTACCAGCATTAAAAGTAGCAGTGCTAGTATCTTCACCTTAACCTCAAAACACATTTTTCCAGATAATATCTTAGTTGAACAATTCATGGATGTGCCGGGATGAAGGCAAGGAAATTATTGTTCATCTTCCAGTCTAGATATCTTTATTCTCTATACCCCACATCACTGGGTGGACTTTCCCTCTGAAAATAACTCCACAACAGTTTGCATCAAATATGACTGCATTTATTGTCTTTTTATCTCTTTGTGTGTCTACTAGCTATAATGGAGGTTAAAGATACAAGAAGAACAGAGTCTGTCTTCCGGTAATTCTGTTTGCAGAGCAGGTTTCACTTTCAAAGTCATCCTCCAGTGACAAGGTTGTATGACCTTTCCGACCTGTGATTGATCATGACCTCGGACCTTTGTGGTTGAGATGTACACTGGAATGGCCTTATGTTTCCTTGAGGACATCATGGGACATTTCCATCCTGTCCTGTTTCGTTTCAGAGAAATCACTCTACATTACAGTAAATGTTAAGTTTTGCTGAAGTTGAATTGCTTCACCCCTCTTACCAGCATGAATGGTGGGCAGAGAATTTGTATTTGTCTACAAATGTTGTGGAAATATACACCAGCTCATACACGTTTTAAAAATAATGTCCTAGCCAGCTGGCACATGGTGAAAGAAAACAAATAATTGAGAGAGGGAGAGGAGAAAAAGAGAGTGAGAAGGTATAGAGAAAAGAGAGAGAAGAGAAAAAAAGAGAGAATGGAGAGAAAAGAGAGTGGAGAGAGTGAATAGAAAGATAATGAAAATAGAGAAAAGAGAGAGAAGATAGAGAAATGAGAGAGACGACACTATGCTGTGAAAGGCATCTTTAGTGTGGCGAGAACAGCAGAACAGAAGATAAATCACTCAACCGGTTTTCTACATCCACCCTTGGATCCTACACATACAGTGTGTGCTATTTTCACACCATCAGTTCCCACATTAGATCCACACTCTGTAGACCAAAGCCTGCCAGAACTAAAGGACTTAAACACTGTCTGATATCAATTCATCTCTAGCTCAACTTCAGAGGATAAATCATATTAATATTGTGACTCAAAATAGAAGACATCTGGATAGTTTATTTCTGTACAGACATTAAGATGCTCGTGTTTCTGCGGTCAGTGAATGAAGAACACTTTGTTTTCTGCTGGAGTCTCCCCTGATGATAAACAGACATTCTGAGAACTTAGAATGCAAACAAAATTTCTTGACTGCAGACAATAACAATAATACAGACATGTCCATTAAATAAGCTTTATTCTTGTTACATCATGACATTGTAGACAGTGCTATTACATGGGGATTGTTAAACAATGTAACATGGGATTGTTAAAAAATGTAACTGTATGACATGACATCAGCATGCCATGTGATATATAACACAAAATAAGTGTGTTGTTAGCTGCACGTCAATGATCGTCAACTAAAAACAAAGATATATTCTGATTGGGTGATACGAGGTGAAAAGTGCAATTGGCACAGATTTAATCCAAAATGATGACTTGATATGGCAGAATGCAAGAAGTGTAAAAAAAGATGGGGACAAAGGGCAGGCCCTGTGATAAAGAGACAGAGAAAGAGAAATGTAATAATAGAGTGTAAGAGAGTGTAAGTGAGAAATACAGGCTGATAGTAAGAGACAGTAACAGAGACAAAGAGAGTATGAAGGAAGTAAGAGCAAGAGGAGTGAAAGCTTGGTGGCTAAGCAGAGGCTCCTGTCAGACTGCTGTGGCGAAGCCTATGCGGTTGTTGCGACGGTCAAACTCTGTGTAGTAGCGGGCGATGAAGTTGGCTCCCAGGATCCAGATAGGGCCAGTAGGAGGCGGCACATCCAAACCCCTAAAGGTCACACTACAGATGTCCTCTCCAAACTGAGATTGCTACAGACGGAGAGCAAATCATAACAAGATACTGGTAAAGACTTCCATAAATGTGTATTTATAAAACATACATGTCAAATCTATAACACAATGTAAACATGACACAGTAGCTACAAAGGTAAACATGACATTTGCCCTGTATCTGTACAGCATATCCCAGTTGTGCCAATTTCCATTACTTACCCATAAGATGTAGTCATCCTCAGTGAGGGAGTACTCATGTCCTCCAAGGTGGAAGGTGACACTGGGTAAGGACTTCACCAGGTCACAGTTTACAGTGTACTGAAAGGAGAACAAACAACATCTTATTCCGCCTATAAGGTAAGGTAAGATGCTAGTTAAGAGACTGTTTAGGCAATAAAGATACAGTCTGTGGCTCAGATTTACACACCCCTCCCTCTGCCAGTTCTGTGGCTCCAATGGTTTTCATCAGTACAGACACAGAGGAGGCGGGGCCTGTGATGTAGGAGGAGCCTGTGTCAATCACTGCTGTACAGCCTTCCTTACAAAACAGCATATCCTCCCCCACTGTCACCCTGGGAGAGAGAGCGAGAAAGAAAGAGAGAGAGAAAATTACACACATACACATGTAAAGTTCATTGACCCAGGCAAATGTGTATATACTGACCCACCGATAAACAAACAAACAGACAGAGACAGACAGACAACTTGCACATCAGTAGAGGTTGGTGAGAAGAGCTATAGGAGGACGGGCTCATTGTAATGGCTGGACTGGAATTAATGGAACGGAGTCAAACGTGGTTTCCATATATTTGATAGCATTCCATTTATTCCATTCTAGCCATCACAATGAGCCTATCCTCCTATAGCTCCTCCCACCAGCCTCCACTATTGCACATGCACACATACACATAGCTGTCACATCTCACCCTTTCATGTTGACCTCCCATTTTCCTGCCGCACTGGTGCCCATGTAGTTGAAGGTACCAGTGTAGTACTCTGGGTCTGTTCCTCCCATCACTAGCTCCCCACCTGGTTTGTGCATTGGGTCCCTGAGAGAAGAAAAACAGATTGCCCGGATTACTATTCATAGGTTGCACCTCCATCAATCGGTTGCATCATGCCATTGTTGTGCACATTCTCAAGCCGCCCTCTGCCTTAGTGGTGCCAAAAAGTTGTAATAAGCTCAGTTATTCTGAAAGGGGACCACCCAGTGGGCAAAACCCAATTGAATCGGCATTGTTTCCACTTCACTTCAACCAAATAAATCTTTGTGGTGTTTAATCAATGTGGAAAACTGATTGGATTTGCAAAAAGTCATCAACATAAGAGAACTTCATCAATGATGTGGTGATAATTTTTGTTGATTTCACGATAGTTGATGACTCAACCAGAAGAGGCTGGTGGGAGGAGCTATAGGAGGACGGTCATTGTAATGACTGTAATGGTATCAATAGAATGGAGTCAAACACGTTGTTTCCATGTGTTTGGTACCATTCTATTGATTCCATTCCAGCTATCATAATGAGCCTGTCCTCCTATAACTATTCCCACCAGCCTCCTCTGGACTCAACAAAATGTAAATCAAAAGTAGACATTGAAATGACATCTGTGCCCAGTGGGTAATGACTGTTTCATCTAAATTTCACTATAGTGGCCTGGAAATGCAGTGACATTGCTAAAGTAGGCAAATATTTAGTTAAACATGAACTTAAAGGAGGTTGGAATAATACTGTGAAAATTATGATAATGCCTTTTTAGTGTAATAGCTGTTTGAAAAGGACATTTCTGCCTGTTTTGGTGGGATGGAGTCTTGGCCTGCCAGGTGACACCACCAGGCAATACATTAGTTAATAGACCAATAAGAAATAGAGTTCCAAACCTCTCTGCCAATGTCAGCTAGTTCTCAGTTTTCCCCTCCATTTAAAGACAGTCCTAGCTAAATTGTTGCTTGAGAAATGTATCTTTCCTAAGAAGCTGTTTGATTCTTATTGACCATTTCAATTTGAAAACAATCACAGTATGGTACGTAATTGGTACCTAGAAATGATTTGATTTTGATATTTTAAGTAAAAAGAAGTCTACTTATCCAAGTCTGAATCAGGCCCGATATAAACAGTGACAGTGATATCACCTACTTGCTATAATAGACAGAGAAGACCTCCTCCTTGAGGACGTGCTGGGACATGATGCGGTCGAACACAGGGGTGATACCGTCGATGGCCACGTTGGGGTAGCCCATCCCAAGGACTCCGTCAAACTTGGCAAAGATGAAGGGGATGGCAGGCAGGGCTGTGGCCTCTGCAAATACCTGGACCACAGGGATGCCACCCACCTGGAGAATGCACAGAGTAAGATATAAATTGTCCCTCAATACCTATATCCAGGTTTTACCCCTAGTAAGATAATCCTTCAGTAGATCAGTACTTATGGGCAATGTCTACCATTATTCCCATATTGATCACAAAAAAGCATGTTTAAAAGGGATGATAGGAAACAGATGAGGAGAAAGGGTACAAAGATTATTTTCTTAGAGTCGTGTTACGTTACACTCACCACAACCACATCCTCACTCAGGAATCCCCTGACGTTTCCAGAGGCATACTGGATGGAGAATCCTGTCCCGTTCTTGATGTGCGTCCGGGACTTAGAACTGTCATATCTGTTGTGGGTAACTGTGAGTTCAAAGGTCATTGTGTCATAATCATGCAGGAACATCCTTATCTCTGGTGAAGCAATTAAACATACAGGTTTTGTGTGTGGGAGGCCAGGAGGGATGTGCTCATTTTGGAAGTGGGCTGCTCATTTGACGGCTACATGTAGCAGGCCATTGCAGAGAAGCTGCATAAGTACCAGTCCCTTGTGGCATGCTTGGACACCCTCGGGTGTAGGTGCAAGCTGGAGGCTCTGATATTTGGCAGTCTCAGCCACATACACAGGCTTGCAGTGCATGGCCTCCAGATTGCGGGCCAGACAAAAACTAGGGAAAAGCTATTGGTAGGTACTGTTCTGTTCAGCTGTCGTGGGCAGCCTCGCTGGTTGGTGAAGGAGGTGCTTTCTGTATCCTTGAATGCCATGCATACGGTACATTTAGTTAGTTATGGCTCGCTTTTATAAAGTCTACCATCCTTGTCAGCAGGCATGTCAGCTAAGATACAGCTAACTGACAAAATAATGGAAACACTTGAGTAAATGAGGCATATAAAGTATTTTGAAAGCAGGTTCTTCCATGCATGGTTCCTGAATTAAGTAAGCAATGAACCCTTTACAGCAGTGGGCTAAAGCAGGTTCTTCCATGCATGGTTCCTGAATTAAGTAAACAATGAACCCTTTACAGCAGTGGGCTAAAGCAGGTTCTTCCATGCATGGTTCCTGAATTAAGTAAACAATGAACCCTTTACAGCAGTGGGCTAAAGCAGGTTCTTCCATGCATGGTTCCTGAATTAAGTAAACAATGAACCCTTTACAGCAGTGGGCTAAAGCAGGTTCTTCCATGCATGGTTCCTGAATTAAGTAAACAATGAACCCTTTACAGCAGTGGGCTAAAGCAGGTTCTTCCATGCATGGTTCCTGAATTAAGTAAACAATGAACCCTTTACAGCAGTGGGCTAAAGCAGGTTCTTCCATGCATGGTTCCTGAATTAAGTAAACAATGAACCCTTTACAGCAGTGGGCTAAAGCAGGTTTCTTGCAGTATTAAATACATCTACTTTGTAACAAAAGTACACACTTCACACACATGGTTATGGGCTTTAAAAGAAATGACACCTGTACCATGTCAGATATAGAGTCGGTACAGAGTTAATGTGCAGGGGCACCACATACACTTAGGTTGGAGTCATTAAAACTAGTTTCTTCAAACACTCCACAAATTTCTTGTTAACAAACTATAGTTTTGGAAAGTCGGTTAGGACATGTACTTTGTGCCTGACACAAGACATTTTTCCAACAATTGTTTACATACAGATTATTTCACTTATAATTCACTGTATCACAATTCCAGTGGGTCAGAAGTTTACATACACTAAGTTGACTGTGCATACACTAAGTTGACTTTATAAGCGTCTGATAGGCTAGTTGACATCAGTTGAGTCAATTGGAGGTGTACCTGTGGATGTATTTCTAGGCCTACCTTCAAACTCAGTGCCTCCCTTCTTGACATCATGGGAAAATCGAAAGAAATCAGAATAAAAAGTGTAGACCTCCACAGGTCTAGTTCATCCTTGGGATCAATTTCCAAACACCCGAAGGTAACACGTTCATCTATACAAACAACAGTACGCAAGTATAAACACTGTGGGAACACACGGCTGTCATACCGCTCAGGAAGGAGATGCATTCTGTCTCCTAGAGATGAACGTACTTTGGTGCGAAAAAGTGAAAATCAATCCCAGAACAACAACAAAGGACCTTGTGAAGATGCTGGAGGAAACAGGTACAAAAGTATCTATATCCACAGTAAAAGGAGTCCTATATCGACAACCTGAAAGGAAGAAGCCACTGCTCCAAAACTGCCATAAAAAATACAGACTACGGTTTGCAACTGCACATGGGGACAAAGATCGTACTTTTTGGAGAAATGTCCTCTGGTCTGATGAAACAAAAATAGAACTGTTTGGCCATAATGACCGTCGTTATCTTTGGAGGAAAAAGGGGGAAGCTTGCAAGACGAAGAACACCATCTCAACCGTGAAACATGGGGGTGGCAGCATCATGTTGTGGGGGTGCTTTGCTGCAGGAGGGACTGGTGCACTTCACAAAATAGATTACATCATGAGGATGGAAAATTATGTGGATATATAGAAGCAACATCTCAAGACATCAGTCAGGAAGTTGTAGCTTGGTCGCAAATGGGTCTTCCAAATGGACAATGACCCCAAGCATTATTCCAAAGTTGTGGCAAGATGGCTTGAGGACAACAAAGTCAAGGTATTGGAGTGGCCATCAAAGACCTGACCTCAATCCCATAGAACATTTGTGGGCAGAACTGAAAAAGCATGTGCGAGCAATGAGGCCTACAAACCTGACTCAGTTACACCAGCTCTGTCAGGTGGAATGGGCCAACATTCACCCAACTTATTGTGGGAGGCTTGTGGAAGGCTACCCGAAACATTGTCAGGAATTGTGAAAAACTGAGTTTAAATGTATTTGGCTAAGGTGTATGTAACCTTCTCTCTTCAACTGTACATAGAGTTATTAAACTGACTATGCATTGATAATAACAGAGTAGCAGCAGTGTAGAAGGCGGGGCAATGCAAATAGTCTTATGACTTGGGGGTAGAAGCCTCTTAGACATAGACTTGGTGCTCTGGTACCGCTTGCCGTGCGGCAGCAGAGAGAACAGTCTATGAATAGGGTTGCTGGAGTCCTTGACAATTATTATGGCCTTCCTCTGACACTGCCTGGTATCGAGGTCCTGAATGGCAAGAATCTTCGCCCTGGTGAATACTGGGCTGTATGCACTGGCCTCTGTAGTGCCTTGCGGTCGGAAGCCGAGCAGTTACAAAACCAGGCAGGAATGAAACCCGTTAGGATGCTCTCGATGGTGCAGCTGTAAAACCTTAAGGATCTGAGGACCCATGCCACATTTTAGTCTCCTGAGGGGGAATATATTTTTTGTGCCCTCTTCACAACTGTCTTGGTGTGCTTAACCATGTTAGTTTGTTGGTGATGTGGACACCAATGAACTTGAACCTGTTCCACTGTGCTCCACTGTAGCTCTGTTGGTGAGAATGGGGGCATGCTTGGTTCTTCCTTTTCCTGTTGTCCACAATCATCTCCATTGTCTTGCTCACGTTGAGGGAGAGGTTGTTGTCCTTGCACCACACGGTCAGGTCTCTGACCTCCTCCCTATAGGCGGTCTCATCGTTGTCGGTGATCAGGCCTACCACTATTGTGTCATCTGCAAACTTAATGATGGTTTTGGAGTCGTGCCTGGCCGTGCAGTCATGAGTGAACAGGGAGTAAAGGAGGGGACTGAACACACACCCCTGAGGGGCCCCCGTGTGGAGGATCAGTGTGACGGATGTGTTGTTACCTACCCTTACCACCTGGGGGAAGTCTAGTATCCACTTGCAGAGGGAGGTGTTTAGTCCCAGGGTCCTTAGCTTAGTGATGAACTTTAAGGGTACTATGGTGTTGAACACTGAGCTGTAGTCAAAGAATAGCATTCTCACATAGGCGTTCCTTTAGTCCAGGTGTGAAAGGGCAGTGTGGATTGCAGTAGAGATTGCGTCATCTGTGGATCTATTGGGGCGGTATGTAAATTGTAAAAAGTAATTTTTCCAACAATTTTTTTACAGACAAATTATTTCACTGTATCACAATTCTAGTGGGTCAGAAGTTTACATACTGTGCCTTTAAACAGTTACACCAGCTCTGTCAGGAGGATGAGCAAAAATTCACCCAACTTATTGTGGGAAGCTTGTGGAAGGCTACCCGAAACGTTTGACCCAAGTTTAAACAATTTAAAGGCAATGCTTCTAAATACTAATTAAGTGTATGTAAACTTCTGACCCACTGGGAATGTGATAAAAGTCATAAAAGATGAAAAAAAAATCACTCTACTATTATTCTGACATTTCACAAAATGTCAGAATAATAGTAGATAATAGTAGATAAAATGTCAGAATAATAGTAATTCACTAAAACAGGAAATTTTTACTCGGATTGAATGTCAAGAATTGTGAAAAACTGAATTTAAATGGATTTGACGTGTATGTAAACTTCCCACTATGTAAACTTCCCACTTCAACTGTACATTGTTCAAATACTTTGAGGAACTATTGTCATTCTCAATTGATTCTAAAAATAGAGTTAATTTACTTAAAAATTCCTTTGAGAAGCTCATTAGGGGTGGTGAGTCAAGACAATTAGAAATCCTATCAGACATCCCCAAATGGGCACATTTAAAGGCCTACATTTGTGCGCAGGCCAGGTAGACTAGTTCTACTTCTATATTCGTAACCAGGTGTGCGTCCTTACTCACCATTGACTGGAGCATTTCAAACAAAAGACAATGAATGAACTGACAAAACTCATAAATGGAATGAAATAAACAAAAACTTGTTTCTCACAAGTGTATCATAGGTTGTGAGTTCTTCAAGACACTCCGACAATGAAAAATGGTAAATGACTGTTATAATAATAATTATAAATTGAATGCATAAAAATAAATTACCATAACCAAACAAACGTCACAGATTCAAAATTATAGCAATTAACGGTAAATGTAAACTAGTACTTGTGATATATGGAATGGGGAATTTATAGACAGTGAACAATGCACACAATTAAGTTTATGAAACTGTGAACCCATGAAATGGCGGGAGAGAGCGCATTCTGGAGAGAGACGTTCCTTGTGCATCTGAGCCACAATCCCCATATTCTTGGACTGTGGCGTCACCCCGGAGTCCTCAATGCATTAGTCCACCGAGACAGGTGAAAATCAGACGGGTGTCTCATTAAAAAATATATGTTTGTGACAGCTTGACAAAAAAATATTGAACGTTTTCAATATAGACCCCTTTTGTCATACAGTATTCCATATAAGGCAACCAAACCTTTTGGAATTTGCACATTATACCCTTAACATTGTAATAAATCAAATATAGTGATGCAAAACTTGACATTTTTGCCATCCATTGTGACATTGTTCTAGGATAACCAACCTTTCAATTAATGGCAATGAATCATTAGCCATTAATGCTCGGTTACCCCGTTTTTTCCTGATAACAGTCTCCAGTATCAACATTTACAAGCAAACAAAAACAGGGAGACGGGGAAATCTGTAGACATGCTGAGATTACAGAACATCATCTTTTGCCTTCACAAGATCATAACATATTCAAATACAGTATGTCCCCTTCCACGTTTTACACCTTCAGCAAAGGAATTCTATTTCTGAGTGCATGATATTACGTTTAACTGGTATGTAGGATGTTCGATGCAGTAATTTATGTCTTTAGTATGTGACCATCCATGACATATCTGTATACACTCATCACTATCAACAGTGCCTCCCAGGTCTTCCTCACATTTTTGTTTGACCTGTTATGTGTCATGGGGAAAAGCCTCTATCAACCCTTGATCCAGTTTAGAAATCAACTTTACAGGGTTGTTAAGACTTAAAATAGTTTACATATTTGAAGCTTCCGGCTTGTCCAGTGTTAATAAAATGGTGTTTCTGCAAAAGAAAAGTCAACCTCAGTGCCGTCACAGCCTGTCTTCCCATGGTTGCCTGACCTGCTGAGACCCCTGTCACCATCGGATCCTACTCAGAGGCATGACAAAGTCTTACCATGATGTACATTTATACATTATCCAAGAATAGAATCAATGGTTCAATAATTGAAATGGCCATTATTCCCAGATCCCAGGCTATAGCCTACCCATCAAAAAAAAATGAATGTTGTATCCGTTAACTGATTGTTATAATAATACACTGCAAAATTTACTTCAGCTCTGTAGACTGGTCTTCCCTGGCTGTCTGACCCTCCTGGGACACCTGTCACCATCTGATCCTGCTAAGACATGATGAGCATAGTGTTGTATACTGACTGTGCACCATGACACTGTAGCCTGTAGAGATGTTTATACCGTGTCCATGTGAAAAGTAGAGCATTAGCTATGGAAACTGTTGTACATTGGTTCACTGACTAATAAAAACTCACATTGCGCTGTAAAAAAACTTCAGCATATCGGTCTTCAGTTTGGCCACTGGTTTCATAATTTGATTCAGGTGTAGTGTGATTGAGGCAAAAATAATAGTAAAGTTAGTGAGCTAGCTAGCTCTAATGGTAACTGGCAAAAACTAGCTTAGTCAATTTACTTCTGTTGAAATGGGACAAAAAGGCTACAAACATTTCCATACACACAACAGCTGCTAGAGGCTGCCATGTGACAGGCAACTAGAGGCTAGAGCTGAACTAGTTGTGGTAGCTACAAGCTAGTTAGTTCATTTTCTTCAGACAGAAATTCAACAGAGAGAGGATGAAACATGCTTTTTTGTCTGTTTAGTCAAACAGAAGTTACCTTGCTAGCTACATCAGTCAAATAAAGACAAGAGAGTTTCTGCTCTGCTTGCTTTTATAACTCAGAGAAAAAGTGCAACACAGAGACGGCAGCTGCAGACAACAGCACCGTGCTGGCCCTATAATAATAGCTTTGCCTTCACACAGCCTGTCCGTACACTCTGTGGTGTCCACGCAGTCCTAAATCCAGCCGTCTGATATCGGCAAACAGCCGACTGACCACTGAGGCGTCCGCATGCTCCTAAAGCACACCGATGACGCTTTTTGTATCACAGTGCAATTTTAAAACTGGGGGGGGGGATACAATTTTAGAATGTGGGAGGGGTCAAGTCCCCCCCATCTCCAGTGAAAGTTACACCCTTGCACTTATGGGAGATTCTAGAGCGGCGCCTGAGACAGTGTTTTCCACCACCATCAACAAAACACCAAGTTATGGATTTTCTTGTGGAAAGATTGTCGCATTCCCTGTGTTTCCTTTATTTTGTCAGTTACTTGTAGTTAGATAAGCTAGCTACTCTAACTTGATTGCTGGTTTCTTGGTAGCTAATTATGAGGTTGGGAATTTGGAAACCTATCTGGGTTAGCTAAAGCCAATTTCATAAAATGTGTAGGTGGCTAGTAGTATTACAGAGAAACATTTTCTTCAAGAGGACAGATCTGTGGGGGCACTTGCCCCTGTGCCCCCTATGGGCATGACGTCTCTGAATGTGTGGATGTGGGTGTGTTTCTGTGCACTGTACTTACAGCAGGCAGTATAGAGAGGGGAACAGCTGTATGAGGGCACCCACAGGTTGGCTGAGCCTGTATCAAACACTACGTTGAACATCTGGGCAGGAGAACCAATACTGATCTCCCCATAGTACTGGGTCTGAGAAGCAGAGAGAAGAAGCAGCAATTAATAATTTACCCAACTCAGTTTGGCACGTGCTTTGTGTTCTCTCATTTGGAACATAATGTTTCCATGTCAATTGCATCTACAGTATGGGTGATCAGTGCAGTGTCTCTCACATCCAGGTAGTTGGTGAGGGGGGTGGGGGCTGTCCCGTTGCTGGGGGAGAGGTCATCTTTGCTCTTCTGGGCCAATTCAGCGAATAACTGTGCTGGAGACACACCCATCTCATGTAGGGTTTCTCTTATGGAGGGCATCTTCTTCAGACTGATCCTGATTAGATATGACAACAGTGAGGAAAGATCATCCAATAGAATGATACATAGGAAGTGAGCAGGGGTGGGATGGGACTGGGGGGTATACAATGCATTGTGCAATCATGGGCCATTGTTAACATGAGACCATGTGTCCCCATGTCTGTATAACATTGTATTTTGGCAGAGCTGTAGAAACACATTCTCAACTGATTTAGTTTAGAAAAATTGTCTGGTTTAAATTGATAAAACACCTCAAAGTATCCATTCAAGCTTCTTCACTGTCTATTTTAATGACCCAGAGCAGTCAAAAACATGATTTTCCTGCTTTAAAAATAATAATATTTCCACACCATGAGGCTGGAATAATACTGTGAAATTGTGAAAATTTGGATAATACCCTTTCATTTTAAGAGCAGTTTGAAAATAAATGTCTGCCTATTTTGGTGGGATGGAGTTTTGGCCTGCCTGGTAAATAAGTTAATAGACCAATAAGATAGAGTTCCAAACCTCTGTCAATAGTTTTCAGTTATCCGCTCCCCACTCAGATCACTCCCAGAAAGTCCTAGAAAAATTATTGCTTGAGAAATTGCTCTTCGCTGGGAAGCTATTTTATTTTTGACCATTTAATTAGAAAACAATCCCAGTAAGTTACTTAATTGCTAACCAGAAATAATTTCATATTGAGGTTCATTACACATTGCAGAGAAGGATTGTTGGTTCCACTTTTCTGGGCTCCGTAATTTACTTAAATAAAGACTACTCAAAAAGTGCACTTATAAATCATATCAATTTGAATCCAAATACAGCTGTAGACAGAAGTCAAACATCAAACCTACAACCGAGGTCTGAGTTCTGCAAAATAGGAAAAGTCCAAGTTGCTTTTAATGTGCTTGCAGTCAACTCCTAGTAATGTTACTGCCTACATCAACATCGTCTACTCATGAGACCATGCATATACAGTTATACAAACTTGCAGGAGAGAACAATAGTTCCAGTTTTTTCTAAGGGCTCAGCAATAATTTTCCAATCCAAGTTGCTTTATAGTGGTACATCTGACTTGTCTCTTACACTCCCCTGCAGGGTTCTGTGTCAATGAATCTCTTTTAGCCTTGAGGCGCTTTCTCACAGACACAACTCACACATCTCTCAGACCATTTCTTATAAGGAGCAGAGACTAGAAAATAACTGTGGAACCATATTAAACCTTATAATTAATATATATATTGCTAATCTGTAGTCCAATCTGTAGTCCAGGACCCTATAAATATAGTGGGGGAGGGGTCTTATAGCACTCCCTTTCAGAGTGTGCTCCTAATCTCAGCTCATTACCTGTATAAAAGACACCTGGGAGCCAGAAATCTTTCAGATTGAGAGGGGGTCAAATACTTATTTCCCTCATTAAAATGCAAATCAGTTTATAACATTTTTGACGTGTTTTTTCTAGATTTTTTTGTTGTTATTCGCTCTCTGTTCAAATAAACCTAACATTAAAATTATAGACTGATAATTTCTTTGTCAGTGGGCAAACGTTTAAAAAAATTAAATTAAAATAATAATTTTAAAAAATCAGCAGGGGATCAAATACTTTTTCCCCCTCACTGTATATGAAGGCTTCCGCTCAGTGTTTGAGATAAATTGACACCCTTTACCATGGCAATTTGAGATTTATTTTAAACTGCAAAACCCTTACGCACCACTGCACTTTGTATACCAGAGTTGGCTGGCCTTCTCTAGTCACTCGTAGGCTCAGTCACTGGTATACTTTTTTACAAAGCCATTTTTGGTTTACTACTGGTTTACTATTGTTCAGAAATGTGGTGGGTACTCTCATCGTTCGCTGAACTTTATCCTGCTAACTGTTCCAAATCTCCGAACTGAATTTGGTAAAAGGGCTTTTATGTACTCTGCGCCATCGTCTTGGAATGCCTTACAATATACTTTTAAACTGGAAGAACTTGTCCCGATTGGTATTTTTAAAGCACTGATGAATGATCTTGAGACTGATTCCCTGACCTGTCAATGTTTTTAATTTTGTTATACTCTTGTGAATTCTATGGTTTTTACTAGATTACTTTAATTTTTACATGTTGTTTGTCTGTAATTTTTGTAATGACTTGGTGCTGACTATCTTGGCCAGGACGCTCTTGAAAAATAGATTTTAAATCTCAATGAGCCCTTCCTGGTTAAATCAAAAATAAGCATAATCAATTATTATAATACATCAAACATTTGGTGCAGCCCCTATCATGACCCCAAGTTGACCCCATCAGGACCATAGCATTTAGGTTAATTACACAGTAGACAACATACAGTGATAAAAACACAAAGAAAAAGATGGCATTACCTTTGTAAGGCATGGCTGGTGGTCATCGTGAGTGACAGAGTAATCACACACACCCAGCATTGCATCAGCAGGGCCATGGAGACCCTGGAGCGTGAAGGAGTGTGCGAGGAGATGCACAAGTTAACCTAGTCAAGTTTTCCTTGTACCGTTCCTCCGGGCAAACCAGCTAGTTGTACATCTGATCTTCTGAAAGATTGGCCCCTCTCTGTCTGACTACTCTTTTTATACCAGCTCTGAGCTTCCCTAAAAGTGTCTACCAACCCTTTCCCTCCCTTCTACCTCACCCAGCCCTCCCTTGATAAACAGGTCCCAGAGTGAGATGTGAACTGTGACCCTTGGGAACAGACTGGAGACAGAAAGCAGGGATGAGAGAGAGCGAGAGCTCTCTGACCAGGCTGGGTTTACATCACGGCTGCAGGGTGAACATGCAGGGTGAACATGGTTTAAGGCCTGTGAGAAGAGGAGTGGGAGTCTTGGGGTGGGGGAGGGAAGGGATAAGCTTTAGGGGGGGACAGAGGAGTAGGAAAAGGTGCTGATTTGTATTACCCAGGCGTAGGACACAGAAACAAGCCCTGTGAAATCTGTAAAGGAGTCAATTTATACTTGAATGGTGTGACAAAGGCATTGAATCTATATGTGGCCAGTGGCTATAACATCTGAAACCAATGATTGCCAGATGATACTCATATGTAATATGTAGACAATGCAGAGAAGGGAGAAGCCTTAAAGGGGACATGGAAATAGGAGAAGGATGCTGAAAGGGATTGCCCAGTCTTGCCAGATGATGAATTAATCCATCAAAACCTATTGAAATGGACTGTAAAACATTACATGCTAAACAGGCCAGATGTTCATTTATAGTGCCATGTCTTTCCTTTCTGCTGAAGTATACTGTATCTGCTCCAACTTTGCAGTGTAGGCTGCAACACTTTCATTTGATCTTGTCTGCAATAGGAATACTCAGTAGGGAATGGAGTTAAGCCTACATTTTGTTTGTGGGGATTGTGCTGTGGACCTCAGGCTAGATACTTAGTTAGGCTAGCTAATGTCTGTCTGTAGGCTTTAAAAGGTCTGTAAATGTATAGGCCTAAATACTGTAGGCTATGGGTCAGGGGCTAGTCAAGGCCTATGGCTAGCTGATGTTTCTCTCGCTCTATCTCTCCCTGTTAGCTGTATCAGCCAGATTGGGTTCCCACAGTATCTGCTCTGTGGGGCTGGGGTCATATGTGTACTGTAGTGACCACCCAGCCTAGCAGGAGATATGAGCATCCACGTCAAGCAGAGACTTGGACAGCCTTAGTGGATGTCAGGGGTCAGCCCTTCAGCTATTCCCTGTGGGTAGAACTGCCAGGAACCTGATTGCGTGGTCATCCACAGCATACAGGGGTAATGACGACTTCTAGCATCTCAGCCAAGGGGGTGCTCTGGTTTCATGGACAGGGAAGTTTTGGAAATCATGTGTTCTTGGAATGTGATGTCATGAGGAAAAGCAATGATGTGTGCCAACATCAAATCAATTTTATATTTGCCAAATACAACAGGTAGACCTTACCGTTAAATTCTTACTTGCAAGCCCTTAACCAACAGTTCAAGAAATAGATTTAAGAAAATATTTACTAAATAAACTGAAGTAAAAAATAAGTAGTAACTCAATAAAATTACATAACATTAACAAGGCTATATACAGGTGCTACCGGTACCGAGTCAATGTACAGGGGTGCAACTTAGTCCTGGTTGTTTGTGCATGTAAGTTGGGGGAGGTGGGGGGGGGGTCAATGTAAATAGTTCAGGTGGCCATTTGATTAATTGTTCTTATAGCTTGGAGGGTAGACCCTGTTAAAGATCCTTTTGGATCTAGACTTGGCGCTCCGGTACCACGCAGTAGCAGAGAGAACCGTCAATGTATATAAGTCCTGGATGGCATGAGGCTGGCCCCAGTGATGTATTGGACCGTACACTATAAAAAGAGAGAGCTGGTATGAAGTAAAATTCATGGAGGCGAGGGTCTGGTCAATAAAGTTCCCCACGAAACCGATGTCCACTAGAGCTGTAGAGACAACACTTGAGGGACAGCCAGCCAGTGAAATGGGAACCAGAAAGGGTTTGGCGGAAAATGATAATGGTATACTCACGCCTACCCTGGGAAATGGAAGGTCACAGGGTCACCGCTCTTCTCTAGTGGACCTTGGGTTGACTAGGACCCAATCTTCATGGGTTCAGGCTCTGCCTCAAGACAGCCAAAGGAGAGAGGAGAGTGGCGAGGTGGACACCGGCACTCCTGAAGAAGGTTATCCAGACGGATCGCCATCGTGATGAGAGCGTCCAAGGATATGTTGTCATCCCGACATGCCAACTCCGTCTGGACCTCTTTGCACAGTCCACTGTGGAATAGAGTGAGGATTGCCAGCTCATTCCATCTGCTGGAGGCTGCCACAGTCCAAAAGCACTCTGTTGGAGTTGGAAAGTCGCTCACCTCCCTCTCTGGAGGATGGTCGAAGACTGCCCTGAACAGAGCCATGAACCTCTCATATGAACCCAGCTGCTCTCTTCTCTCCCAGACAGCCATATGCCAATCCAACACCTGATAGGCGAAATAGAGGAAGCTCTGGAGTAGGAGGCCACGGCATTTCCATGGAGTGCCGTCATACATAGAGACAGTCGTGCATCACTGACCTGGGCGGATGGCTGGGTAGGCTGGAGGAGGTAGGAGGTCCACCGTCAGAGGTATGGAGAACCTCGCTGGTGGTGTCGAGGCGGTGGAGAACGCAGAGGACCTCCTTCGTGGTCGTACCCAGTTGAGCCAGCTGGTCGTGGTGTTGGTGGAGTAAATGACCCTGTTCCTCTACCCTCTGGAAGATGGTGGAATCTTCTGTTGCTTCAATATTTTCCGAGACAGTATTCTGTAATGTATGCGCAGGGAGTCAGGAAGATGGTGCAGAAGGTGAGTTTGCTGAGGGCTATATGAAGGAAGAGTATTCAGGGTGGTGATGACGTCCATGTGTTCTTAATAATGGGGAGCAGGTGTGCGCAATGTGGGTTGCCAGTGGTTAGAAGCCAGAGGACGTCCAGAGCCTGAAGGAGGGAGCAGGAGTAGGCGTGACATACATTATTTAGTTATGTTTTTGGAAAACATTGTCGCATTAAAAAACTGATTTTACCATAATTCAGTTACCAAACTTTGTATCTGTGTAATTATTCATAGTAGTCCTTGTGCATTGAGTTGTAAAACTTTTAAATCAATGTTTTTTGTGTGGCATACATTTAAAAGTGACAAATCTGAGTCAAAGAGTAATTCTGCTAGCACGGAATTGTCTCTTGGCTTTTGGTATCCTACACGAAGAATCACTGTTTTTCCTTCAGAAGTCCTTTCATTCTCTGCTGAACCTGTTACTCTACTCCAGGACACCACTGTAGAGGGCTACATTGAGTTCTCCCAATTAGTCTTGGTGACACATTTTGGCAGGCGGCTCTGGGGCACTCTCAGCAACATCTGACCTTTGATCCCCAGGGAAAAATGGATGCCCATCAGTATGTTTCCCACACTGCCTAGGGAAACCCATGCGTCACTACTGCCTGGCCTCCAACCCCCTCGTCCGAACATGGCCTCCACTGGTGGGCATGGGAAACCTAGTGCCCAATACTTTAACATATTTGAGAGTCACAAACTCATATTTGCATGGACTTAAATATAAGGGGAAGACTTGGTGTCAGTGAGTATATCTAATCAGTCTACTCCAAGTGTATGACTATGTTGTCATTTTAGATTATTTCAGAC